>NW_008238966.1:435002-463970 GCF_000691975.1 Corvus brachyrhynchos
ATGGGGAGTGGTATGAGGATGGGGAGTAAAGGGGGAGGGGGAGGGATAGAGGTGGGGAGGGGAAGGAATAGGGCTGAGATAGAGCTGATAGGTAGGGTTGAGGAATGGGGCTGTGATAGAGCTGGGGAGAAGAAGGGGATGGGAAAGGGGAAAGGAGAGAATCAGCTCTTGTTCAGAGAGCACACATTCAGGCAGCAGCTCGCACTAGCTCAGCCACATTGGCCACAGCAGCTCTGGAGAGCACTGAATGCCTTTCTCTTCTGCTGCTGTCCCAAGGGGCTGTGCTGCTCCGCCAGCCAACTGTACCAGCAGGTTTTTATTTTACATTTATTTTCTTAATGGCTTGGGTGGCCTGAAATCTTGAGCAGTGAATTGTGACTGCTCAAGAGTGGGTAAAAATCCACACAATGGCTGTGCACTGCAGTGTGGCACCAGGGATGAGTCACTGAAATTGCAATTAGGAAAGAAAATAACAGTGGGTTTACAAGCTCCTTTCCAGGAGCATTGCGCTTCTCTGGAATTACAATGGTTCCTCAGAGTGGCTTGTGAGACATTGCTCCATGACAAAAAATACATGGAACTGGAAGAAGTGGTAGCTGATGTAAAACAATTTAACAATGAAGGGAGGAAGGAGAACCAGCATTGATTTTTACAGTGACAGCATAGGTGCTTTGGGAGGGGCATGTGGGGTGAGCAGAGGAAACCACAGCAAACCCCAGGGACGTGGGACAGTGGAGCTGTGCCCTGACATGGAGCCCAAGGCAATGCAGGTACTCTGGGCAGAAAGGGTATGCAGGGAAGGAGGCCCTGGGAGGGACAGGGAGCCCACGAGTGTCCCCTCCTCAGCTTGCAGCACCTTGCTGGAGACAACCTCAGCAGAGCGCAGCAAACAAGGAAGATGCATCACCCTTGGATTGCTGGAGTCCTGGAAAGCAGAAGTCAATGTTTTGTTTGTCTCCCAACAGCTTTATTTCATCTTTCCAGGAGGGTACAGACTGCTCTGCAGTGAGCAGGAGTGTAAAGCACCGAGCAAAGAAGCTCCATTGGGAATGGGCACAGGTATCATCTTTGTGGCCTTGTACCAGCATCAGGTGTCAGTGAGTCCTTCGGAGAGGGTGACCACAGCCCTCAGGCCATACGGTGCCAACCACACTTCTGACTTCTGTCTCCTCTTCTTGCAGCTGCCCCAGCTCCAGGAGGAAAGGACAGCAGCTCCTGGGGGCTCGGCAGGGCTTGGGCAAGGGGACTCAGTGTGCATCCATCGGGCTTGGCTTCACTCTGAGGTCAGCAACTGCACAAGAAACTCTGCAAAACCAGGGCCTTGGAGATCCCAATCATCGCCTCCACCCCAGTGCAGAGACACAGCTGTGCCACCTCTCCCGGGACCAGGGCAGAGGAGAGCTGCTCCTCACCCTCTCCAGGCCAGCAGCAGGCGTCAGCCAGCTCTTGCCTGTGGGCTCTGAGCAGCCCTCATCTGCTTGGATTGCCATGTTTTTAATTATTTTAATTAAACACAGAGATGTTGCGAGGTGGAGACCAGACAGACACTGCTGCTGCTGTTGGGGAGCAGAATCCTGCCTGCTCGCTGTGGCCACTCTCCTGCACTGTCACCATTCCCAAAGCAACAGGACACAACACTAAGAGGGAGCCAGCAGCCCACGTGCCGTTTTCCTGTGCCCTGGCGCTCCTGAGCAGCCATCAGGGACAGCTTCAGTGTTGTCAGCCCAAGATATTATTAATTTTTTCTCTCCCAGGACTCCCAGCAGTGCCAGACCTGATCCCTTGTTGCAGCCTGGCTTCTCTGGGAGCAAGGCAAAGATGCTTGGTCTCTTCAGCTTCACTGACACAAGGCAAGGCTCAGTCCTGGTCAGCACGGGCTGAGATCCTGGAAACAGCTGCCATTTGGCTCCAGGAGGTGAAAACATGGAGGGTCTACAGCTGGTTAGACAGGTTTGGGCTAAAAACACCCTGTCTGGCTGCTGAGTGCTGGTGGAGACTGACTGGAGGGTCAGGTGCCTCATCCTGAAGGTTGTGAGAGAGGCAGGGACTGTAGACTTCAGAATTCTGAAGGGAAGGAGGGTGAAAAGCGAGAGCACAACCCTGGACTTCGTGAGAGCAGACTTTGGCCTCTTCACAGGTCTGCTTGTAAGAGTCCCATTGGACAAGGTAGAGAAGTACCCAAAGCCTGCAGGAAAGCAAATGTCACTCCTGTCTTTAAGAAGGGCACGAGGGAGGATCTGGGGAACTACAGGCTGGCCTGCCTCACCTCCATCCCTGGAATGGGAGCAGTTAATCCTGGGTATCATTTCCAGGCACATGAAGAACAAGAAAATCATCACTGATTCCCCATATGGAAGGCCACACCTGGAGCATTGCGTCCAGTGCTGCTCTTCCCAGCACAAAGAGAGGCTGGAGAAACTGGAGACAGTCCAGTGGAGAGCCACAGAGTTGTGAAGGGACTGCAGCATGTCTCATGAGAGAGCTGGGACTCCATCACCTGGCTGACTCCTGGCCAGTGAACACCAGGACTGAGCCCAGCTAGGGAAGGGCAAGGTGAGCACAGCGCAGTTTGCGGAATAAGCTGATTTATTGTATGGCCAGAAGAAATGATAAGTACTTAAATAACTGCTTTAGCCTATGTTTAAGCAGCTACACAGCTCCTTTGAATTTTCAGAGCTGCTGTGAGCTGAGCTGCTCCTGTGGGACACAGAGAGTTTGTTGAGCTGGCTGAAAGACAAATTAGAGGTCAGCTCTGGGCAACTTTATTTCACAGTCCTGGGCTGGTACTTCACACACACACACATTTCATGTGAGCATCTCATCTGAGTGCCAGGAGCAGCGCACACAGAAATGAAGCATTGTCAGCCTTGCCCCTAATTTATGAGGCTTTCAGGCAGCCAATTCCTTCCTGCAGAATGAAAGCTCCTGGCAGAGCAAAGGCAGACAGGAAGGGTCACTCCTCCTTTTGCTGTCAAACCAACCCACAGTAATGTGTGACCCACAGGCGACAGCTCTGCACCTTCCTGAGGGGAGGCTTGGGTGGCCACTGCCACCTAGGGGGCTGAGCTGGGGGCGGTGAGAACATTTCCCGTAGGGATTGGTGTGAGAGACGAGGGATGTGCACAGGGGCTTCGATTGTGCAGTTCAAACGTGTGCAGCCCACACGTGGGGGCGAGTGAAGAGGCTGGTGGCTGGCTGTGCCTGGCTGCAGCCCCTCTGTGCCAGGGGCAGGAGGCAGCCTCCCGGATGCTCCATCCCACCAGCACACCTCCAACCTCTGCCCAGGGTCTGCAGGATCCCGGACCGGGGAGGATATTCCCCTTTAGACTCACTTTTGCTTTGCATTTCCTCCTTCTGCCCCTCTTGTGGAGCAGAGCAGGAAGAGTCAGTGTAGATGTGCCAGGGGAGGTGGGTGGCACAACCTCGTAGTTGAAAATGCCTATTTCACGCTTAAGGAAATGTCCAGACTGGATTTTGATCCAGCTGTGGACATGGCACATATTTTCTGTCATATCCCGCTTCTCCCTGCCAGCATTTGAAGCTCCTGTGCAGCTTTTTTCTAAGGAAAACATAATGGCACTGTAAGGTATTTCACAGCAATTAAATAGAGCAGTGAGTTGCAGAAGGAGTTTCAGGAAAAGCAGTGTTATAAAACCGGTTTTCTGCGGCGCCTCTGGGGGCTCGTACCTCGGCTGAACTGCCACTGCAGCCTTTCCGTGCTGGGGGAGCAGCTTTAGGGGTCGTTTTCCTGCCTGGCCATCCCTCTTCATGCAGCACAGGGCAACGGAATCACCCTGATATCTCACACATACAAATGTTTACTCAAACTGGCCGAAATCCCAGCGCTGGTGGGGAAGGACAGGGGCTGTGACGGAGCCCGAGCATCCTCAGCCGAGGCAGTTCTGCTGCCGGATGGGGCCGGGCAGGACGGATGAGCTGACACGTGGGCAGCAATCTAGGCCAAGTGCTCAGCTCCAGGGCTGTCCTGGCCTGCAGCAGGGATGGAATCAGGGACACGCTGAGGATGCTGCTGCGGAACCTGGCAGTGAAGCGGGGTGGGAAACGCCAGCGAGTGAGCGGGGGCTGGCAGAGCAGGGACTGTCCTGCCACCGGCACAGATGCCCCAGGGAAGATCCCAGGGGGATCTTGGGCAGAAGGGAGAGGAGGAAACCCCAACAACGGCACAGGGAGTTACCACCAGAGGGCACTTAGATATTGCTCTTGCTGAACAAATGGTGTTTCCTAGCGAGACGCCAGCTCCGGATTGCCTGACAATGCACATCTAAGCCTGAGTCATTGCTGGCACAGAAAGCAAAGGAAAGCACTCAAAAGGCATTTGAGAAGTCATGCATGAATGGGAGTTTACTAGCAGGACACAGAGGACTGAACTTTTCTTTCAGACCCTTTCAGAGGGGTCTGCCAAGGGCTCTCCACCCCGCCTAGTCCAGCGAGGTGAGCAGTGCATCACCAGACCCTGACCCGTGTGGTACCCACAGGGCCTGGCACAGGGCAGAGAACACTGTTCACAGTCCATCCTGCTCGCTGCAAATCTGTCCTGTCTGCTCCTCACTGCAAGTGCTGAGACAAGAGTTACAGCCCTGGCAGGGATCCTGGCTCGGCACCTGCTGTGGTGCTCACCTGGTGCATCTGTGCCCTGCTTTGTACTCCAGAGCTGGGCAGAGATAGAAATATTATGTGTATTCTGGGAAAATTTGCAGGGAACGGGTAAGGAAGGAACTGTGCAGGATTTGGGTGGGTGCCAAATAAAGCCTGCAGGAGTGAAGACAGCCATGGACTGCAGGTGTGAGGACAGCCAGGTAATGAAGATGGAGAACCACTTCACGAGGATGGAGGAGAACAACTTCCATCCTGGTCCTGAGAGCAAGCCACAGCACCCTGTGCATGACCCAGGATGTCTCAGAGAGGCACCCTGGGGCTCAGGGTAGGATGTGGGAGGTGGGGGCTTATCCAGGGTGATGGTGCAGCTGCAGGTCTTGGTGCCATGCTTGGAGATCTGCTCTGAGCACAAAGAGCTTCATGAGGATCCTGGGGCCAAAGCAGCGAGAGCTGGGAGTGCTGCAGGTGTAGGTGGTAGAGAACTGAAGGAGGGTGGCCTCTAGAGAGGAAAAACAGGCAACAGAAAGCTGGTGCTGTGTTGGTAATGTTAGTGACTCCTGCAAATATCTAGAGAAAATTGGTTTAACCCTGCAGGGGGAAAAGGGGCCTCAAGGCCTCACAGGAGAATCCTCCCAGCACCCTGTGCCCTGAGAATCTCACCTGGGTGGGCCCAGGGTGATGGGAGGACAGGAACAAGGCTTGCTTTATGATGTGGCATCTCTCAGCATGTCCTGGGACCATCTTCCCCGTGATTCTCCTGCCTTTGGAGTAGGCAGAGGCCCATCCTGGGCTTTGCAGGAGGATTTCCCAAGATGAGTAATATGAACCCTCTATCCTTGGGAATTGCTTCCAGGGGACATAGGAGAGCAGTCTGAGGAGCCCTGTGTGCTGCAGCACGTGGGCACTTCTGACTGGGTGGGATATGGGAAGAGGAGTGATGGTGTGGGGAGGCAATGGGGTCCCCATCTCTGGGGTTCTCCCATCACGACCTGCCTGGCACGTGCCCTCCTCACTCCAGCCAGGGCTGTTGCCTGTGCCAGGACTGGGTTCCCTCACGCTCTTAGGTTTGGCTGATTATTTGCAATTAGCACTAATTAGTGTCTCTTTTGACAGTGCCTTTTCTCTGCTTCCCCGTGCCTTGTCCTTGTGCTGGGCCCATTTCCTCCTGAGGCAGCTCCACCCGTCTGGGCAGCAAAGTCAGAGGGTGAATCTGGGGCTCCAACCCGTTGTCCTGGAGGACCTGCCCTTAGGGGCTTCAATTTAGGGGGCTTCTGGTGCATCTTAGCTTTCCTGGGGGCTCCCTGGTTTGCTCCAGGTGTGCTGCCCAGGCAGCTGTGGTTGTTCCCCAGAACCAGATGTTGAGAGTGATATTATGGGGTCTCTTTGACCACTGCTGGCAGAACGGGACTACGGGGGCACTGCTGGACAGCCCTGCCCTTTCCCATGCCCCCGGAGCCATCCCAAGCCCTGTCAGGGGGCTGAAGCCATAAGGCTGGTGGGCACAGGGCGGCTGACACTGCCTGCCCCTGCTCCTGGCTCCACAGGTCCTCAGGATGTTAAACCCCACTGGGAATTGGTGCAGGAGAGGTCTGAGCAGACAGACACATTTGTTAAAGCTGTCTTACCCTCTGGAAGAGTGAGCTGGGGTGGCAGTGAGAGGGACAGGATGCTCCTGGGAGAGATGCCCTGCTTCCCTGAAAGCAAGCCCAGGAGAGACAGAGAGGAACCCTCAGCCAGGAAGGATGTAAAAAACCATTGTGAAAATAATACATCATAGAATCATAGAATCACAGAACGTGCTGAGTTGGAAGGGACCCACAAGGATCATCAAATCCAACTCCTGGCCTTGCATGGACACACCAAAAATGCCACCCTGTGCCTGAGAGCGCTGTCCCAGAGCTCCTTGAGCTCTGTCAAGTTTGGAGTCATGCCCTGGGGAGCCTGTTCAGTGCCCCACCACCCTCTGGGAGAAGAACCCGGTTTTTGTGCGTGCCAGTGCAACCCCTAGAGAATTGTCCACTAAACCCACAGTATTTTATAGCTGATTAATCTAATAGGCTGCACAGGAAGGTATTATCACCTCCCCAGGCTTGGAGCCTGATTGCATCAAACATAAATCTTGTAAATGGATTTGTACTTTTCTCTGGGCTTTATTTTAGAAAAAGAGCATTTTATTTAATCTCACAACCATTCAATGTGTCAGGGAGAGGTGGAAGCTCTGGGCAGAATTAAAGTGCATTGCATTTGGGCTGGGGTCACTTTGATGGGCTGAAGCCTTCGCAGCACGTGTGGTCTTCATGCACCAATGAGAAACTTCTGTGCCAGCCAAAATCAGGTGGGAAACAAAAGGAAGGCCCCCGTTCCTGTCAGGAGGTGTTGGGAGACCAGGTGCAGGGAAGGCGTGGTGGTGGTTTCATGTGGATGTTGTTGGGTTCGGACACAACTTTGGTGGATCTTTCAGCTCGTGGTTTTGTATGTCTGGCTGGAGGAAGAGCTCAGGACTGCCCAGGAGCTGCTGAAATCCCCACATCCTTTGTGCTTGGCTGCATTAGAGACCTGAAAAGCTCTGGTATGTATTTTTTCAATACTCACAACAGTGTGGTTTGGTGCTTAGTAAATAGCTGTTTGACAGCAGAACTCACAGCAGCTGGCTTCACTCATCCTTTAGAGATGCTGAAATTGGAGAAAAAGATTTAAAAGGCAGAAAAAATTAAAAGGATTAAAGAAAAGCTGCGAGGAGGCAGAGTCAGAAAAGACATGGGCACCTTAGGAGAGCCAAATCCAGCTGCCAAAGGTCAGGAGGTGAGGGCGGGGAACCCTGCAGGTTGTCAGGGGTTGGAGGGCAGGACCTGCTGGTCATCTCTTCCCTTCTCCGATGCTTGGGAGAACCAAAGCCCCGGCTTGCCTCCATCTCCTCTTATCCCAACCCAGACCTTTCCTTTCCTCTCCACATCTTCCTGGGGCACCCTGTGCTGAGGTGAGGAGTGCTGGGTTTGCACATGGCTTGCTCAGGATTGCCTACTAAAGCGAGGGGAAAATCAGCTTTTTACCTCATCTCGAAGCATTTAAGCCAAATGCTCCTGTGGGGACACTAGGTGAGAATCACCACATTGTTTTGAGCAGGAAATCAGGTTTTTTAGAATACACAGAGAAGCATTTTGTAGCCAAGCTTCTTGGTGAGATATTGGGACATGGCTCCACCCCGGGAAAATGGGCTTCCTGCAGCCTCGTGGAGGGATAGTCCCTGAGCCCCAGGACAGCCCTGGAGACCTCTTAGGTGAAGGAAATGTGCTGAGAAAAGGCTTAGCTGGTGAAATACAGGTGTGGAGGGCAGGGCAGAGGCAGAGCCTGCTGCCCTGGGCTGACACCGGTGGGCGTCCCCTCCTGGCACTGGCTGCTGTCAGAGAGGCTGTAAATAATTAATATTCTACTTCAGCTCAAAGCCCATGTGCTGGGCGTGCACAGGAAGCAATTATTATTATTATTGTTATTATATGAGTTATTCCTTTCAAAATAGCAATGTCATTAAAAAAAATTGCAGCTAACTCTGCTTTTCCCCAAGGAGCAGGTCTGCTGAGGGCTCACACGTGTGACGTGGTCTTTGCCGTGACGTTGCTGCGCAGATGGTTTGTATTTTTCTGAATCACTGATTCCCATTCTGTGTCAAGGATCTGTCTGGGCAGAAAGACCTCAGGGGGCACAACTGAAAGGTGAAAAAGGCAAAAAGCCAGTTCTGCTCTGACTGAAGTGGGGCCCCAACCCAGCTCTACACCAAAGGGGCCCAGCACTGCACTGCCTTCCTCATCCTCCTCTTCCTCAGGCACCACTTTCTGAAGAGGCTGAGAGGTGCATCCAGCTTCACCCAGCAATGGTCCCCTCACTGAGGTCCAGCATTCCCAGTTCCCAGGCAGTGTTTGTGTGTGTCTGCCCATTGCCAGGGCTCGGGCTGCACCTTTCCAACCACCTGCATGGGAGTTTGGGAGCCACTCACTCTGCTCATTTGGCAAGGACCTGACCTGCACGTGTTCCTGGCAGGACTGGGCTGAGGCTTAGAGGTGAGCTGGGGCGCTGGCCCAGGAGTCCACAAGAAGCCTCACTGGGCACATTTGTGGTATGAAGTGAAAAAGAGCACTAGAAATTTGTCCTTCATCTGTCTTCCTGACCCATCCCTGGGACACTGAGATTTCCCTTTCAGTAGGGGCTGAACAACTGGGAGACACATAGGTCACCAGTTCCCCAGTGCAAGGCTCATCTCCTCCTCCCCAGAGGGCCTCGGGTATCAGGTGAGATCTCCTAAGAAGCTCATCAGGCATCCCACTACCCACCATGGCCAAAACCAGGGCAGAAGCCCATGTTGTAGGGAGCGAGTCTGTGTGAAGGCCAGCAGAGCTCAGGACACCCTGCCCAGCACGTTCCCAGTTCCGTGGCACTGGGAGCCGGTGGTCTGGAAGCAGACCAAGAGACCATGGGAGTTGGGAAGGTCTCTTTCCTGCCTGTTCCTCGTGGCATCTCCTGCTGGGGCCAAGGGTGGTGCCAGCTTTGTGCCAACACACAGGCAGTAAGATTTGGCGGCCGTAAGACTGACAAATGGGGCAGTGGTGGTGGCCACCATTAGTTCCATACTTAATGGCCATGTGCCCACAGCTGTTTTGGGGGATGGACTGGGTAATCCCTCCCACTTCCCAAAAAGCCATGGACAGGTGGCTCTTGCAGCCAGGGGCTGCACAGGCCATGCCAGGGATCCTTGTGTCCTAGCACTTGGGTAGGGACACCACGGCCCGTGGAGGCACACGGGCAGTCCCCCGGCTGTGACACCAGCAGGGCTCCAGGGTGTGTGTCCTGGTTCCAAACAGGATCCTTCACTCCCTGAGACACTTCCTGGGGCTGCTCCCTCCTTGATCACCTTTCCCAGGTGTTTTGCTGTTGTCCACATGTTGGTGCTTCAGGAGCTTCTTTAGTTCATGAATGTTTAGCCCTTAGTAGAGCCACGGATTTTTAGAATCAAAAGGTCATTTCTAGGTCACTGAATAATTACTATTGCTGTCCCCACTGTCACTAATTCCATCACAGAGAAGCAGCAGCCTGCTGAGCAATCCTCGAGCTGCAGGGTGAAAATGAAGGGAAATTCAGCACAGAAAATGCAAGATTAGGGGCACTTAGTGCCACGGGCTATTGGGAGGAGAAGCAGGGCCAGGGGCACCAAAGCTGGGCACAGGGACTCCGTACATCCCTGCTGCTCCCCACGCGGGGCTCAGCTCATCCTACACACGATGTTACTTTCAGAGTGCTTAGCACAGTGAGGAGGTGCCTGCAGCCCCTTCGTGCTGCCCCTCCACCACAGGTCTGGGCTGTGGGGTTTTGGGCACACACGCCTTTCTTGCAGCCTGTGGTCAAAGCACCGTGTTGGTCACAAAGTCTGTGGGGACATCAGCGTTTGCTGTGAGCCAGGGCAAACCCTCACAGGGCAGGGGGGAGCCACCAACTGGAGGGAAAGCTGTTGCTATTCATGGAATCATGGAATGGTTTGGGTTTGGAAGGGACCTTCAACTCATCTTGCTCCACCTCCCTGCCATGGGCAGGGACATCTTCCTCCAGACCAGATTGCTCCAAGCCCCATCCAACCTGGCCTGGAACACTCCCAGGGATGGAGCAGCCACAGCTCTTCTATTGCTGCTAGAGGGGAGTTTTTTGAGGAGCAACAGGATCTTTCAGCTGCCTGGGATTATCTTGGGATAGATTCACTGCCTGGCAAAGTGAGGGGGAGCATCACCAGCTAGTGGGGGCACATCTGACCTCCCTCACTTGTAAAAGCTTTAGGGACCCTCTAAGAGCAGGAATTGCTTGCTCTGGGGTGAAGCAGCTCCTCCTGCGCTTACGGGAGCCCGGCAGCTACACTGGGCCACCGACTGCCCTTGTGACGGCCAGGATGTCATTCCATCCCTCAGCCAGGGCAGCATGCAAAGCGTGGCAAGGTGCTTTTCCATCACCATTCCTGGGAGATACACTGCAGGGCCATTCCATGACCAAGATGGGAGTCCTTGCGGGCAGTGAGCTGTGCTGGACGTTACAGCCATTGTTACTGTCCATCTCACATGGCAGGGTAGGGAGAGGCACTTTGGGCATCTCCTGCTCCCAGTTTTAGTGCAGTTCAGTCCTTCTGGTCAGTGCTGGAAGTGTTTGCTCAGACTGTGATGGATGCAGGCTGGCTCAGGGAGACATCTCTGGGAGGAAGAGTGAAGGGACACACAGGGAAGCAAGCATCTGTTGTAGGGTCAGTCAGGCTGAGCTGGGCTCTGCTGTTCAAAACCAGCCCCCTCATCTTTCCCACTGTGTTTACGGCTCTCCCAGGGCATTGTCAGGGTCAGGTTCTTCCAGGCATCCCTTGGCACTGAGTTTTGGCTGCCTCATGGAGACAGTTTCCCCGGCAGTCCCTGCCTGACGGTAGCCCGGGGACAGCAGCTGCCTCCGAAGGCTCTGGACACGTCTGTGTCCCAGCTTGCCCAGGGGATGCAGAGCAATGGCTCCCCAAGAGTCACACTGCCTTCCTCCTTGCCTGGCAGCAGAAATCACCCTCTGTCCTTGCCACGGCTTTTGATTCTCAGGCCAACTTGAATGTTGGGTATGTTGTAAAATTCCCACTTTCAGCATCTCCATATTTTAGACTTGAAGAAACAAATCCAGGACAAAATAATTCAAGTATTCCTTTTGCAGTTCCCATGCTCTGCTGGGTTGAAAGGGAAGCTCTTAGGAGATGGATCAAGGTCATGTCTATGTGTCTTCATTGCAAATATGCCTTCCTGGAAATCCAGAGCAGTCTCTATTCCCATCACCCACATGGCAGGACTGGGAAGGATTGGGCAGCTACCAGTTGGCTTTTGAGTCACTTCTCCATGTGAGCAGCAGTGAGAAGCAGCAGAAATACCTTCTCTGTTTCCCTAGGTCAGGAATGTCACCCTGGGGCATTTATCTTGAATAACCTACTTTAGCCAATTCCCAGAAAAGTCACAGGTTCTCTGCAATGCCAAGCAAACCAGCATGGAAGGAATTGCTTTGGTTTGGAGCCATCCTGTGAGGCAAGGCCAGCTCAGGATGCTCCATATCTGAGTTACTGGAGCATTGCCCCATCCATTACAAACAAATCTGAGCAATTACTAACCCCAAAACTTTGTGACCAGTGTTTTTGTCTGATGTTTCAGTTTGGTTTTTGCTTTAAGCATTAAAATGAGCAGTGGAGACATGAGAGGCAGTGGGATCAATGCTGAGGGTCACTCCCATGTGCTATAAAGAGAGTGTTGGGCTTGGAGTGGGAAATTAGCCTAAAGAGGAAGTATTTTCTTCCAAAATAAGGGCCTTTCATGGCTTGGCAAGGTGTAGAGCGGCTGTTTCCTGCTTCTTCTCAAGTCCCAGCCATTGGCCAGGGGGTATCAGCTTGGAGAAGCATCTGGCCCAGATAAGTTTCCTGATGTTACTCAGACAAATGGAGCCATTTCATCAGTATGCTCAATTCCCCCCAAACCAGAAAGCAAATTTCTAGGAATATACTGCTCATAACCATGGGCTAGCTCACAGAGGACATAGAGATGCGTGTAAATATGCTATTCAGGGGAATAAGTGAGAGCAGAATAATTTCCAGTGGAAACAGAGTGGTCTAATGGATGAACTGCTGGGGTGAAAGGCTCAGGGAGAGCTGGGGTGGTGCTGCAGGGCCCAGGGGTGGATATCTCAAACCTCTCCAGACCAGTGAGGGTGAGAGGGCAGCGGCAGGCTGGGGGAGAAGCCGTCCATGTACCTGGAGCAGGGTGCGGGCTCATCCCTCCCCAGCCAGCGGAGCCAGCGTGGGGTGGGACAGGAATCCTGCCCTGAACATGAAGCGTGAAATCCATGTCTAACAAAAATTTCAGCTAGCGCATAATGTAAGCCCTGGATGGGTTTGTAGCCAGGGCTCTGGCGCTGAGAGCATTGAATTAAACATGGGGTGACTCAGCGCTCGGCCGCGCCAGCCTGGGAGCGAGGAATGCGGGGACAGGTGCATTATTGATCGTTTCATTTTCCCCAGGTTGGAGCGCCCGGCAGAGAAGCAGCGTCTGCGGCGCTTAGAGGGGGACACGGTGTGGCCAGACTCGGCATTTGCAACGCCTGCCTGCTCTTCCTGCTGCTCCTTCCCGGTACAGGCATTTCTGCATCCAGCCTCTCTCCACCCGCAGCCCCTCCACCCTGGGCAGGAGCCCCAAGGCAGGGTAGCAGCTGCCCCATCCTCCACCCCCGGCTCTCCAGGGAGCTGTGGGGGCTGCACAGCCGGGTTCCCCACGCCACAGAGCGGCCCTTGGGGCTTGGAAGGGGTGGGAGCCTCTGAATTTGCCTTTGGCCTCGCTGATGAGCCAAAGCCCTCCTCTGCTTCAGCCTCTGGCGACTGCCCGCGGACCCACAGGCTCCGAGCAGGCGGACAGGGTGTTCCAGCAGCCTTGGAACAGCAGGAAGCAGGACCAAGCCTCGCTGGAACTGAGTTTGACAACTCATTACCTCACAGGATGATGTTTTACTTCCATCCCAATGCTTTCTGCTAAAAACCCATATCCTGTCTCTGCAGGCTCCGGGCCTCAGCCCGGTGAGAACCGCAGGGCTTTGGGCGCAGAGCATCCTGCTCCGTCTCAGCTCTTTGGGATGCGAAGGGACGGCCTCATGGAAGGGCTTGGAAAACGTGAGCTAGCACTCCTGTCAGGCCTCTCAGGGAGAGGCGTGCTCTGCCTCTTCCTCAGAACCTAATTTGAACCACAAGGATGCAGTGAAAAAAAAAACCTGCTTTGGAAGATTTTAAAGAACAGCACGAACTAAAAAAGCAGCTGCCAAAGCGAATTTCCATTATTAAAAATCAGCACTGATAAGAGCCATCTTAGATCAAATAATTTATTTAGTAATTCCATGTAAACACTTCAGATTTACTAGCAAATACAATGCTTGCTGTTCTTTTAAATAGATCATTCAAAAAATAAGAATCTATTATTAATGGCAGGTTGACTAGAGATCTCCATACTACTGTACAATAAGGAATTGGTTTTCTAATGGATTTAACATCTCGATTTTTCTTGTTCTGCATTTGCTTTACACAAAGCCCAAAGGACACAGGTTTGAACTGCTCCCTGACGATGCCACTGCGGCCCGGGGTGTTTTGGGGAAGGTACGCAGGCAACTCCTCCCATCCTGGCATTGGTGTGAGCTGATGTGAGGGTGGGATGGCAGAGCTCGCGTGAACACTGTTCACAAACACACGCCTTTTCGGTCAGAAAACAGACAGTGAACGGTGGAGAACTTCTCTTTGGGATGTATAAAAGCAACGAACTCCATCGTTGGCATTTACTTATCAACACAGCAGTACACATACACGTATCCACAGTCTGGAAAAGCATCCTATGAGCTGGAGAAAGCAGTGGTTCTGAGGCTTGGTACACCAGTGCACTAAAACCAAAAGAATGATACCTTCTTACATAGTCAAATGAAAAATAAATATCTTTATTTTCTGCCTACTTTATTTCAGTTTTCAAATAAATTTTAAATAAATCTGTACAAAGTATACTGTTACAGTATATATTTGTAAGTGAACTGAAATGCCTAAGTGTAACAACACTACAGGAAAGCAGTAAAGATTGGCACATCTCTAATCAAGATTAACTTTTACACTCAAAAAATACCAACGCCTGTGAAAACCCTGAAGATATTTTTGGTATTTTTATGCAAGTTGCGTTGCAAACACATGACAGACCAATTCTCCCCTGCCTTGAAAAGAAAAATCACTTCTCATGGTTTTCAGAGAACATGAACATCTTTATGATGCTAAAGGGACACCATCAGGTGAAAAGAGAGAGAGAGATTTCAATTTTTAAAAAGCAAACAGTTTGGTCAAAAATTGGTCAAGTTTTAGACTTTGTGCACTTTTGCCCATCTCCCCGAGCTCCGACGGCAGCCGGGGCCGGGGCCGGCAGGACTGCGGGAGCACCGCCACTGCCCAGCCCCCTCGGAGCGGCCGGAGCGCCGCCCCGCCGGGCTGCAGGGATGGAGCTGCTCTGGCCAGGGACCCAAACCCTCGGGAGAGGAGCTGTTCCCCCTGCGATCCAAAAGGAATTAACACACATGCCACGGGGCTGCGTTTTTGCGGCTTTTTTTTCCCCCCAAAAGCAAGAAACTAAAATTGATCTGACAGTGTCCCTTTGCTCAAAATAAAGACTTCTGTGCTGGAGAGGTCAGGTACTGAAACAAACTTGTTCACAGGGTCAAAGAGACAGGTACATCTCAAAATTCAAATTTTCAAATCCAACTGCAGTTATTAGATTCATGAGCTCTCAAAACCTTCTAATATTTTGTTAAATACTTCCCAACTGGGAATTGGGGATAAATACTACAGATTAAGAGCGAGAGTTTTCTCTCTTAATCTTTCCAAAGATATATTATTCACTCAAAGTTGACATGCTGAAAGTTAATCTTACATTAGAATGTAATTGGCTGCAACATAAACCTATAAATAAATCAACTACCATAGATTAAACTCTGTTAAATATTTCTAAGTTAATAAAATATTGACAGTATTATAAAATTACAGTATTTACAATAAGAAAAATCTAGACTAATATATACCTTTAACAGATCTCTTCTCCAATTTGGGATTGCAACGGAATTATGAATATATGAACAATTTATTAGAAAGTTGCATTGCAATTATCATATTTTCCATTAGAGCTAGAGAGGGTGAGCTATCACTGCCTTTGGAAAAGACAAAAAGTGACTTCTGATGGTGGGGTGTAGCTTTTGAGTACCAAACTGGTAACAGGAGTCCTCCGCAAGACGTCTGAAGATAAGGTAGGACCAGCCTCAACTGCTCAGATTAAGGTTGTATTACAGAACTGCCAGCAATCAGAACCACCCAGGCTGCAAAAGGGGAGGAAAGGTAGTTTTCAGCTCAAAGTGCACAGCTGGAAGGGCTCCCCTCATTCTGGACTCCAACTAAGGCTGCAGGAGCTTCGATCTGCTCTCAGGAACAGCAAAACCCTCGGCTCGGGATTCGTGAGGAGGAAACGAGCCCCGGTGCTCCTTAAAGGGACATAGTTGGGCTGCAGCTATGCCAAAAACACCCGTGTCAACCATGTACAACAAAACCAGACTGGGCATTTGAGATCCTCTTTGACCTGCTTTTTTAGGAGGTTATGTTTTTTGGGGGGTCAGGGATGGGTTTTGGTTTGGGGATTTTTTTTGCATTTTGTTTGCTTGGGAGGAGAAAATTGGCTGGGACCGTGCTGTCAACTCATTTTCTATCCCTCATCAGGTTCTCTGCTTCTGGGGTATTAACAAAACATGCAGTGTTTGGGTGGCACATACTTGTGGGGAAAAAGGAGGCTTCAACACTCCCAAGTCAATTGGTCTTGGGATAAACGAAAAGCAATTTGAGTCCTTAAAAATCGCCAGCTGCCTTTGGGGTCTCAGACACCCAGTGATGTCCTTTTAAGGATCAGATCTTTCACTTGCCCTTTTCCCCAGCTTTGGAGGAAGAGTTTACAATGAGTTTAGGAAGGGCCATGTTCACATTCTCTCCCTCCTCCCCATGTCACATTTGCTTTCTAGAAAAAAATGGGAGGAAGAGTAAGTTTCAAACTCCTTTCCCACCCTTCCCTCCCCCAGTCCTGCTCTCTGTAAACCAGAAATGGCAGTTTTTTTAGTGTACATTTTGGGATAAATTATTTTCTCAGCCCCAAGCCTGAAGATGCTAGTGAGAGACCTACCCGCAGGCTTCGGAGAGGAGGAGCAATTTAGGGGTTTCTACCGGTTCCCGTGGTGGGCAGGTGGGAACACCTCTGTCCTTAAAAGCAGGATTTAAAATGGTAAAAGAATAATTTGTAAACTCAGATCTACGTTACCAACAGAAGGCTCTAGGTCCTGCGGGCTCCAGTTCCCAGAGATGCAGAGCAGGAAAACTAGAAAGAGAACTCGGTACCTTTCAACCACCTGCTGGGTTGTACTGGGGGGGAGTGGGGAATGAGAGAGACAAAATGCCAACTGACCTTATAAACAAAGGTATGTTTAGGGCTTCTGGTTTCAGGAATAAACCGATATTTACTGGTAAAAGTCTGCCAAAAAACAAAAACAGAAACACAGGATTACTGGTAAATATTGGTTTATATGGAGAATTAAAAAAAAAATTAAAAAAAAAAAAAAAAAATCTGCAAATCACAGATTTTTTTCTTCAAAAGAAAAAGAAAAAAAAATTTACCATAAGCAATAAAAAAAAAAAATAAAAAAAAAAAAAAAAAAAGAGATGTCATCGTGCTCCTGATCTCCATGTGCTCCCAGGCAGGACCCATGGCATCCCTGCACCCGGCCGTGTCTCTGGCACCCGGACACCTCAAACCAGAAGCCTTGTGTTGAGAGGAAAGTTGTGTTTCTTTCCTTTACTCCCCTTAAACTACGTGTTTCTGGCTTCCCCCCTCCCTCCTCCGCAAGGCTGGTCCTACGGGGGCTTGGCTCAGGACATGGGAAGTCTGCTTCCAAAAGCACTTGGAAGTGAATTTGTACATAATATGGTATCTCAGCACAAGGCTGCTGGGGCCTGAGCCTCGGCTGCTCCCTGAGATACCATAAAATATACAAGACTGAGTGTATATTTTAAATAAAGCATTTTCTTGTAAGTGGCATAAACCCATTCATTTTATTTACATGCTTATTTATTTCCAAAAATAGAGTTGGTCCACATTGGACAAGAGAAATCAAGAAGCCATACAGTAGAAGAGTTAAAAGTCCAACATTTAACCAAAGTACAATGAAATTCCAGAAGTCTGTGGCTGACTTGAACCACAGAAACATACACATGAGCCACACAGACATTTGTACATAGAGCATTATATTACCAATAATATTTGCAAACATGAGGTCAAGATGGCTAAAAACCCAGCAGGACTGACCCGGGGGTGCTGGCTGAACAGAAGTGGGTGCTGAGGGGCTGTCACTGCTGTGGGGAAACACAACTCTCCAGAGATTTTGCTTCACTTTCGGTTTTTTCTTTAACTGAGAAAGTCCTAATTTTTCTGCCCTGGGGATCCAAATCGAGGACATGGTGAAAGCCAACCCCATGGAGCTCCCTAAATGCCGGGGTGCCGGGGGCTCAGACCTGCGGGACAGCGCGGATGCCACACAGCACCGGAACCCCGCTGGAGGGCAAAACCCTGCCCTCTGCTACTTGGCCTTAAAGATCACCTGGAAAAGAAAAAGTCGGGATTTATACCCTTGTGGTGTGCTGCGGGGTGTCTGAAAAAAAGTCTGGATGGGGTTTGTCTTGAAAACAAGGATTTCCCTCCCTTGCCATGGGCAATTTTTGGCATTAGTTAATTCCAGTCCTGTCTACCTTTCCTGGAAGACCACAAATATCCTAGAGGATGTTGCACTGACAGATGAGGGAATAACTTTTTTACATTAAAAAAAAAAGAAAAAAAGCTTGGAGGATGGACAGCAGAATTAAAAAAAAAACAAATGGAAAAGATGCCTTATCTCTGCGTGAGGGCCCAGCTTGTCTGGGTATTTCCATGGGCCTCACCATGATAACATCTCAGTGTCTCCAAAGGATGGAAAAACAGACTTAAATCTGTATGTTCTTCTGCAGAGAATTGCAGCAAGTAAAAGGGGGAAGACCATTGTAGCACTTCTGGTACTTCTACAAACCACCCACGACACGGGGTAGAACCACACGAAAAGGGTATAAATTAATTTTCCTTTTTCAAGTCATCTTTGCCACTCACGCTATTAAGCCTAGTCCAATGTGAATGCTAGTACAGAGCTAATGTACAGAATACCAGTGATAATTATCGGTACCTAACAGGATTTAAAGGCGAGTATACTCAGTACATTTATTAAAAAACACTATTACCAGAACGCCAGAGCTCTGACAGCAGTTACACAAAGCAGCCGTGCAGGTCTCTACGAGGACGGAGCCTTGAGCACAAGTCGCTATGATCATCTGAGCCTGTGACAGACAACTCGATCTCCTAATTTGTTTCCTAGAACATTTCTAAACGCTGATGTGAAATACATTTTAAAACAGAGATGGGCCTGATCCTGTGCAGTTGGGTACGAACAACACACCTCAGTGAAACTCAAAGCCCAAATTCCTAAAGAGAGAGCACAAGAAATTGTTTCTTACATCAAATAACTATCATGCAAGCATACCACGATGGTTTTATATTGAGTACTTCAAAGTCAGCTGGTATAATTCAACTAGAAGTGAGCAATCTAATGGATATCTAGGGGTAGGCACAAAGGTTGTGCCAGTGACAACCACCCGATTACCAGGGAGAGCAGCACAGGGACACCGTGGGGGTCTAACGAGCTGTGGTACAGAGGAGCTCCTGCTCAGCAGCCTCACAAACCTGCGCCTACATCTGGAATGTGCAGGGTTCCTGTGGCAGGCTACACACCTTCACTTCATTTGCTCTGCTGCCAGAATCTGAGCTCTTCTTCCTGAATGAGCAATTCACTTACAGCCTGGCATACTGACGGAGCATTAAAAATTGCTTTTTTCCCCCACTGCCTGTTGCCTCACATGTCCCCATGCTCACAGAACCAGACCTTACCATGCTCTTCTCAATTTTCCAGCCATAGCCAGGCTGGGGTCACTTCTCCAGCATAACCCAAGCACTCTGCTCCTTGTCTTTAAACATAAACTCTGACTGAAAGCCTCGCAGTGCCTGCAGTTATCCTGCTTCTTTGCAAACTCCAACAACTTATCAGAGCACTCACTCTTCGGTACCATGATCTGCTGGAGACAGGGAAGATGGGAGAAGTCAGGGTATTTGCCATGACTCCTAGACTTTTAAGAAGCCTAAAACTAAGCCAGAGCAGCCAAAGGTTGCTCTGGCTGACACCAGTTACCTGTGGGTGCTCCTGAGTGTCTTGGGAAGAGAGATAACACAGATCTGCACATGCACACACACCAACAACCCTCCCTCAAGGACAGACCTAGACAAGAGCTGGAAGGTGCTGCCCAGACCTCCGTCCCTACTCCTTCCCTTTCTGCCCATTTTCAAAAGCAAGAGTTTTTTCTCAATAAAGATAAAAGAAAACAGAACGTACCCACAGTATCAGCTATCCAGGCACACTCTGGGATCTGGCAGACCTGCAAGTCCAGCTCAAGGCAGGAACTGGGGGTGTTGCTTTACAGGAGAAATTTAGATACCATATTACCCAGTACTCTGGGCTTGTTTCTCCCCTCAGATCAGACTTTGCAACTTGGACCTAGTGGTGTCCACCAGAAAAGTTCCATGAAAATCAACCCTTCTCTACCCAGCAACTCTGGTTTTAATGAAACCATTGAATGGAACTCATTTGCTCAAAGGCTGAAGATGCAGACTTGGAAGTCTTTAATCATTCTCTAACTAGACTTTAGTCTGCCTTTTGCTCCCCAAGTGACCAACAGAACTGCAACCAAGGAAGGGCTCCATGATATTTCTCTTCTCATTATAAGCCTATATTTTATCCTGCTGTTTGTCAAGGTGCTCAGACATTCTGGCAGGTGCCCCAGCAAACCCGACTGATCACAGAATCAAAGAATGGATCAGGTTGGAAGGGATCACCTGGTCCAATCCCCTTTCTTTGCAGAAAGTGTGCTGCTTTCCACCTCACACACTGAAGAGCGACAGCACTTCAGCTTCTCTTTCTCAAACTGGAGTTCAGGGTTGCTGCTCTTCAATTCCCTGTGCCTCGATTACTACTTTAATTAAAAAAAATAATAACCTGACATTAGGATGTTATCTAGTCATGGAGAATACTAAGCTGTTTTTTGACAGCCCTGGTTTTGCTAGTGTTTTTAGTGTTTCAGAGCCAAGCTTTTTAGAAACCCCTTGATACACCTGTTGCTCCTCTACTTGAATTTCCTACTTTGCTCCAGCATCTCTGCCTCACTTGAGTTTCAGAGGGAGGCTCCTTATCTCACCCAAAAGGATGAGGTGATGGACAGCAGGCTCTCAAACATGCCCTGTGCTCCAGAATGACATGGAGGAGTCACTTCAGTGGCATGAAGCAGTGCAGGAAATGAAACCCAGATTTTCTCCCCAGCCCTGTCTGATGTCCCTCAGACACCACTGGCTCCCCAAGGCCCCCAGCTCTGCAAAGCCCTGCCTAAACTGCTTCATTTTCTGCCCTACCACATGGTTCTTTCAGTCTGCTCCTCAAGAGTTGGACTTCTGTCTTTTGATGGAATCTTCCTGAACTCCAGAAGTCCCTTCCTTTATAACTATTTTTAACAACAGTTGTAGGGTTCTTCGCTCTTTCATGACAGACTTCTGCCTCATCTGGATGCCTGTAACCTTCCCACATATCTATGGTAAATCTAAGGACTTCATTTTTCTGATCTTCTCCCCTGCAATATTTTGTAACACAAGACTCACTTTTAGTCCAGCACCTTCCACCCCTGAGAATACTGAACCTGCAATTCAGTGACCCCCGGCTGGTCACTGCCACTTGCCAACTCAACAATAATTGTATCTTGAATCAGTTCTTACGTTTTAGTCCTAAACAAAGGCTAACTCTTGACCAGGCTGTTACAAGAAATGATCCTTTAAGTAAATCAAGCTGTTGAGCACAGAAATGTTAGCCAGTTCCTTCCCAAACAGTCCGGCTAGATAGCATGGTCATAATGGAACTTGCTTTTTCTAACAGATTTATGAAGATGCATGAGCCTGTTTTTTTCCCAAGGCTCAAGAAACCCACAACTTTCCTCTTGTCTGGAATAGAAAACTTCTTAATACCCCCATGTCATTAAAATACAGAATTTATATCCAACATAAATGCAGCTGTTTGGTTGTCAGGACTCCAATTTCCTCAGATTTTACAGCAACCTTTTAGATGCAGTGTTCTTTATGACCTAACATACCTGCTCAGTAGAGTGCAATGGCAGGTAATGCAGTATCTTATTGATTTCATCACCCCCACCATGTTTCAATCAGACCAGCTGTGCCGAGGTCTTTTTTCACCACTGAGCAGTCTACAACAATTATTTTTGTCTCCTGTTTCCCCCCTGTTGTACAGGTGTGCCCATTCCTCACTCCAGCCCACAGCCTGAAGCTGGCTGTCCCTCCTGTGCACACAGCTCTGCTCCCAACCTCTGCACATCCCGAGCCCCGACAGCCTCAGCCTTCCCCCAGCTGTGCTCAGTCTGTCCTCCCCAAACCCTGCCCACTTCCCGTGCCACCAGTCTGGGGACGCCTGGGCTGAAGTGGAAACGCTGTGGAGTCATATTCACTTCACCTCCCTGTCACAGCCTTTTCCCACACCACCAAGACTTTAGGAAGAGGTGCTGCCACATCCTAAATTCTATCTCCTTCCCGGACACCCAAATTTAGCTTCCCGGGTATCTCAGCTTCAAGAATGGCAGCTTCAGGCTTGCCCCAAGCACTCTGATACCTTTCAAGGTCTATGTGTCCAATCAACAGGCAAATAGTTCTGACCTGATGGATCTCCTATCACTGGGAGCTTGTATTTCCCATCACCAAATCCTCTGCCATTCAAACCTCCCACAGCTGCTTCTCCAGCTCCTGGTGGCACCTCCAGAACACAAATCAACTCCTCAACCAAGGCTTTGGTTATAAATCACCCCTTTAATCCTGTCCAGTTTCAAGCCTCCATAAATACAAAGCAAGGCAGCCGGTGCTGTGGTGGGAATGAACCCTGACCATCTGCAGAGGATTTGATGCCATCTCTCCTCCGCCAGCTCAGCAGTTCTGGCCTCAGGATGCTTTCTAGAGCCTGGAATTCCCCCACTTGTTGCTCCATACAATATTTTATCAGCAGATAATCACTCGTAAAGCGTGTCCTCTCTGCACTCTTGTGTGCAGTTCTTTGTGCAATTAAGCCAATGTACTTTGATTCCCATAATTAAGCTAGGAATTTTACTTTATGACCATATAAAGTCCATCTTTAAACTAAAAATAGACTGACTGTTAACAGATTCTTTTTTTAAAATGACTTTAAACTGCCAATTAGAGACTTGCATTGGACAAGATAAGTTACATATGGCCTTGCAGAAGCCTGCAAGGACTCATTTTCCAAGACTTTTATTGACGGGTGAAGCTCAGAAGCCAACTCTTTTTTTCCAAGATAGAATGAGCCTCTGAACACAGCAGACCTATCCACAAACCAAACTGTTCGCATGCACGAAAGCAGAGATGGCTTTTACATGAATTTGCAGTGCTTAGTTCAGAGTTATTAATGACAGAAAATAATTCAAAGCCTTTAGTCCCTACTTTGCTCAGACCTGCCTGGTTGCCCTTCAGCAGCCCGTGGCAACGGTGAACCTACTGTCATTTATTATTTAAATAAAACAATCTTTTTAATAAAAAGAAATTCTGACCCCATTTAAACTCTGTACCTGACAAGACACCGGCTTCTTTCCTTCACCTCTGGTACTGCTCACACAACATTTTTTTTTAAGCTGACCTGCCCACACAGCTCCTGATAAGCCAATGCTACATTGCCAGCTCTCCTCAGCATCACTCGAGTGGGAGGTTTAAATACCAGATTTCACAAAATCCTTTCTCCATGATTCCTAGCCCTGGCATTTCCTGAAGTATTGACAGATCGGCAAGCCTTCCCAGCTTGCCCAAAAGTGAGCCAGCTGGACCTGCTTCTGCTGGACTGAGGCAGAGAGAAGAGCTGGTCCCTGAAATCCCAGCGCTCACCTCTCGACCCCCAGGTGAGTTCTGAGGAGCCTGGACCGGCTGACACTGATGTGCCGATGCAGACTCACTCCCCAGGAGCTGCTGGTCTGAGCTCCCCTGCCCATATGAGATGCCTGGGCAAAAGGTGAGCCCAGGCAAGTTCCAAACCTCAGGAGACTGCGGCCTACATCATGCTCACTATTGTGCAACCAGGATGGAGCACGGAGAAATAAAATGCATTCCCTAGGGAGACAGTAGAGCAATCCCAAGCTGGGGAACAGAGACACCCAAACCAAGGTGGCTGCCTTTCAAACGACACTGCTGCTCCCAGACATCCCAACAGACAGGTCCTGCCCGATGCACAACCACTGTCCTGCCCTCTGACAGCTGCCTTTCTACCCAGAGTGAGAACAAAACCCCCCAAACCTCGAATGTCCCAACCTCGATGGCAGTTTGAGTCCGAGTCACACATGAAGACATTCACCAGTAACAGAAGAAACGACCACTGCTCATTTACTGACCCTCAGCTCTCAGCAACAGAAACTATCCAGGCAGGTATGATACGGACAGAGCCTCCTCCAGCCTCATCTCAGCACCTGCCACATCAGCACAGCTGGTGACACAGAGGAGCTCAAACCATGCTGGGGGGGTCATCCCTGCAGCAGAGCCCCCACAGCCACCCCAAAACACCCCGTGCCAGTGCTGGCCCATGCATCAATCCAGAGCATGATGATGATGATGACGATGATGTCCGAGAGCCCAGGCTCAGCTCCCAGACCTTCCTGCAAGCATGACAGCAACACCTCACAGCCCAAAGCGCTGACTCGCGTCGGTAGGACACGATCTCTTGCACCAAGGCATTCACCCACGGGGCTGCTGCACGGTCTCTGCACCATGTCCAGTAACACAGCCAAACCCACCGGGGTCAGCGTGGTCACGGGCCTTCAGATGCAGCTTGCCAGCCACTTTCACAAGCAATTCTCCACTGAAATCAACATCGTGACTGGGATGACATTTCAACACAAGGAGGTTTTTCCCAAAAAGCTGTCTAAATCTCTCCAAGTCATGCACTTGCCGTCCCAGCGGCACGCACTGGGATCAGCTCCCACAACAGCCACCTCCCTCCAAGGTCTTCCCAGCCAGGAGGGGCACATCCTTCCTTGCTGCAGATATAAATCCACACCTCTCACCTCTCCAATCTCAAACAGAAAGAATGAAGCTGGGTTTTTGCTTCCTGCATATTTCAAGATAGTGTTTCAAGAAAAAAATACTTCAATGCCACAGCCAGGGAGACTCAGCAGAAACTCCCACTGCCAGTGTTGCAGCCAGTCCTCTTTGCACTTCAGTCTGCTATGCGGCCTAAGACTCAGAAAGGGTTAAGGTGTGTATTTTTGCAAAGCTGATGTCAGGACGGACAGCAAACCAACTGATCACCAGCAAAGCCAAGGAACTGTCTGAGTTAAGATCGAGTTCGTGCTGGGGAGATCCAGCAGATTCCCATTCAAACCAAGCACCCTCCCAGCTGATGGCAGATCCAGAAAGGAGCAGAGGTTCACCACGTCAAGAACCTAAGCCTCAAGACCAGGTGTGGAAATGGCCAGAGTCATCAGCACAGCCAGAGCCAAGTTCAACAGCACAGTAGTCCCTGCTCAGGACCTGACAGCTACATTATCTGTGTTCTGGATATTTCACTCTCCTGTGAGCTCTAGCTTGGTCTGATAAACCTAATGCCCACTGGTTGGTAGAACCTGTCTTCGTTAAACCCAAACTGTATCAGGTCTTGCACTCTGAGACTGCTCCAAGATACATTACACAGGGACAGCAGAATTTCCCTACCAAACCACATAGCCAATTCGAGCTGCAGAGATACTGCCACAGCCCAGGTGATGTCTGGTCACCCAAAATGAGACAACACCCACATGCAGGCAAAATCTACGGCCAGCCTGAGCAGGCTCCATCTTAGCTGGCCATGGTGCCTTCCAGAGCAAAAAGCTCAGGACCAGATCCCCTCTCTGGGTAAAGGAGCGCCAGCAGTATCGATCTGCAGAGGGACAGTGAAGCATTGTTCGGGGATATCCAGCCTTTCACTCTGTCTTGTTTTAATCAGTCAACATTCAAAAGACAGATAGTGGGGCCAAAAGTCCTCTATCTTTATCTTTTTTCACTTAATCTCCAGCTGACATTTTTCCGTGAAAACATGCCTCGTTTCGTGCTATATGACTTCAACTCTCCCTCTTCGGTGATATTTTGCCTCAAACAGACTACACAACCGGTTACTGCTTTTATAGAGGTGGGAGCGACATGCTTTGACTCTTCTGAAACACAAAATGCTCATCTGGCTTCAGCCACCAAACTGCAACGATGGGACTAGCAGAGCTACCCCAGCCGGGGAGCTCAGCCCCTGCAGCTCCACAATCCCCGGGGACCAGCTGCCTGACACCCCTCAGCTGCCTGTGACAAAGAGCCACTGCCGTCAGGCTCCCATGGGCTTCTCTAAGTGCCATCCCCCATACCTGTGCTGATGCTGAAGCACTTGCATGGCAGCCCAGGTGTACCTCGGCCATCCATCTCTGCCACATCCAATCTCCCACCTTGCTCTGAAAGCCTTTTCCCACCCTGCAGACAGACAACACCTTTGCTGCGACTGCTGGGAGCTCCTCCCCTGGGACAAACTCTTTTCACCCAGCCTGAGTCTGCCGCCTCAGGAAATGCCTTCCTTAATGACAGCACCACACCTGCCCAAACACCAACCCGCTCATCCTTTCCCTTCCAATGTGCTCCTCCAGCAGCAACTTCTATGCCATCCAAATTGCAGTAAAATATCCAGAATGCCACTGGAGAATTAACACTGTGAACCCCCGCAAATGGATGATTTGGCCTTTACTTCTCTCTGGTATCTGCAGCTGTTCGGCACTAACAACAAGCAACACCAGCCCAGTAAAGCCTCGTGGCCCACTTGTAATTCACAAGAAGTGGGATTGTTGCACGCCTTTATGTGAGCTGCCTTTCTCCCAGACTGCAGTGCTGCTAACACACAGCCCCATCAGGAACTGAAATGCTTTGGAAAGATAACGAGAAGAATAGGCAGGCTACGAGAAACTCCCAGAGCGGACCCAGGACCATCTGGCACGAATGGGAGCGGGAAGGCAGCCTCTGCTGGGAGCAGAGCAGACAGCCCCGCTCCAGCTGCGGAGCTTCCGGAGAGCTGCCACACGAGAGGCGCATCCTTCCTGCGCCATCACCCTCAGCCATCCCAACGCAACACACACCACTTCGGAGAAAAAAAAAATAAAAGCCATGAACTTCAGGCCCAAAGATTAGGCTCTGGGTAATACAAGCTTTTAAAAAAGGTTATAATTTTGGAAGTCCATTTAAATTAACCTTAACTAGCTTTAAACTCTATATACGTATCTCCTTGCCACGCTCACAACCCACGCACATTTTGCCGTGCCAGCGAGCTAAATCATGTGCAAGTGAGCAGAGTAAAAGGAACCACAAAAAAAAGCTCTGGGCAGAAACTCTCTTTCATTGTTGCAAGCGGCACAGGAGATGGCAACAGCAGAAGGAATCAGGAATAAAAATGGAACTCGCTTGTTTACCTCGTCGGTTTTGTCAAAACATTGTGACAACACTTTGCGTGCAGCCCGTTTCTCTGTTCTGCCACCAAAAATTCAGAGCCCTTCACCTATCTTCACACATTCCAGGAGAAAGCCAAGAAGAGTAAAACTTTTAGGGAGAGAAATGAGTGTGCAAAAGATATAAAAAAGCCCAGCTTGAGAATTTCAAACTACTGGGCTTCTCTTCCAGATAGTCCAAACACCACCAGAAACAGTGACCCTCCAGCTGCACAAGCTGAGTTAACAAGGAGCAGGCAGCCAACAAAAGAGGAGAGTAAGACAATAAAGGGAAAGTTTGGGTAAGCCTGACAAAAAGCAAAAGAAAAAAAAAAAAGAAAAAAAAAAGGCAAGAAAAAAAAGCTGCAAACTGGGTTTCTAAAAATGAAAAATTCTTGACAGTGTCTTTTTAAAAGAGAAACTCCCAGCACTTCAGGCAGAGCCCTACCTCTCCAAAAGCCACCCAATACAGTAGGAAGCAGCAGGTTTTTGAAGGAGCAAATGGCACAGTTGTGGAGGAATTTGACTTCACTGCCTTCTTTCCAACTCACCTAAGAGAGACTCACTTTGTACCTGGAGGACTAGTGAAACTGAGGAAACTGGAAATTGGTTGGTTCTAGTTATACTTTTGAGTTTTCCTGCTTGACGAGAGTCCCTAAAATGTAAACCTGTTTTAGCATTCTTGTACATTAATGTCGTCATTCTCCCTGCTGACTCCCACAACTTCTGCCACAGACAAGTCAATCAGATTTGGTATATGCCCTGGGACAGGGAAGGGGAGGGCTGGGTTTAAAGCAAACAAGCAACCAAAAAATAATTATGTCAGTGCTCTGCAAGGTGTTGGATCCAAGCTCGGTGGATCTGCTGAAGTCTTCGATCCAAAAGACTTGGCAATTTTACTTAAAAAAAAGAAACAAAAAAAAAGTTGACCTCTTGAACTTAGAGAAAAGCAAGTGGCAGACCTTGGAGGAAGGGAGACAGCGTGTGAGGGTGCAAAAACATCATGTGCTGTAGTTCACCACTTTAGAAGAAATCGGAGTTTTGCTTTGGTTGGTTTTGCTTTTTCTGAAGTGCCAGGGAAAGGCGCTTCCCAAAGGGCGACTTTAGAGTTTACGGGCGCCAAGGTGGAAGCGTGAAGTGAAGACATGCCAAAAACATCAGGTTTGCATAAACCCTTCTGGAAAAAGGGCACCGTGTTTTAGGAAAAATGCATATCTACCAAATCTCCACTGACCAGGGGCCACTTGCACACGCAAAGTTGTATCAATTGGCAGCATCAATGCTGACATTTTTGCCTTCTCCTTCCACCCCCCTCCCCAATTTTTTTTTTCCTTGGGAGACATACAGCGCCACTGCATTAGAACGTACAAGAAATGAAAACAGTGAGTACGACTGATATAGATCCATTGACTTTTTATTACAAATGTACTTGATCACTTGGCTTCAAAAAAGTTTAAATCAACCCCTATTTTCTGTACGCCAGTACAAAGTAAAATCTATTTTACAAATTAAATACCTAAAAATTTGACAAAAATATTAAAGTTTGATGGAAAAAACAGTTATAAAAATCTTAAATCCCCTTTTAAGAAGATAAGAGATAACATTCCCTCCCAACCCCCACAGTCCTGTTATACAATATTAATAGTCATTTTTTTAGAATAGGTAGGTATGTTATATCTTGCTGTTAGCATACAAGTCACTCTAATAGCTTTATCTGTATATACTCCAGTTAGTGCATGAATGTCAACTGATTGAATAGAATCAACTATCTTTAACTGATCCCTAATTTACATTTCATAGCTTGCATAGTTTGAAGGGACAAAGGTTACACTACAGCTAATCATAAAAAAAGGTGGTTACAGTGCTATTTTTAAAGGCAACAAAGTAATTGCTCCCAAAAATAAAAAAACCAAAAACCAAACCAAAACCAAAAACCAAAAAAAAACCAAACCCGAAACAAAACAAAACAAAAAAAGAAGTTACCGGTCGGCTCTGAGCAGGGGTTAAATCCCCGGCAGCAGCTCTGCCTGGCTCGCAGGGTGGGCTCCGCGCCC
>NW_008238966.1:464268-467773 GCF_000691975.1 Corvus brachyrhynchos
TGTTTCTTTTCTTTCTTTCTTTCTTTCTTTCCTTCTTTCTTTTTTTTTTATTTACATTCTCAAACATAGAGCAATTTCACTTTTTTTTTCTCCTTTTAACAAAAAAAAAAAATAGAATTTGAATTTGGAGGACGTTTCTCCGTTAGCATAAAACCACTTAAAAGGTGGTTGTATTTCAATGGTAAGTTACTTGACAGTGTCCCTTTAACTTAAAAATAAAATAATGTCAGTATTGCAATGAATTTCAAGTTTTCTTGCACGTAGTCATTATAAAGTAGCTTTTATCATGCTCTTGGACCTATTCTACAAGACATTTAAAAGCATATAATCAAGGAAAATATAAGGCATACTTCTCAGGAATTAGGTATCTTGGCACATTTGAGCATACTGTCTTTTTTTAAAACAACACATATGGTCAAATATACCTTTCTTCTTCTAACATTAAACAGGGTTTTCTGCTCTGATTTGTTTTAAATACTGAGATATTAGAGCCTTGGTAAAGTACCGAGCACCTCCGGGAAAACAAAAATTAAACCAAAAAAAAGCAGAAAAATAAATCAAAAGAAAACTAAAACAACCAGGAGCAAAATCCCACGAATCTTTACAGTCATTTTAGTCTTTCGTTATCATCATTCATCAAGTCCTTGAACATACAGAACGTGCGTTAAAAGAAGAAAAAAACCAAACCAAAACAAAAAACCAAGGAAACACGCAGAAGAAACCCAAAACGAGACAAAAACTGACCACAAGTTCTCGGCCACTGTTCACAGAACTGCCCGCGGGCTGTTCCAGGCTGTACTGGTTTGACTGGAACCGCGCGGCCCGTGCGCTTCTCGAGTCAGCCGGATCCTGGGCAGGATCCGGGCGGCGCGGGCGAGGAAGACCACGGGAGCAGCCTGCCTCGTTAGCGATGCTCCCAGGAGCCGGGAGGGACGGAAGGACACTCTGCCGTGCTCTCCTCGCCTCCCGCTACTTATTGCTGGGAACGCACCGCGGCGGCGTGGAACTACGGGCGCCGGAGCGGAGCGCGTCCGTCGGCAGCGCGACAACTTTGGGGAGGGCAGTGAACAGCAGGACCGAGACAATCAATCAAGTAGCAAAACCAAAGCAATTAAATTCCTAACTACGTCTAGCAGCATGGAGAGTGCAGTCCCGACACATCACAGTTGAAGTACAATAATCGCTGGAACTGCCCATCCAGAGCCTCCGATTCAGAAGGTTATCAGACACGTTTACATGCAATTGAGAACCATTTCAAATGTCACATTACGCACTCTGAAAAGCTTATTCCACTACTGGGAAATAGGAAAAGTGCACATTAAAGCAATTTTAAACATTTCCAGTGATTGTTTAAAAAGAAACAGAAACACCTCGCTACCAGCATCTTGTGTTTAACTTTCTGTGAACACTAACAGCAAACTTCTTTCAAGGGCAATAATGCATGGTACAATGGAAACAGCTTGTTTTGACACTTACAGTACATCTCAAAAAAACCAAAAAAAAAAACCAAAAACAAAACCCAAGAAGAAAAAGGGAATCATAATTTCAACCGGGAATAAAACGACAGCAGGAAATCAAATTCTTTAAAACAAGCTTTTTTTTTGTTTTCTCCCCACCCTTCCAAAACTCCATCCTTGCCCCTCGGTAAAGAAGTGCTGGCAGCTCCTGCTCACACAGGAGCAGCTCAGGTCTACCTGACCCCTAACTCAGCCAAGACCATTCAGCAAAATGATTGCATTCCCAAAAAACTTCCGAGTGGAACAAGATTCTAGTTTCTCTGAAACGCTCTCTACTGAATTCCAGCCAAGAAAAGAAAAGAAAAGAAAAAACAAAAAATAAAGTTTTGTTTTCACTGTTTAAGGCATCTTTTTTTTATAACATTTTCTCTTCACTCGCAATGATGATAGTCATGCAGCAGTTTAATGATAAAAATATATTAATATTTTTACTATACAGCAGCAAGAAGTTAGTCAATTAAAAGCACACCAACTTTTTTTAAAAGAAAAAAAAAAAAAAAACAACCCAACATAACCGAAAACAACAAAGACAACCTGTAAAAGTCTATTATTATTCTTATTATTATTACAAACAATTTCAATTTGGAGAACACACCTGGACAGATTAGTGTTCTGACAAATCTGTGTTTCCCTAGCCTAGGCTTTGAGCAGAGCCCGCGCGCGGCGGGAGCTGGGACGGGGAGGGCAGGGCACGGCCAGGCTCGCCAGGTATGTAGCCAGTAATAATAACTAGCACCACAGCTACATGGAAATAATCCGTTACGGACACACACCGGCTTGGCTTTCACTGTCCAACCAAACTCCGACCCCCATGGCTCAGTGGGATCACGCTGCCCTCGTGCTGCACTGGTTCCTAACAGGCCTACGGAAGTTAACAGGGATCAAAGCATCGGTCCGGACCTCTCACGAGTTCAGGAGATAGTGCTAGTGCCAGTGGCGACACAGAAAGACTCGCTACCTGCTGTCCAAAAACAGGTGCACTGGAAACCGCTGCACGTCAGGTTAAGTACTTTAAGTACACAGAATAAAAAAAATATATTATGAACAATACAAGTACATCTCATATACACAATAATGACAATACGCCTACTCAGTTGTAAACCAAACAGGTGCAGAAAAAAAATATTATGGGAGGAAATTCTTTACTTTTCGTTTTTTTTTTTCTCTCTCTCTCTCTTTTTTTTTTTCCTTTTCCCCTTTCCTTTTTTTTTTTTTTTTTACTATTTGAAGAACTTTGGTTCAAACGTAAAAATCACAAGTTAGCAAATTTCATTTAAATGCCTTTTTTAATAATTTTTCTTCATGTTCACAGAAGTTTCACTGACCATTTTTATATGTTTAAGGTCCAGATGCAATGCATATTGTATAAAAGAGAGCACTTATTGTTTACCTTGCATGAATTAAACCTACGTACCTTTTAACTCTACAAACTTCTGCATAACATTTAGACAAAGCTCAGACACACAGCATGCCTAGCCCTCATATATATATACACATCTCTAATCACAGGTATATAGGGTGTCAAATATACTATAGTAACCTCCATGTAAGGTTCGAAATTTGGTAACAAAATGAGAAGAAAAAACTAAAAATATTATTTTACGTGTTCTAAAATATCTCTTTTTTTTTTTTTGTGCTAAAGTCAAATGTTAGCTCAACATGAAAAGGACTTTTTTTTTATATAATTCAGCAATATTATAATCTTGACCATTTTTGCAAACACTTTTAATAATAATAGCTTAAACGTGTACAAAAGTTCTCGGTTAATTAGGGAAATAAACACTCAGTTCTTTATATTTTTAATCAAGTAGGAAACACAGTTCATATATAATCTTATTACTTTTTTTTTTTTTTGACTCTTTTTTTTTTTTGTGTGTTTTGTTTTTTTTTGTTTTGTTTTGTTTTAGCAGCTGCTTACTGTTTGATACGGTGGGTAAAGTGGAGGAACATCCAGCGATGGGTGGCGGGTCTGAGGCGCTGCTGCTGCC
>NW_008238966.1:467952-468407 GCF_000691975.1 Corvus brachyrhynchos
GGCGGCGCGCTTGTCCCGCTGCTTCTCCTGGATCTTCTTCATCTCGTCCGAGTACTTGCAGAAGGTGTGGCCGAACTTGGCCCAGACCTTGTAGGGGACGGTGATGGAGTTGCGGTAGGTGGGCTTCACCTCGCTCACCCGCATGAACACGCCGTACTTGTTGGAACCCACGTCGAAGAAGAAACGCTTGTTGTCCACAGTCAAGGAGGTGCCCTCGGGCAGCTCGGCCGGCTCCTCCTCCACGCCGTAGTCGTCGATGAGCTTGGCCAGGGCGTCGCGGAACTCGATGAGGCCCTGTGCGGGCAGCGCGATGGTCTGGCCCTGCGTGGAGCCCAGCCCCGGGCCGCGGTTCACGGTCTGGCGGACGCGCAGGAAGCGCCCGCGCTGGTTCTCCTTCAGATCCATGTAGTACTTGCGGTTCTCCCGCACCAGGAACTCGCTCTTCAGCGCCCGCC
>NW_008238966.1:469639-487563 GCF_000691975.1 Corvus brachyrhynchos
GGCGTCCCGCCGCAGCGGGGGTTTGGAGGTGGGGCTTGGAGGTGGGATTTCGGAGGCTTGGAGGTGGATTTTTGAGGTTTGGGGGTGGGTTTTGGAGATTTGGGGGTGGGTTTTGGAGGAGATGCTTTAACTTCTAGTCCTTGTTGCCAAACCCTCAATTTTAAGCCAGCTCCAGCCCAAGTAAGGATGTTTTCTCCTGGTGCTGCAGGTCAGGAAGCAAAGTGGCAGGGTTGCTCTGGGTAGAAGTTGCTTCCTTGCCTGCTGCTTCCAGGACTGCTGACTTCTCTGGAAGGCATGGATCTAGCATCCCAAAAAGCCTGCAAGTGTTGCACAAGGAGCGGTGCTATGAGGTGAATTTTGGGGTGGCCTGAGGAATGTGCTTGGCACACAAATGGCTTTCTTGAGGAGACAGGGAGTGAACTGCTGAGACATCTTGTCAGGTTAGAGGACGCTCAGCTATCCCAGGAGGAACCCCCAGCCTGCCCCATGGCTGTGGTTAAAGCCGTGGTGATGGCGACTCCATGGGTAATAAAAACAATAAATAGAGAAGCAGTTTCCTTTTACCACAGAAACGATATTTCAGCACTGGCTGAGCTGCAGCTTGCCAGCTGTCGGCTGCAGGAAAGCCCTGCGTGCTTGGCGTGTGCGGTGCTCTCCGTGGATGCTGTGTTTGATTTTCAGCCCACCTGAACTGTCCCAAGCGTTTCCCGGTGTGGGAACTGCGTGTCCGGGTTGGCATTGCCATGCTGCACCCATGGCAGGCTGTGGGCTGGTGCTTTGGCAACCCCTCTCTCTTGATTTGCTCTTTTTATCCTCAGATCAAATGACATTAGACAACCTGAGGCCTATCCATGTGGCCTGTTGCTATCACCACCAGGTATCCTTATGGATGAACCACTGCTTTATCCATGTGCTAGAACTGGGAAATGCATAACTGCTAAGGAATTGTGTTGGTGCCCTGGAGGTGCGTGGCCAGTCTGTCTCTGACTGGTGAAAATTGGTGGTGCTGAGGATGCTGGCCAGCAGCAGACGTTGTTCTTCCTCCCCAGCACAGGCCAGTGGTACTATTTTGGGAGTGGATGTGCTCCAAGTGGATACCAGCAATCCTGGGAACAACCTGCTTTGGTGGCATGATGTTTTGTGGGATTCTGCTTGCCCAGCACCACTCTGTGTTGGAAGTCACAGCCACTACCTAATGCTCTGATTTTGTGCCTGAATTTGGCTTGAATAAGGCATTTACTTATTGGAGTCAACAGAACAGAGGAAAAGAAGTGGTTTTCTTCCCAACAGATAATCTTTTCAATGGGAGCTCTACCACAGCAGCCCACCCTGGGGACCCACAGAGACCTAAATTGGTCTGCCCAGTGCTAAAACATGATCCTGTGGCCAAGGCAAGCTTGGGATGGCTGCTGAATGAAGCAGGGTGCAAAGCAGGATGGACCAGGGTGGTGGATAAGTGCAGGAGCCAGTTGTCCACATTTGGCCTTGTACAGGCCAAAGACAGGACTGGAATCTTGCAGGGGACTCCTGGGTCACATGCTGCCCATCCTGGCTGTTGCAGTCCCATCAGTGTCTCCCATATGGTTATCAGGGTGCACACTGCGCTGCCTCTGTGGGTTCTGCTGAAACCCATCCCAGACCTCTTTGCTCTGAAAATCAGAAATCATTTCATCTCCAGCCCCACAATTCTCAGCTTGGAGATTTCACAAGATTTTCTGATGTTTTCTCCCCTTCCACGTGTCTCTCAGTAGCAATTATATCCCCTTCAGCCCTATTCTGATAGCCTAAATGAGACTAAATTTGAATCTCTCATAAGATAATCCTCCTTTGTTTGACTGTTGTAGTCATTTTTCACACCAGTTTCAGTTCCTCAGAAAGACAAGGGAAAAGGTTTTCGGAGTTATGGCTGGGATCTCAGGCTTAAGATCAATGGGCCTTTTGTTTGGAAATCCAATTCAGTGGGAATTTTAAGAACATATCTGATCATTACTGCGAGCATCTCGAAGTTTGGAGCCCAAGCCTGTTATTCAGCTATGAAACAACTCTGCTGACTCCAAGAACTTGTACAAACATTTATAATCAACAGGAGGGAAGCTAAGAGCCATTCAAACAACAGATAAGATTAGTTACTGAAGTGGCTGGGCTGCAATTGTTATTGTGCAAGTCAAAGAAAGGCTGTCACACATGGAGGATGTTGCCAAGCAAGATTCATTTGAGTCACCGAGTCATTCTTCTCTCATCCGCTGTCCGAATTCTCCTGCAGTCTTCCCAGATCTACTCAGGCTGAGTTGGGCGATCTGCTGGGTTAGGTGACTGAGCTTAGACTTTTTTCTGGGTTGTGTCAGATATTTGCCTTGGTCCTGTTCTTGTCCAGCACCCCCACCACGGAAAAGGGAGCATGTTCTTGTTCAGAGAACTTCCTGTGCCGTGATGGGACTTGGGGCACTGAAGGAATCAAAGCCAAGTGGCTTTTGCCATCGCTCAGATGCAGAGCACTCAGACAGCCATGTGGGGATGTCTGAGGCTGGGTGAAGGCTCAGACCAGCCCCTGACCTGGAGTGTGTAACTGGATGGTGAAAGCTCCCTGTGCTTTCTATCTGGGTCCTCCTTGGAGTGTGCCTTTGGGGAGAGGAGCTCAGCATGGCTCGTCCACTGTCGTGAGGCGTTGGTCACCCGGTGAACAAGCCCCATCATGTGCAGCAAACAGGAAACCAGCACACAACATATGAAAGTCATTTAGGAAGACGGGAACGATGAGCGGCACGCACAATAGCGTTGCTATTAGGATCTGTCGATCCTAATTAAAAAAATACTTCTCAATGAAAATTATTTATAAAAAGAAATCACAGTGACCCTAAATCAAATTATTTGTGAATGGCTTTTAGTCTCCCAGATCAGTTAAAACTCCTGTGTTAGTCACTGGACGTCATCCAAGCTACATGCTGAATGAATAACATCTCTGCCAAATTTCATTTTTTTTTCACCCTCACCCAGTTTGGCACAGGACAGTTAAAGTCATTTTTCTAAATATCTTTCAGAACATCAAGCAACTGTAAAATAACAATGGGAAAGCTTGGCCACGGACAACTGCAGCCCTCCAGCTGGAACCGCTTCTCTCCAAGAAAGCAACTCCGTTTCCTTTGATGATCTGTTTTGGGGGAGCACTGAGGCAACGATTCCTCCACGGGGGTACTGGAGGGTCACTGCCCGAGGGGTAACTCTGCCAGGGAGCCTGGCTTCCAGGCGTTCCAGAGTGGGGCACAGCCGGATCCAGACTGGCCCTGGGTACAGGGTTTGTGTCCTTTTGGCCACCTGCTAGAGAGTGACATCCCGAGGACATATCAGCCATTCCTTGTCCACGGTGGCAGTTTCCATGGTGAGCTGTAACGACGCTGCTTTTGCTCCCTGTTCAGAAACAAAAAACAAAAAACAAACAGAAAGAAAGAAAGGAAGGAATCAATGACTGCACAATGGCAGAACAAGTTCTTGCGTCTTGTGTCTGCAAAGATAAAGTGCTAATTCTTCTAAGCACTATGTGACGTCCTATCCGAGTGAATCAAGTTTGGGATTGTTTTTGTGATGGCTTCTTCCAACTCCAGTGTGCTTTCTCTTCTCCTTTGACTGGCCTGCAAGTCCCCCTCTGCCCTTTTCTCAGCTGGCTTTCCCCTCATCAGTTCTTTCTGACCATGAAGGACTCTGCAGTGTCATCACCTGCAGAGAGCGAGGACCCTGCCCAGCTCTTGGTTCTCAGAGATGTTAAGAGGGAAGCATGATTCTCCAGCTCCCCACATAATCCAGGAAGTGCTGGCTGCTCTTCTGTTGAAAACTAGCAGCAAATGGCCACCAAATTCCAATCCTGTTGGTTTTCAGTGAGAATAATTTATAAACCCAGGGCTCTCTGCTCCTTGCCTCCTAAGGAGGAGTAAGGACTGGAGCCCAGCATCATGTGCAGCAATTAGCAAAGACTGTGTCACCCATGTGTGTGACTGCCTGTTTCCCAGTATCCAGATGGCTTCTTTGCCTCCAGTTGAACTGGTGTGATGACTGGGTGGACCTCCTGCTTCCCTTCCCTCTTCCCATGCCCATGGCACTGGCTGGGAAGGTGCTCTGTCCACAGGGACGTCCAGGAAGGTGGGCATAGCTGGCTCACAGGGACAGCTGCTCTGGCTCCTGGTGACCAGCTGGTTCATCCTTTTATTAAGGTGACAGCACCTCCTGTGCTTTTGCTATTTGATTCCTCTTGTTTTCGTGCTGCCTTGCTGCTGTCTCCAGAGCTGTGCCCAGATGGTCCTGTTGTCTCTCCAGCCATGACTCCTGGTTCTGGACTTGCACAGCCGTGCAGCAAGACAGCTGACACCCTCTCTGGTCTTGCTTTTCCTTCTGGACTTATGGACATGCTGGGGGTTGTGGCCTGTGAATTCATCCCCTCAAGGCACATTTTTGGGAAGTGTGCTTTGCAAAGCACTGGCTGGCTTTGTCTGCAGCATTCTGGGTTTCTCAGCTTTGCCTCATAGAGGTGCCTCCCACTCCTGTGCCACAATGCCTGGTTTATCCTGCCAGCCTCTAAGGTTGTTGGATCACACCAAGCAGGGTCACTAAAGTGCCCAAGACCAGTCCAGCCGGTGGAAGCTCCCAGAGGAGAAAAGGGTGGGAGAAGGCAGAGAGGAGTCTTGGTACTAGAGACTCCCAGGTATGAGTGTGCCTCCATTCCTTCTCCTCCAGCCAGGAGAACTTTCTGGCCATTTGTAACTTCTGGTTTTTGAGGTTAATACTCCAGCCCCTCCCCAATGCAGCTTTTTGCAGGCTGTGATGCTTTCTCAGATTACTTTAAAACCCCTTTCCTTAAAAAGTGTGTGAGGATGTTGGCAATTCCCAACTCATGACTAGATCTCTTACAATCTGTTCACAGGGAGCAAGGTTGCTCATAGAGCTGGGGTGAAATGGGCTGACTACTTCTGTGTGGGGCCAAAGAAACCCCGAACACCTGCAAGGGTGAGAAGGAAGATACAGAACAAATCGCAGTTTTGAAATGAGATTTAGAACAAATCATGGTTTAGCAGTTTTGCATCCAAGAAAAGGAGGCTTTGACTTTTTCTTTTCCCCAAAAGTTTTTCTCTGAAGATGCTAACCTGAGTGTTGCCACTCTGAGAGGACACAGCGAGTCCTCAGCTCTCAGGTGGGCTGGCTGCTGCCAGCATGACACAGTGCTGTGGTTTGACCCCAGGTGGCAGCTCAGTACCATCATCCACTCACTCACTGATGGGCTGGGAGAGAGAATCAGAAGGATAAAAGAAAAACTGGCAGCTGAGATAATGACAGTTTAATAGGGAAAGCAAAACCTAGGTGCACCAGCAAAGCAAAGCAAGGAACCTGTTCCCCACCTGCCATTGCAGGCAGGTGTTCAGCCACCCCCAGGACAGCAGAGCTGTGTGGTCTGGGATATCCCTTGGGTCACTGGGGGTCAGCTGTCCTGGCTGTGTCCCCTCCCAAATCCTTGTGCACCCCCAACCTGCTCGCTGGTGGGGTGATGCGAGAAGCAGAAGAGGCCTTGGCTCTGTGTAAACCCTGCTCAGCAATAACGAAAACATCTCTCTGTTATCACCCATGTTTTCAGCACAAATCCAAAGCTCAGCCCCATAGCAGCTGCAGGGAAGAAAATTAACTCTACCCCAGCCACAACCAGCACACAGAGTCCCGGCTCCCCCATTCTCTGTGGGGTTTGGTTCACATGGCTCTGAGAGGAAAACTCCCCCAAAACTCACACAATGAAGAGCAAACTCCAGCTGTGCAGATGGAGCTGTGCAGTACAGACAAGTGCTCTGATCCATTACTGGATTGCAAGTAGCTGATATTCCTGTGGTGGAACCTCTTTCTGCATCCAGATAGTTGACCCCCTGGACCCTGCACCCACCTAGTGATGTTAGTGCCCCTGGTTTTGAATCCTTTTTTCCCATGGTGGTAAACGGCAGCCACAAGGCTAATGGGTGTACTCAAGGCTTGTTCTAGCAGTGTAGGCTCATTGCAGAAGCTCAGGACCTGCCTTTTGGGTCCTGGGGGCATATATGTGTGTATGGGTGAATGCATCCCTGCAGGCACAGCTGATATCTAAAGCAGTAATTTAAAGGATGCTACTTAAACCCAGGAATAGAGTAATACCTACCTGGAGGAGAGCAGAGGCACTGGAGCTTAATTTAAACTCTTCCAACTCCCCTCCCTCCCAATTCTAAGATAAATGGACAAAAACATGCCCTGGAAGCTCCTGTGGAGCCCAGTCAGAGATGAGCAGGAAGGAGCCAAAGGCATGTCCACAGCTCGTCTTGCTGTGCAGGAGGCTTGGAGAGGTGTTTATAAACACCTTTTCTGCTCACAGTGCTCTTGGCCCCTTTCTGACTCTTGGACTCAGGGCCAGCCGTGGCCCTGGTTCAAGCTTGTTTTGAAGTGTTTCATCCCCCGTGCTCTGCAGAGCTGCCTTGGTGCTGAGGCTGAGCAGGGATTTGCCCTGGGAGCAGGTCCATGCTCTGCAGGGAGGATGGGAGCTGCTGTGCAGATCCAGGAGATGGGAATTGCCCCCTTCAAAGTTACTCCTGGAGGTTAATCATTGTTCTTCCAGCGACGGGTGTCTGCTCCCGGCAAGAGATCAGTTGTGGGGTGTCACTGCCACTGGGGGCACGGGGAAAGAGCTTTTCAAGGTGAGATTGTGTGTTTAGTGTGGCCAGGATGAGCTGGCAGCTCCTGCAAGCCTGGTGCTGCCCCTGCCACTCGTGTCCTTTCCTCTTCCCCTTGGTCAGGGTCTGCATGCCTGGGAGGGAAGGCCAGGGACACATGAGGATAGGAGGAACCTTCTGCCTTCCTCACGTCCTACCCCAGGGTGGAAAGCCAAGTGGTTTTCCCAGGGGCAGGTGAGCTGCTGAAGGGGCAGCGCTGCCTGAGCAGCAAGGAAAGCAAGGAAAAGGTGACAGAGGAGTTGTTTATTTCCCCAGAGCTGCAGGGGATGGTGGCTGCAGACACCTGGCCACCTGGCGTGGCAATTTGGGCACTGGCAGAGGAGAGCTGGGCAGCTGTGTGGCAGCTCTGGCTGGAGGAGCACAGCCAGGGGTGGCTGCTGGGTGCCTTTAGGCAAGAGCAGTGCTGGGGACCTGGTGCAGAGAGCAGCTGAGGAGCTTGGAGAGGGTGCTGGCAGGAGGGAGCCCAACTCCATTGCCTTGGGAGTAGGATTTCCTCCTGTCTCCCAGGATTGTTGCCTCAAAACACCAGAAGGAATGACCATCTCTCGTTCTCCTGGCATTTCCTTTCTGGAGAGGAGAGTCAGACTGTCAGAGGCAAACAGTCCTAGTTTGGGGTGGGGTCCAGTCTGAGCCCCAACAGTGAATTGCCCTCTTGCAGGGCACATGCCAGAGTTGGTGTCTCTTTGCCAGAGGCTTCCTCAGGATACACTTGCCCATGCACAGTGCCCTGTCAGGGGGGCCTGCCCTGAAGGAAGGGACCCGTTTCTGCCCCCAGAGCAATGCCAGGCTGGTGTCATGGCCTGCAGATCCTTCTAAGTTGTGGCAGCAGAAGAAAAAGAGAGAAATCACTGGGAAAGACCCAAAGCAGCCACGTGTCTCTGGCATCTCTCAGCCCCGGGGCCCAATAGTTTCTGTGTTTCCTGTGTTCAGCTGCCTTCCAAGAAGATTTTCCCAGCTCCTGGAGCTGGGTCTGAGTTTTCACAGGAGTCCTGTGCTTGGTCTTGCTCTGTCTGAGAGGTGATGTGTCCCATGAGCTTGATCTTTCTGCAGCAGGCTGGGCCCTCAGGTGGGAGCCCGCAGCCCTGTGGGATGGGCACAGATCCAAGCAGGGCACCCGCTGCTCTGCCCGGTGCTGGTGGAGCTGGTGCTGATGCTGTTTGGCAGTCACGTCATCAGGACAGGAATCTGGTTGGATCCCTGGGATGAAAAAACTTGGCTGACTGTAAACAAACCTATTTACACAGATACCTCTCGGCCTGGCGTGGAGAATGTGGGAGCTTTGGTCGAGAAGAATTTATAGCTTGTAACTTCTAAACTCCTCATTATGCAAACATGAGAACAACCAAGGCATCTCATTAGGGGCTGTTCACAGCAACTGGCTGTGGTGGCAAACAAAGCCTGTTTAGAGGAGATACAAGATGATGTCTGAGTTTGATTTTGTGGAGTAAGGGGTAACAGGAAGAGTGTTTGAAGCCATTCTTCAAGATTTGCAACACTACCTGTTGCCCTGTCCTTCTGTGGCCCAGCCAGGTGTCCTGCCCCACACCTTGGAGGAGGCATCCACCAGACCCCAGTCCTTGTCTTTTCCAGGAAAGTAAAGCTGTTCTTTAAACCATGCTCCAGTGTCTTCCCTGGTAGGAAGTCCCAGCAGTCCTTCAAGGACTGTGCTGATACATGGAGTTATGGCCAGCTCTGCAATCCTCCTGTGAGAGGTGCGAGGGGGCTGCCACTGATGGGAGGTAGGTGTGATACCTCCCTTTAAAGGTCCATCAGTTTCTGGACCTCGAGGGAGAGAAAAGCCAACTTGGCTTCTCATTTGAAACTTTACCAAGAAGAAAAGGGACTGTGCTGAGGGAGTTATTTAAGGCAGCAGAGTCACTTGTCATTCACAAGGTGATGGGGTTGATTCCTACCAGCCCTGAGGTGATGAGAGGCCCAGCCCACAACTGCAGAGTCCTGTGAGCCTGACATGGGTGCTGTGACGAGGAAGAGTCAGGCACTATTCCTATTTTGTGCACGACTTCCCATGGGCAGCATTAGGAAATGTTGTACTGTAGCAGGGGAATGTCTCAAAGTATCAAAGTTTATTTTAATAATGATTTAACATTTGCCTACCTCTCTTTCAGAGCTGCTCTGGAGGTATTTTCTGGAGCATCATTGTGGCCCTGGGTGGGATTTTTTGTTTTTTGTCCTGTTGAGATGTGTCTGGGTTTTGAAAACTTGGGATTCCTGTTCTCCTTGGCTTATTTTGAGATTATCAGCTCAAAAAAGTTGTCCCATAACCCGTCTCAGTGGTTTGGATTTTGCTGAAGAGGTGTTAACTGAGAACCTCTTAGTCCATAAGTCAGACCCTTACCATGGAGTCAGTATCTTTTTACTTTTCCCTGAAAGATGCCATGAGTAAAATTATGAAGGTACTGAATTTTTCCATGCTCTGATTTCTCACAGAGCAAATTGGCTGCAGAGTCCACTCTGGCTTGGCGTCAGAGGGGAAACAGCTTCACTTTTATGAAGTAATTCCGAGGAGGAGGACAGAGTAGGATAGGGTGGCATTTGCTGGGCTGACTCTTGCTGTTAGAGAAGGGGACATTTTTGTGGCCCGGGCCTAGAGGGATGATGGCAGCTCTCTGCCCTGGCAGCTCCTGCAGCACCTGGCTGGGTTTGGATCAGCTGTGGGCCCCCAGATTGTCTGCTGGTTGTCTGCTTTTAGATGCACAAGTCCCAGCTGGGGCTGTGCAATAGCCCTGGAGTAGGCTGAAGGACTGAAAGAGCACAGCAGACTGAATCACACCAGGAAGAGGAGAAAACCATGGCTCCCCTAAACCCTGCTGCTGTGGAGACCAGGAATTGCCTGGCACCAATACAGAATGCACCCAGCACAGCAAGAAGTCCTTCTCCCTCCCCAGGGACCATTAGGGTGGTTTCAGCCTCTCACAGTGTCTGGATAGAGGAGCTGGTTTGAGGATATTGCTTACAGGAATATTTTGGGAACTCATTAAAAAGAGAATTATAGACCAGCCCTGGTGTGATTGAGATAAGGTGGTGTGTAAGTGTGCAGGAAACATGAACATCCTCTCAATAATTAAATTCAATTAATTGTTTTACAGCTGCTCAGCCAATACCACGAGGTTCAGGTGGGGAGGTGCAGTGCTGGGACTCCACAAGGTCTGGATGGAGCAGGTAAGGCACTGTGGTGTGTGGAGCACCTGCTTTGCATCAGAGAGGAAAACTATTTACAAAACAGGAGCATTAGCAAGCTGGCTTTGCTGGAGAGTTGTGGGGCAGTCTGCAGCCAGCACAGCAGCCACAGACCCTTGTTCTGGGGAAAGCAGTGCAGGGGCTGGGAAGGAAAGGGGCTCGGGTACTTGTGAGGGGCTTCTTGTTCCACACCGGGGGGTGAGGTGGGAGTGGGGGTTAGTTCTGCATCTCAGCATGAAGGGCCTGACAGCAAATGACATAATGGAACAGCTGCCTTAATAAGAGAATAAAAAGAGGGATATAATAGCTTGAGGAACCAAAAAGGAAGAACTTCTCTCCAGGGGAAGGAATGTGCAGCACTGGGGAAAATCCATCCTGGGTGTATCCAACGCTGCAGAAATGCAGGGTGCTCTGCATCTGAAGGGGCACAAGGCTTACTTGCCCTTGATATTTCTATTTTTACTCTGCCTTGTTAAAACAGCTATTTTATCAAGCCTTTTGCTGTTGGGCATTTCTTTCTGAGACTGGAGAGAGACCCCCCACACCACCTCCTCCCCCATCCAGCCCAGAGAGTGTCCCTGAGGAAGGGGGTGTGCATGGGGCTTGGTGGGGCACTAGGGACAGACTGCTCCCCTCAGATCAGAGCCAAGGCTCCTGCTGGCTCCTTGGCCATCCCCAGCCCGGGGAAGCAGGAGGGTTGTGCCAGACCCCCGCTCTGAAGTGCCTCTGGGACCCTCATTCAGGTCCCCATCGCTTCCCTGCATGAAGAAGCGGTGACTCCTGGAAGGGGAACAGACAGTGCTCTGTGCTGTGTCATGGGCACCCAGCATTTTCCCACTAGCTGGGGGCTCAGAAACAGCCGTGCCAGACTGCTTAGAGCTCATGTTATCCCAGAGTCTCAGAGTCCTAGAAGGGGCAGTGGGATGGGAGCCCTGGCATGCTCCAGCTGGTGCCTGCTTGCACCATGACTGTTGTCAGCACTAGGACAGGATGACCATGGCCTCACTGGGCTTAGCTTCATCAACCCTGAACAATGAAGGACCCCTGCCCCCACGCTGTGTGCTCTCCTAGGGATATGCCACCTCCTGGGAAAGAAAGATCCCCTGGATATTCACCCTCAGCATCCCAAGCTGCACTATAGGGCCACTGCCCTGTGTGAAATGCCCCACCAAGGAGACTTTGGCTCTGTAGCCTTTGTACCTGCCCTCCAGGTAGTTTTTGGCCATTAACTCAGCCCTAAATTTCCTGTCAGACAGATTAAATGAGACCACCTCCCATCATCCCTCCTTTCAGTCCGTGTGCCCCCGACCCAACGAGTCTGTATGTGTGATCCAGCCTTCAGGAGAGGAGAGAGAGGCAGGAGCAGTATCCCCTGGGGCAGGTAAGCATCAGTGATGTCTGTGCCCCATCCCTCCTGTAGCAAGCAGAGCTTCCCACTGAAGCCTCTGTCGTGGCAGAGCTGGCCTGGCAGCCTTCCCAGGCGATGAATTTTGGATGAGGCAATACAAATTACTGTCCCTGGCTCTGCAGGGTTAATCTCAGTGCAGCTGCATGTGGTGCTGCCTGTGTCCTCAGCTCCAGCCAGGATGTGCACAGCAAAGGGCTGAGGAGGGAGCTACAGACCGGGAAAGATGCGTGGCCTTGGATATGCCGGGAAAGTCTTGAAGTGCCCGTGGAGGGAGGATCCAGCACGTGCACGTGCGTGCCCACGGATCACACGAGTGAGATGCAGCAGATGAGCTGCCTTGCTCTATTTGTAACCTCCCACTGCTGTTGCACAGGCTTTGCAAGGAGGAGAAGGAGCTGAAAATGGAGCTGAAAAATGAAACTTGAGGCTCAGATGCTTGGAGAGGCTCAGGAGCCTGATTCAACCCACCACTCCTCAAGGAAGCAGGAGCTTCTGTTCCTCCTGGGCCCTGTGTCTTGCTCTCGCACTCAGCACAGAGTGAGACATTCATACTCCACCTTGGAGCAAAAATAATTTTCGTTAACTCATTGAGGAAAGGAGACATAAAGATACAAATTAATTGCAAACCACACAATTACAGTGTGAGGAAAGAATGAGGGAGGAAAAGAAAAACCAACTTGGTCTTATTTTTTAATTTGCATCCCTTTAGCTGGCTGAAGGAGAGCTGGGTGAGGACATGGCAGTGCCATGGTGTACCCTGGTGGGTGGGACGCAGCCTCCCTACCTGGGCATCACAGCTGGGAAGTTACACTCAGGCTCTTGCTCCCTCAAAGCTGGTTTGGACAGTCCTGGGGGCTGCAGCCTGGCCACTGGTGGGTGCAGGGTGAGAGGCTGGTGTGCAGGGAACCACGGACACCTGTTTTGTGTCCAGGCCCAGGCTGGGGATTTCCTGCCTGGATTCAGCACTTGCTGCCCTGGGTGTTGCCTTTGGAGAGTGCAGGATGTTCTTGGGATAGTGCAGGGAGAGCACAGGGAGAACCAACAGGGCTCCTCTTCAGCCCCTTACATGCAGCAGCCTGGGACAGCCCACCCCTCCCCTGATCCCAGCTCTCCTTGCAAAGGACAAGATGGAAAGGTGAGTGATGAGGCTCCAGCACCCCTCCAACCCTCCTGGCTTCTTGCTGAAACTGCTAATTAAAGAGCCCATTTCATCAAGCGATTTTTTTCTGATGTGAAAACTTTTCCATAAGGAACTAGTCCCGAATCCACCAACTCATTTCACATTTATTTTAAATCTAAGCTTTATATTGTGTAGTTTCCTCCAGGGCTTGATTATATTCTCAGTAAAATTGTTCTGGTTTGTGAGGCCTATATTTAGCCTTGCCGTAAGGTCTGTGCACCTCTCAGTACAGGGCTCAGATGCTGCCACCCGAGCTCCTGGGCTTTCCTCTTTATTGGGATCTATTAAACAAGTTACCATTTCTGTAATATCAAGGGCATTTTCCAGCCACAGGCTGCCTACAAGCAGAAACTTATTGCTGCAGAAATGGTCTCCTGGATCTCAGAAGTCATTTGGAGAGGGCCTCTTGTCTAACAATGGCAAATTATATTTAAACAGGGAATCAAGGGCGAAGCCAAAGAGCCTTGTCCCTCTCTATTATTGTGGTGATACCTCAAGTCCTCATTCCCTGTGTTTTCTGCACCTGTAATAAGGCATCCACCCACTCAGCATATTTTTACGTAAAAATACACAAAATAGGCAAAAGTGGGAGGGGACTTTACCTATGAAGGGAATTCAGAGGTGCACAGAAGTACCTGATGCCCTGGTATGACTGCAATTGTTATTTAATACACAGGGGGGTGTAAGGAGGTTGTGTGGAGAGAAGGGAGAGAGAGAGAGAGAAACATCAGAGTGGCTGGCAGCGAAACCCAGTCCAGGGAGAATCTCTGGGATGGAAGAGTCTCTCACTGCTGGGCTGGAGACTGGGATACACCATCCTGAGGGGAGCATTTTCTCCCCCTGGTGCCGTTTTGCACCCATGTGTCACCTTTCTGGTGACACATCTCAGTGCCTGGGCACCACTGTCCTTCTAGGGGACAAGAAGTGCTGCCTCGCTGATCGTCAGCTCCCTGCCAGTGTCCACCTCTGCCAGTCCCACTGCAGGAATCCTCTGGCTCTGGGCAGCAGTGCCCTGCAGAGGCTCCCATCTCCTCCACCCTGAGTGGTGTGAAGGCCTCCCAGAGCTGGAGCTGCTGACAAATGTGTTGGATGCAGCTGTCTGTATCCAAGGAACGGAGCGTGTGAGCGGCACAGCGAGCCAAGGCACGCGACTGGAATGATCAACGGGCAAAATCTGGGTGCTAAGGCACGGGCTGGAACATCTGATTGGAAGGCTGGGAGGAAAAAGGGAAGGCTGAATTGTTTATGGTTTGTTTTTCATTCATCATTCCTGTTCGTGTGGGTGGACAAGGAGTGAATGAGTTTCTCAGGGAGGGCAGCAAATAAAACAGGCACACATTTCCTTGAAGGATGAGTAGCTTTTTTCCCTTCCTAGTGCCTAGGTGAATGTGTCACAATGGGGCTGGAGGAACCCTAACAGCTTTTCTCTCAGGTGAAGGAAACCACTTGCTCTTGATTTTTTTTCCCTTTGATCACCATGTGCTAAGGAGATAAAAGGTTTTTTGGGGTGGGTTTCATCGTAATAAAGTACTGCTATTTCTCCCTACAGCAAATGTTCTCAGCTTTTCTTTGGACTGTTGAACATCTCATGGAATGACAGTGGGTTGCTGCTCTCCCAGCTCGGGGATGGATGGGTAGCTGGATCAGGCCTCTGTGCCAGGATGGTCCATTTCTGGGAGAGACAGCACTGGTGCCTGCAGCTGCACCCCTCAGTTCTGCCCTCCCCTGGTCTGGAGGTTGACCCTGACAGGCAGGAGATGTGGCAGCACTGCTGGACAGGGGGAAGCTGACAGGCCGCTGGGCTCGTGGCTGCTTTGCTGCTGGAGGACTTCTGCAAAGGGTCTTGGTTTCCTTTGCTGCAGCCATGCTGCTCATTGGAGCCTGGGACAAGTGGCAAGGCAAGTGGAATAGGAGATTTTGGAGGTCACTCTCTATTCTGATTCTTCATTACCTGGAGGAACTGACAGATATGGCTTGTTTGACCATGGTCTTCTGGGCAGCCTGGTGTAGTGGAAGGTGTCCTTGCCTATGACAGGGGTGGAGAATTAGATGATCTTTAAGGTCTAACCCAAGACATTCTGTGATTTTGTGGTTAGTCATTATCTAGGCTGGAGTCTCAGACTGAGTGCTGGGCTTTGCTTTTTCTGTATAATTCCTGTATTCATCATTTATCACCTGCTTTTCTCATTTCACCTGAGGCTGTGGTTGTGTCCCCCTGGTGCCAGGAGTCTGCTGTGTCCTGGTGAAGGGCTGGTTCCTGCCCCACGTGGCAGGCACTGATGCTCCCATGGCCATCCCCAAACTGAACAAGCCAAATCCTTGCAGAGAAGACACGGAGGTGGGAAAAAATGGCTGCAGTGGATTTGTTGGCATTTGTGGGGCTTTTGTGAAACCCCTGATTCTTGCAGGGAAGGAGTGTCCCATAGGGAGAGAAAGCAATATTCCCTTGGCTGGGGTATGGGATGGTGTCTCCTGTATTTGCTGTCTTCACACCAGCAGGGCTTCAGGGTCCTTGCAGGGAACCAGGATAGAGCTGGTGCTGGGAAGGGCTGTGGGAGGTGGGGGGACACCCTTGCAATGCATGCACCGTTCTGAGGCTTGCCTGAAAGGGGGAAGAGCTTAGCACAGCCCCATGCTGGATAACACTGGGGAACGGCTGGACCTGTGTTAGGCTGGATTTAGGGAAAGGTTCTTCCCCCAGAGGGTGCTGGACACTGCCCAGGCTCCCCAGGGAATGGTCACAGCCCCAAGGCTGCCAGAGCTCCAGGAGCATTTGGACAACACTCCCAGGCACCGGGTGGGATTGTTGGGGTGTCCTGTGCAGGGCCAGCCATTGAACTCGATGATCCTTGTGGGTCCCAGCACGTTCTGTGGCTCTGTGCTGTGTTCCTCCTTATACCAAAAGCCCCACGCTGGATTTTCAGGAGCGCGTCTTCAACTGACATGGAGGAGGCTGAGGACCTGCAGCCTGTGGAGGATGCTGAAGAAGGGCAGTCAACATCTGTCCTTGCAGAAGAGCTGCAGGGCTCCCTGAAGAAGCAAGGGACACTGGGACACTGCCCTGTGTGGCATCTGTACCAGGCAGGGCTCCGTGCCAGGAGCTCCCTTGGCAGAGGGGAAGAGAGACCTGAGAGGTGCTTTGTTTTCAGGCATCTCTGAGAAACTGCAGGAACAAAATTAAAGGAGGTAAAAGAAAAACCAGCCCCCACAGCATTTGCCTGAGGAATGAAAACCTCTGATGGTGCTGCTGAACTCTGGGGTCCTGCAGACAGGGTGGAATCCAGGCTGAGCTCAGATTCTCCATCTCTCTGCCAGGATGGCGAATATGATGGGTTTTCACAGCAGGGAGTTAGGGGAGAGATGGGCTTTGGATAAATTGAAACAGACCACAGACCTCCTGGGTTCCCTGCCAATATTTATCCTCAATTGAAGGAAAATGTTTTTAAAATATGTTATTCAGGCTTCATTCTCTCAAAGCCAGTGTTCAGTTTGGTCTGGTGACTGCACCAAGGGCCTTGCCTTTTTATTTCATATGTCAAAATGCCCAAGGACCTATAGAAAACAGTGATTTTACATTTATATGGGAAAAACAGCAAAAAAGGGGGATTGGGATTTAGTCCTAAACCATTTTTGAAATGATAAGAGAAAAGCAAGTGTCTCAAGTGATGAAAAACAGTCGATTTCACAAGAGTTAGGCTGAGCAGCAGGAAAAATACTGCTAAAAGGAGATGTGACCAGTGCCCTTTTTTGAGGCTAAGTGTTCTGGACTCCAAAATGCCCCAGAGACAAAGAAAACTCACTTTTCAAAATTGCCCCAGAGGCCTTACAGGTATCTTGCACTGAATTTCTCAGCGGGAGAACCACTGTGGTCCCAGTGGGATTTCAGCCTGCAAAAGCAGACAAGGATTAGCGACTCGGCTGCCTGGGCATGAAACTGCCCTTTCTGGTGAGGGGCAGGGTAGATCAGGTGAGCTCCAGCTCAAATTATGCTATCCGATATCTCCTTCCTTCTCAGGAAGAACCTCAGTTGCTGTCTGAGCAAAATGATAGGGAAAGGGGAAATTCCTCAGAGATTTATGTCAAAAGAAGAGAGAAGTCAGGTGGTTTCCCTGCTCCTCCGAGCAGCTTCCTGAATCTGAAATACTCTTCTCCCCTCTGCCGTGGGAAGCACTTCTGCTCCCTTCTACCTCCACCTGCATTCCTCTGCAGTTCTGTATGGTCACCGATCAGGGGAAAAGAGAAAGCCTTCAAAAACATCTGAGACCAAAAAGCCACAGAAAATCACGGTTAGCAAGAGGAAACGTGTACAAGAAGTAAATGGTCCCCGAGCCCCCGAGCTGTGTGCGCAGCGCGGGGCTCCCGGTGCCCCACGGCCCTGCGATGGCCACGCTGCTCGGAGAGCTGCCGGCATTCCCAGAGAGGGGAAGAGCAGCGGTCCTGGCCGGCAGCACGGAGCCACGGCCGCCCATGGCTGCAGAGCCCTGGGTGCGTGCGCTGGGGCTGTGCGATGGGATAACGCTGGCTCCCACCCCGAGCCGGGGAAACACGAGGAGAGGCTGTGCCCTGTGCCTGGGCTGGGCACAGCGGCTCTGCTCCCTTCCCATTTTTCCTGATGGTTCTGGCTGTGCTGTGTTAAATGGAAAGCAAATCCCCATCCTGCCATCTGTGCTCCTTTGCTCTCACTGATGGGCTCAAAGACCCAGCTCTTGGCATCTCTTGAGGTTTGCTGAGGGGTTTCCTCTAAAGGCCCTGGGGCCATTGCAGTCTGTGCCCAGAGCCATCGCCTGGGAGCAGGCTGAGCCCAGCCCTCCTGCCTCCAGGTCACCTCCGCGGGATGGGACTATGGCCGCTCCCCTTCAATGCAGAATCCAGTGCAACAACAACCACAAAATCCTCTGCTGCTGCTCATTGAGCATCTCAGCTCCCTTCCGCACTGTCTGGGCAGCGAGGGTTTGGGAGTGCAGATGCTTCAGGATCAGCTTTGAAAATAAACCCAAACAAGCACCTTTTGGAGCTTAAAGCGACTCCTCCTGGAAACCACTGCAGGGAAAAGCATTTGTTTATTAACGAGAGGCAGCAGGAACAGGGCATGAAAGGCGGCTTTGTCTCCCCGGCCACTGCGTGCTCCGTTTATCTCTATGTTAATGCCTTTCCTTCAGGTGTGCAGGGAATCTCGGGCACAAATCTCCCAGCTCCATAAAACCATCGGGCAAAGAGGAATCCCCGGCTCCCGGGCCCTGCGCATCGCGGAACCCCCGTGTCACCTGCAGCCGCCCCCAAATGAGCGCGTCTTTGGTTGCCTCTGCGGGGAAAAGGGGGGTTCTGCGAACGCCTGGGGGCCTGCCGAGGGGCTGGCTCCATGGCCAGATGGAGGCAACGCGGTCTGCCTCCATCCCCGAGGACCCCCAGGGAC
>NW_008238966.1:488886-496266 GCF_000691975.1 Corvus brachyrhynchos
CCCGGGCGCTTTGCCTGCTGCAGAGGGGGCCGGGCCCGGGATGCGGGGCTGGGACAGGGGCAGAGCTCCAGGGGTGCCCTAAGAGCCGGGAAGTTTTGCCTCTTCCAAAATAACGGCCTCGCGGGGGGAAGTTGGTTTTTCTTTTGTTCGTTCCGCGCATTTCGGTTTCTCCGATCACGGCTCTCGTGCGGTGGCTTGTGCTGTTCTTCCAGCACCTCTGGAAACGCGGTTATGAAATGACTTCAACGGGAAGCGCCCGCCGGAGAGTCCCTGCTTTTGTTCCTGGATTTTCCTTGCTGTCCTCTGGCAGGTGAACACCTGCGAAGGGCTGGGCGGTGGGGACCGGGCGAGGACAATGCCTGCATTTTCCCAGGGTTTGCATCTGAGCTGACAAAAATGCACGGCTGGCCCTTCATCCAGCCTGAATGCTGGATACTGTGTCACAAAATCTGGGGAAGGCTGGTGTTAACCCGGAGAGCTCTGAGAGCCATGCCGTGCTCTCAGAAATGGCTCGAATCCCTCATGTTTGGTGTGTTACGAGGATATACAGGGTGTATCTCCAGGGAATCCAGGCTCCCCACTCAATGTCGGTACACCGCATCCTCATCAGGTTAATTGGCCTTTTGCCTCATTAAAAGCAAGGTACTTTGTCAAGTTATACTTAGCTCTGTAATGACCATATGTGTACTGCTCTGTGGTGGTTGTTGTTGTGTTATTAACTGGGTGTTTCTGGGGCAGATACTCTGCCATTCGGGACTGCTGACCCCGCATTGTGAAAGGTAGACCTGCCTCTTTTTTTAGTTGTCCAAGAGATAAATTTAGAAGCTTGCGTTTCCTGGGAGAAAGGTGGAACCTTGCACATCATAAAATGTTGTTGAGGAAAATGGGCTAGGACTGCGTGCGAGAAAACTAATTTGGGAGGCACTAATTTCATGTGCATCTGTATGTGGGCCATCGTGGACAGAGAGGAGTTAGCGAAAGAGCTGTGGTACAGACAAGAGGAAAGTAAATGGGGGAATTTCTCAGGACTGTGGTCTCATTGTCGGGGGAAAACACAGCAAAAGGTACGTGGCTTTTATTATTACTTAAATTGTTTTTTTATCAAAAAGGATTCTGAACTTGTGCATCTCTGAGCAGCAGGGTTTGACTTTAAGGGGAACGGAGGCTGCTCCGTGGCATCCTGGCTCAGGCCCAAAGCGTTAATGTGTGGGCTGATGTAACAACAAGTTAAGAGTTGTCATTCTGTCGTGACACCTTCTTGGAGCTGATGCTTTTGTTTCTGTGTGGCTCTGATGGGTTGATTCGGCTCCCTGGCTGAGGGACGCTGCAGGTTAGTGGGAGCCTTGTCTCAGCAGAGCTCGATGGCAGATTCCAAAGGAAAAATAAAATCTGGTGGTTGGGAACTGTCAGAGCTGTGGTTTGGTTTGGTGATGAAGATGAAATGGGAGCCTCAGCTTGCTGAACTGGTGGTTCTCTGAGCACCTCATGCTCTTGGTTCAGCCAGGAGGTTACTTCTGAAGGTGACTTTCCTGGCAGGATTTTCTGATTTGTAGCACCTGAACTGCTGGAAAGGTGTGTGAACTGGGAAACCAGGCCACAGTTTGCCTTCAAGCTCTGTGGTTTGTGCTGGGAGGGAAAATCTGAAGGGGTGCAGGGGTATTTCCCATTCTTGCTGCTGATGAGGGTGGTGAGAACTCCAGAGCTGGCAGGGGGTGAATGTCCAGGCACAAGCTGCACTCTGAGGGACAGCTGGGCTGCAGCTGTGAGGGATGTTACCGAGCTGGGGGACAGATGCTGGGGTTGCTTCTGAGCAGGAAGGGAGGATCTTGTGGCTGTGCTCACTCCAATCCCCCCACTCCCAAAGATGGAGGCCTCACAGGACCATCTTCTCCCTGCTCTGGCTCTGTGCCTGGGTCTGTTTTCCAGTGATTCATCCCCTTCTCACCGGCTAAGATGCCGTGTGTCTCCTGCTCTTGCTGCTTGTCGAGGTCCGGGATGCGATGCAGGATTAGACCTGTGATGGGAGCATCCATGTCTCGCTCCAAGGAGCCGTCTCTGCTGTTTGCACAGCTCGCTCAGAGGAGTGAAAGCGAGTGCTGAGACTCTGCATGGGACCCAGACCCTCTCTGAGCAGAGCCAGGAGGACTGAGGTGAGAGAAGGACGGCATGGGGTGTGGGGGACAGAGCAAAAGCTGGTCTGCGCAGCTGGTGTGTGTGGGGTCTGAGCTGGGCTGCTTCATGGGTGCCCCCTGAGCAGAGATCCAGGGAGGGGGAGCCTCACTTTGGCCATCTCACTGCTGGGCAGGCTCTGAAGGCTGGAACTTCCCCATCTGCAAACCCCAGAGGGGCACAGCCTCTGCAGCTCTGCCCAGCCATGGGTTTTCATCCCCCTGCTGCACAGGGAGCAGCTGGAACTGGGGCCCAGCATCCTGCAGGTCTCACCACCCACTTGTCCATCTTAAAACCTCTTCTGCACTGGGAGTATTATTGGTTTTTTTTCATACTGTTATATAACGATTCCTGTTATTGCTTCTCCTCCTGTCTCTTTTCTTTGTATCTTCTAGCTCCTTAATTTTGGATGGTCTCATGTCTCCTTTGTGCCTACACACACAGATCAAGGAGGAGGAAATAGGTGCAAGACACAGTGCTGGCTCTCACTGGTGAAGGAGCTGGTGGCATTATCCCCACTGGAACAATTCCTGATCTGAATCCAGAACGGGGCTTGTGGTCCTCATCCTCCTGGTCTTTAGGGGTAGCTCGTGTCAGCATCTGCTTCCCACTCTGTATGAGTCCCCTCTTTCTGTGTGAAGGATTTATGTGCAGGTATTTTGTACACAGAAGAGTGGGGATTTAACCTGTCCAGGCTCTGATTCCTGCTTTCACAGAGGAACAAATGTCTTCCTGCCTCCATATGCAGCGAGTTGCAAAGTAGCTTTAATTAGAGCCTGTACGTCTCCTGAAGCACCTCACCGAAAACGCTGCTGAGCTCCAGGACGAGGTCTGCGACTCGCCTGCAGGATTAGCTAGCTTAGCTGGGGCAGGTAATCTGGTGGTGGCAGATCCCTGGGAGGATTTGCAGGCAGAGGACCTGTTGTTGTAGATGGCACTTTTTGCAGATGGGGTATTTATTTTTTTTCCAGTCCGAAGGTGTCTTGGTCCCAGTGGGAATCAGGAGTGTGCTGGGGCTGTGGCGTTTGCCTCTGTGGCCACATAATGCTGGGAGCTGTTTATCCTGGAGCGAGGTTGCTTAGAGCTGGCCTGTGAGAGGAGGAGGGAGGCCGGATTTTGAAGTGCCCGCTGGAAAATACAGCCCTCTGGATTACAGTGTAGGTGTTGCTGCCTGAAATAGCACTGGCAACTTTGGACCAGCAGCTCATGCAAAAATATCCCTCTTCACTATCCTGCAGATCATTGGACTCACTGCAAGGCAGGCAGGCACAGGGGAGGGGTGTGGGTGGGCTCCAGCTGCTGGTGATGGTACTCTGCCTTCATCCCAGGACAGCTGTGGAGCACGGAGCAGTAAAGCTGGATTTTCTCACACACCACCTTGCTAATTAGAGCTGTCTGAAACTATTTCTCACCACCTTCAGAAAATCACACTTCCTTGGATTTGCAGAAGAGCAAAAACTTGCTTCCTTCTTGCCTTGAGTTCCTGCAGGTGGGGAATGGTCACTGTGCTGCAGACAGCTTTGACCCCTTGCAAGGGTGGCGCATTTCTGGGTGCTCTCTCAAATCCCCTCATACAGGATTCGGTCTGGAGTGGACCTGGGGTGGCTGGGTCCTTGTGGCCAGGTCAGCTCCTTGTCTCCTGAACCAGCCATCCAGCAACTGGCAACTGGAACTTTGCTCGGCCGAAGCTGCAGGTCCAAGTGACTCCAGTGGTGCCCGACACAACGGAGTTTTCCCCTCCCAGGCATGTGCCATGTGTGGAGCAAAGCCTGGCTAGTTTCTCAGTTCCCCTTTCAGAAACGTTTGACTAAATAAAGCATCTCCCCAAGGATCTCCATGAGTAAGACAAGACTAAAACAGCTCCTGAGTGATCCCAGCAGTGCTGATTTCTCTATCTAGGGCTGCTCCATGCCCAGCCCCTGGCCGCAGCTGCTGCTTTGTGGTTCTTTGTGCTCTGCCAGCTGACAGCCCTTAGATATGGGCCCTCAGGCAGAATGCCCTTTCTAAATCACAGGTGACACCTTGACTTGGGTTTGGATCTGGATCAGAAGCTGGTGCATGCTTGGGGGCACAGAAGCAATAAACTGCATCACCAGGCGAAAAGGGAGCCATGCTCTGCTGCAGCTGAGCTCCCTGCTTCATTTGGGCTGCGTGAGGCGAGATGCACCATGGGCACCAGGGCCTTGAGCCTTCAAGCACTTGGCTCACCCCAAAATCTGCTGCAAAGTGCCGCAAGGGATGGGTTTTGGTACCGTGCTGCTGGGCTGAGGGTGCCTCTCCCAGCAGACTGGAGGGGGTGGCCAGTTCCCATGCACATGTGACACGACTCCTACGCAGAGCGGCTGCTGCTTTGCCAGGTTTGGGACACTGGATGCTGCTGCTGAAGTCGCCTCATCTCCATTCCCCTCCTCAGTCAATGCGTGACGCTGCTGAGTGTAAATGATAGCTATGCCGGCCCTGGCATGACACCTGGGCTTCCCCAGGTCAGCTGTGCTAGCCCAGGGCAGGTGAGGGTGCAGATGCAGGGAGAAAGACAGAGCTGAGTGACGCGCTGGGCCAGGAGGAGCTCCAGGAGACTGATCCGTGGTGGGCAGCAGGTTTGGGAGGCTGCGAGCCCGTGGGCGACTCTGGTCGTCTGGGGAATTCTCACTGCAGAGGAGCCTGAGCGACAAAGTGCTGGGAGGTGAGGAAGTGCCTCCGCTGAGCCGGGAGGCGCCGGGGCTGTCTGGCAGCTCCTGTCGGGGCTCCCGTGCCCGCTCCGTGCCCTGTGCGCAGCGTGGTCAGTGCTGCCCGTGCTGGTGGGGGCCGGGCTGGGCGCAGCGGAGCTGTCAGCGCATCCTGGCGCTCTCTGCTGCTCAGGGCAGGCTGCCAGGATGCGAGTTCACCCCCTCCCCAAGGGCGGGACCGCCCTGTCGGGCCCAAACGGTGCCGCTTGAAGGCGAAGGCTCTGCCCCGCTCACCGGTGAGGTGTTCTCTGCGCTGTGAGCTGCTCTGCCCGGTGCAGATGGCAGAGGACGCCTGTCCTCGGCGGGGGCTCGGCGGATGCGGGCGGCGAGGGGAGGCTCTGGAGGAAGCTCATCTCCCTGGAAACTTTGGCAGCCAGGCGTCTGCTTGCCTACTGAATTGGGTGTGCAGCAATCGAACCCCTGAAGGAGCCAGCACCTCTCAGCACTTACTGTCTCCGCCCTGGGGGGAGGTGGAGGGGTACGCCACCTGCCCAAAATTTGGGGGACAGAGTACTGAGTCTGCAAGGGTAGGTTGGAGATCAAAAGGAAGATGAATCACCAAGCTGCTCTTTCTCTGCTGAATGACCGTGCTCCCGGAGTTCGGCTGCTGCGGTTTGGGGCTGGGCTGTGTGCTGCAAAGCGTGGGCTGAAGGGCCAGTAAAAGCTGCTCTTGTTGAATCCCCATGGTCCAGCTCCACCCTGGATAAGACCCAGGCCAGTCTGGAGGATGGAAAAAATATATTTTCCCAGAAGATGGGTCCTAGAGGGGAGCAGATGATTTGCATCTTGAATGAAAATAATTTATACGACTCCAGGCAGAGAAGGCTCAGATGTCATCAGGTAGGGGGAGGTCACCTCTGTGCTGGAGGATTTGGAGACAAGTTTTGTATGGAAGCCACAGCAAACAGCACTGAAGCTCTTTGGAGAGGGGAGAGTTCATATTAGGGAAATGAGAAAACAGGAGATGCAGTGGGTTGGAGGAGGACAGGAGATGCTGCCTTGGAGACCCAGGGCACTGCTCTTGCCAAGGTTGTAGCAATGGTTGTGTCAGGGAATCCCTTTTGGCCTTCTTGATTTCCCTGTCTCGGGGTCTTACCCCAAGCAATCACTCCCTTAAGGTACCACTGCAGTGCCAACCACGGCCAAGGGCGATCTCCCAGAAATGTTCCCCAGTTGGAATCATGGGTTGGAACTGAGTTGGGGCTCATGGTGGTGGCATGGGCTAAGCATGATCCCAGCTGGTGTGGCACTTGAGGATGGAGCTGGGTGGGCTGATGGGATGATGTTGCGTGCAGAAAAGAGGTCAGAAGATGACAATGGTCCTGACAAGGCTGTGGGAAGTGCAAACCAGAGGTACCTGCCACCCTTTTGTCCCTGGTGGCCTGGCCTGGAGCTGGGTGAGAGCTTCCAGCAGAGTGATTTGGCAGTAGGCTGGGGAGACACCCATGAGGAATGACCCTGGTGTAGGTGACCCCCTTGCAGGCAGGCAGGAGAGCCTGCTCAGAGGGTGTGAGACTGGGGTCCATTCCCGCCCTGTTGTCTGATGCTGTAGCTCAGGGACAAGGTTCTTCTGCCCACAGCAACTCTCCCTGGCCTGGACAGTCCTTGAAGTTCTCTTTGTTGGGGGTTGGTGGCCACAGTGGTTCTCTCTGGTCCCCCCACCTGCCCCACACCCACTGCCTGCAGCAGGATAGTGCCTTCCTTTCCTGTATTCCTGTCACTGTTTGCTGGCCCCTGGAGGGCACCTCAGTTCATCCTTGCAGGCTGTAGCATGTGTTCTGGTTTTGCAGGAATAATACTTCATCTTTGGTGACCTCCTGGAGCAGAGCTGGCTGCTGTTGTCTCTGGGCACAGCATCTCTCTGGGATGGGACACACATGCCTGATGAGTAGGGATGTGTCACACTTGTGACAGAGCACTCAGCTCCCACCCTGCTGCCCCTCTCTCTCTCCCTGTCCTGACGTGAGGGAACTGTCCTTTACCCTCTTGATGAAGGTGAGAACTTCCCAACGGGTTCACGTGCTGGAAATGAGCCTGTAGGGTCTGCAGGTGAGAGCAGAGCCCCAGGGCTGATGGAAAGCAGATCTTGGATGTGATGGTTTTCTAGGGCAGGTCTAGATGGGCAGTGCTGTGCCTGATGGCTTGTGGAAAGGCTGAGGAGGATGGGAATGCTTTGCAGAGCCTGAGGAAGGACACACTGTACTACTTAGTGGGAGAGCTAGTCAGGGCCTGCCAATTTGGGGTCGGAAGGCAGGTATTTGCATTCATTATAATCAATCACTGCTCATCCACTCTCCGTAATGGCTCGGTAATGACGAAGCGCTGCTCAGGAGCCTCTCGGTGGTCTCAGGGCAGGCAGATGGCTTGGCAGGAGGGTGGGACTGGAATTAGGTCTGCTTTCTGGGCTGCCTCAAAGTTGGCAGTGATGCACGAGCCCTGGCTGCTGCCCTGGCCACAGCCTGTCCCCGCTGGACCCCGGCCCCCC
>NW_008238966.1:496398-510862 GCF_000691975.1 Corvus brachyrhynchos
CCGGCCGCTCCCGCTGCTCGGGGTGGGCAGCCCTGGGACGAGCCAAGGGGAGGTCAGCATCGGGCACAGCCTCTACTGCCAGCCTGTGCCAGTGGGATGTGGCCTTTCCCGTCATGCAGAGGTGTGTGGGTGTGTGATTAGCAACACACTCATTAGCCCTGGGAGTGTGACAGGGAGCATGAGCCATAAGTCAGGATGCCTTGCTTGGGGGTCGGATCTTCCACGTGGGTCCGTGGGATGGTAGTAACAGCAAGGGTAGGAGTGAATGCTTCTGGCCCTCGTCTGGACCTGCTGCTCTAGGTGTTCCCCTCCCACCCCTCCAGTCTTCCTCAGCTGCCCTTCTGGGTGTCTTGGTGCAGAGGAGGAGTGTGGATGTGTTTGGCTGGGTCTCCCCATGGCTGCTCTCAGCATTCAGCCAGGCTGGCATGTGCTGGGAGTCCAGCTGAAGTCACCACCACCCGTGGGACAATCCTCTGCCATGTGGGGTCTCAGCCACCTTCTCCTGGTATCTCTGCTAGGAGAAGGATCTTTCTTCCCCTCCTGGCTGCCAGGTTGCAGCTGTGGTGGAGGTCTGGGATACCCCAGGATTGCTCTTCCCCAGGCCTTTCTGCCTCAGTTGGTGATTTAAGCTGGTCCTGCTGGTGTAGGGGACACAGGAGGCTGGATGGCTGTTAGTTTGTAGGGTGGCTGTTGTTCTTTCTTGGATGTTCAGGCACAACAGCAAGTTCTGGCAAATGCTGCAGAACCCACAGGCCAGATGATGCCCAAATAGGATTACAGGGAAGGAGGGGAAAACCTAGGAGGGGTCAGGTGGATTTGGGAGGCTCAGATGCAGCTGAGATTCTGTGAAAGGCCTTGATGGTTTTGAACGTTGGGTAGGACACAGCGGTAGATGTAGGACGGTTTGGATGGGAATTAGGATTTATTCTATACCTACAAGAACTGGGGTGATGGTGGGAGGCAGCAGGCACAGGGTCACCCAAAGGTCCTTCTTCACACGGAGCCTTGGACACAGAGCCTCACTGCAGGGGGCTGCGGGGCAAGAGAGGAAGGACTGGGGGGTCCCCAAGGCCATGCTGGTGTGTGTGGCAGCATTGGGGTGCAGCTGCTGATCCTGCAGCTCCCCAAATGCCTCAGTGCCAGAAGGGATGGGCTGTGCTGGGAGGGGCACAGCACGGACTGAGGCAGAGTTTAACCCCAGGAGAGGTGTGCTGTGATCAGTAATTCCTCTGTGCAGCCTGACCTCCATTGCCTGGATCATGCTCCAGAGACGGAGCTTTGGGGCACATCCAGCCCATTCCAGCGTAGGGATGTTCTGTGTGGGAGCTGCTCTCAGCCCCGTGTCAGGGCAGGGGTGCTGGGCACACTCACTGCAGTCAGGGGGGTTTGTGTGCTCTGGAGAGAACCAATGCAGGCAAGGGGGCTGTGCTTGGAGACTTGCTTCAGGTCCCATCTGTGCCACTGATCACAGGAAAGCTTCTCAGCATCCCCACACTGTGATTCCCTGCCTGGCAAGCAGGAAGGATGCTGCTTTGCACACTCTTCTAGGGAGCAGGCAGAAACTGGTGGTGTGCTGGGTTCCCATCAGTGTGTCAGCACCAGGAATCACCAGAAGTGGAAATAAAACCCTCCCCTCCCTCCGGTGCCTGTCACTGCTGCACCTCAGCACAGTTCCATTCCCCTGCGTGCAGGGCTGTCCCTCTGCCAGCTGCTCCTCTGTGGGGCTGGCAGACCCTGCTATAAAGGAAGCAGACCCTGCAGGGGTTCTCTGTGCAGCTGGGGGTATCTGAGTTGGTGTTTGGCGTTGGAGGGCACCTGCCTTGTTCCTGAAAAGGGTCTGCAAGAGACCTGCAAAGTACCAGCAGGCAATGTTTTCTCTCCTTGGGTGGCCACGTCGTTCGGAGCGTTTCCCAGCCAAGCTCAGCTCCCAGCAGAGGTGTTAGATCCACAAGGGCAGAAACTTGCGGTCCCCAGCCCTGCCTCTGATCCGCAGCAGCACTCTCCATCTGTGTGGGGGAGCTGTGACGTGTGAGGAGACGATTTCTGTCAGTCCATTCCTGGTGACATGCAGGCTTCTGGCATGCAGGCTGTCTTCCTGGTGCTCGGCACTAGCTGGGAGTACTGGCGGCAAGCACGGATCCCCGAGGGCACTTGATGCTGTATGATGGTGTGGAGAGAGGATTTCCCAGGCTGTTGGAGGGCTGAGCAGCTCTGTGGTGCTCGCTGTGATGAAGGATGCTCGGGTGAGGCAGGCAGAGTGGCTGCTCTGCTGATGCCTGCAAACTTCTGTAGCTGCTGCAAGGAGCTGAGAGATTAGGGGTGTGTTTTGTGGCTTGAAACGACCCTTAGAGCTGCCAGCAGGACCCATTCCCTAGTTCTCGGGGATGCCACGTGTCAGTAAGCATCACTGGCAGGTGATCCAAACCCATCCAGGCAGGGGTTTGTGGGCATGTTCTCTTCTGCAGGCTCTTCCCGGTGAGAGGGCAGACAACTGCCCTGCCTGCCCGTGCTGAGCCAGCGAATCCAGGAGCCCTCCTGCCTTGGGTTGCAGACGGCTCCAGGCCTCTCCTTCCTCCCCGAGCACTGCAGGCTGGCTCGCCTTCTGCTCCGTGTCATCAGGGCAGGGGCAGGGAGTCCAGAGCTGTCACACTGGGACAGCACAGGTGCGAGGAAGCAGAGGGAATCCTGCCTGCGGTGTGATGCACCTGGAGAGAAAACAGCTGAGTCTGCCAAGAACACACATGACGTCATTGTAACCAGACAGGTAACCGGGAACAAAATCACTGCTCCTGCGGGAAGGAGGCAGAAATTCCTGTCCTTGGGGGACCTGGCAGGTTTCTTTGAGCAAGGAGAGGAAATGCCTTCCTGTGGTGAAGTTTGACACTGGTGGATGGGCGATGAGACCAGCAAACCTCATATTTAGATGTTAAAGCATCCAGGAGAGGAGCTGGTAACTCCCAAACCATAAATACATGAAGCAGGTTCTGGCTTCGGAAGGGCAGATGGGCATGCTGGAAGGTGCACTGGGAAGCTGTGACCTTTTGAAACCTTCCTGCTGGGATAATGGCTGTGGTTTTCCCTCACTGGCTGATGCTGACAGTTGCCTGCCGTCCGTGTTGGATGTTGGCTGGCTGCACGGGCTGCAAGTGTGCTGCTGCCAGCAGGAGCACCTGGGGCTGGAGGTGGCTCCTCAAGCCATGGTGCCAGACAGCTCTGAGCTGTGGAGAGGGGGCTTGTGCCCTCCTCTGCTCTGGATGCTGGGGAGGCGTGTGCTGTGTATGCTCTGGTGTAGGGTGGCACCTCTGAGAGAGGTCGCCCAGTCCCTGCCCCTGCACAGATGCCTGCAGGCCTTCTGTCTGGGAAGAGGGATGCTGAACCTTGTGGGTAGAGCTGTTCTCCAGCTGGGGTGTTTCCTTATGTTGCACAAGATTTACTGAAAGCATCGTGTGAACCTGCTGGGAGAGGGTGCATTGATGAGTTTCTTTTCCCGTCATCTCTTCTGTAATTCAGTGCCCTTTCCCATCATTTGGCCTTCAGGGAATTTCCCACCCCTCAGGCTGTGTTCCAGAGCCAGGAGAGAAGTCCTAGCTCATCCTCCTCTGCACAGCCAATACAATCCTTGGTGCTTGACATCCTTGTGGGATGTCAAATTAGACCCGACCTGCAGCACAGCACAGCTGAGCTCTGCCAAGACTCAAAGTTCTGGCCCAAAGAGGCTGCAGAGCCCAAGGAGTCTCATTCCAGTATTAAGTGGGTCAGTCCAGGGGCCTTTCCAGAGATCCCAGCAGTGTGGTCAGAGCCGGTGGTGGAGCTGCTGCCTGTGTCTCCTGTGGGCAGAGGGTGTGAGGAGCAGGGTCAGCGATGTCCCACCGGGCAGTGGCTCTGCCAGCTCTGCTGCCTGCTGTCACCAGAGGCCAAACCTGGTGCCACAGCACAGCTCCAGGCATGGCACACCTGCAGCCAGGCTGGAGGAGGGACGAGTGGCCTTGGGGGTGGGCAGTGCCTGCGTGGGAGGACCACGCACTGTGCGTCTCCTGTTAAAAACTAAGTTGTAGCAGGCACGTGGTGTTCCCAGGAGTTGCCAGATCAGTGTGGAGCCTGTGGAAGACACATCCATGTCCCTGGGGCAGAAACCTGCCCGGCAGTGGGGCTTGGAGGTTTGGAGGTGTTTGCTGTAGCAGACAGACAGACCTGCCAGCAAGTGAGGCTGGGAACAGGATTTTATCTGGAGCAGTTTTATGCTGGGCTAAACTCATATCCTGTTGGAGAGTGGGGGAACAGCAGAAAGCGGGGTCATCTTCTGGCTGCTGCACCTGAGGGGAACCCCCCCTCCTTGAAGTCTTATTTTCATGGACGATGTTCTTCAAAATAATGGGGTTTTTTTCTCCTTCTCTGTGTAACGGATGACACGGGAAACCCTTCTGCAAGGAAGTAAATTCTGCCTGTCACGGTGGCTTTCACTTGGCAGTGTTGAATTTCCTTCCATGCTGCTGTTGTCTTTCTCTTTTCCCCCTTCTCTCCCACCCACACACACTCTTTTCCATCGTACATCCTCAGCTTTCAGAATGATAATTGCAGTTGAGTGAAGAAAACCCTAACATGTTTTGAAGGATGGCTTCGGTGCCTTTTTCTGCAGTGTTCTCTGAGTCTGCACCCTGTTTGAAAATGTGAAGGTGTTTCAATGACCCTTTTTTTCCCATTTAGACCTATTTTTTTGGAGGAAATTTCTTGCGGGTTCCTTGAAAGCGCTTTCTTTCCTTTTCCAAAAGCAGCTGACTGAGCCGTGGGGACTCAGCCAGGAGAAAAGAAGGCTCAGGGGGGACTTTCTTGCTCTCTGCAAATCCCTGACAGGAGGCTGGAGCTGGGCAGGGTTGGTCTCTTCTCCCAAGTAACAAGCGGCCTCAAGTTGTGCCATGGGAGGTTTAAATTGGATATTGGGGAAAAATTCTTCACTGAAAGGATGGTGAGGCATTGAAACAGGCTGCTCAGGACAGTGGTGGAGTCATCATCCTTGGAAATGTTTAAAAAATGTGTAGGTGTGGCACCTGGGGGCATGGTTGGGTGGTGAACAGGGTGGTGCTGGGTTAAGGGTTGAACTCGATGACCTTAGAGCTCTTTTCCAACCTTAGCAATTCTGTGATTCTACTCGTGGTGGGACTGTGGGCACAGTGATGCTTCTGCCCAAGCACCATGTCCTGGGGCAAGCAGGACAGAGAAGTCCAATAGCCCTGCCTGGAGCTCCTGGTCCAGCCTAAAGCTGCTGCTCAGACCTCTGTGAGCAGCTGCAGGACCAAGGAGGTTTGTGCAGAGGGGCTGTGCCCTGCTGACCACTACTGCCAGCCTGAGAACTGTTTCCCCAGGTGCTCCTTTGGCCCAAGCCCTGGGCAGTGGGGTGTCTGTGCCCCACGCTGTGTTGTGGCCAAAGCAGCCCTTCCCAGCCCAGAGTACTGGATGCGCTTTGGAGAGCTGCCAGTCCAGCCACCCCACGCTGACCATGGGCATCCCACACTCAGCAGCTGAGTCTGGCTTGGCAAAAAGTGCAGGATGGCTCGGAGAGGAGCTGGAGAGGGAGCAGTGGGAGGGGAGAGGCCATGCCAAGCAGGTGGCTGTGGTGTCTCAGTACATGAGGGCTGCCCTCCGCTGCCGCTGACCCTCCTGTGCCTTGGCTGGTGCAGCGTGAGCTTCCTGGGGCTGTTGGCAGAAGTAGTGCTGTGGCTGCTGCTTTGGCTTCGCATCCCTCTCAGTGGAGATCCGAGTCCTTGGAGAAGCCTTCAGAGTCACATCAGTGTCACTCTCCTGGTAGCTGAGACAGCTCTGTGCTTCAGGCTGAGACGCACTCAAAGGAAAAATACCCTGGGGCAAGCTGGGGAACAGAAGCCACCATCAGCTGGAGCTGTATGGTGTCGGGTGACCTTTTTTCTCCCTTGAGCGGTCTTGCTCCGAGGGAAGTGGAGGACCCTTGACGCTGAGATGCTGCACTGAGACACCCAGCAGCGTGTTCTGTGTGTCAGAAGCCGCCTGCAGCGTGCGCGGGTGTTTATGGCAGGGAAATGAAGCAGCTTTGCCACAACCTGTTCCCAAACCATTTCTAGTTCCACCTGGCTGCTTACCCAGCCGGCAGAGGCAAGGGAACCGTGCCTCCTCCCCGTGGATGCGGGGATATTTCCCTCCCCTCCCCCTGCAATCAGATGCTTGCAGAGCAGAGCTTGCGGCAAGCCAAGCATCACTTGCACTCCATCAGACGTGGGTGTCTATAAAAAGCCTCCCTGGGGTTGCGATTGGGTGGGTTGGCTGTGCCACGTGGTCTCTCGTAAGGCCTGTGTTGCTGAGCAAGTGGCATTCCACTTATTTTTGGCATTAATAGTCTTTAGTTAATACATAAATTCAGCTTAAATTCTGGATGGAAAATAAATCCCAAGTGGAGGCTCTGCTAATAAGACGACAGACGCTTCGGGGAGCCTGGGACGCCTGTCAGCAGAGCGGTCGTGGCTGCTGAGATCCGAGAGCAGCAACACGCGCAGGCACGAGGTCCTGAAAAGTTACCACGAGTTGTCTGACTGAATTACAGCAGGATTAGGAAGGTGGCTGAGGTGAGCTCTAGCTTTAACTGCTGGAGCTGAACTCATTACAGCAAATGCTCCGGTGAGATCCTCAGTCCCACCTGGCGTGTGGAGGAAAAGGAGTCAAAGCCTCAGTTGAGGTCTGACCACTGCAGAACGCCCTCATCTCCAGCAGTCTCCTGACAGGCAGACCTGGCCCAAGGTCCTCTGCTCTGCTTCACTCTTGTTGACCCCCTTGTCAGTCCTCCCAGACTTCCCCACGTCCTGGTATGTCCCAGGGGACCTTCACCCCAGACCTGGCTGTGTTGAGGGCTGCATCCAAACGGCCCTGTCCTTCCAGAGTCATACATCCCTGTGAGAACCCGGCAGGGAAAACCATGGCCAAGCCATGCAGAGTGTGGGACCTCGTAGCTCTGACCTTGGGCTTTACTCCATGGCTTGGTGCTGTCACCTGAAGCAGGGTCTGGCAGGGAGAGCAGATCCCAGCAGGCTGTCCCAGGGTTTTGGGGCATTGTGCTCCCCAGGGCTGTGCCACGGGACTCTGCAAGTGTGGCAGAATGGAGGGTCCCAAGCCTGAATTCACCATGCCCACGATGGTTTTGAGGGTCGAGGTTGGAGCTGATTCGTGTCCCTGCCTCAGCAGACCCCGCTCAGCTGCACCTGTACTTGGTGCCTTGCTCACCCTTGTGCTGCCCACCACACCTACAGAGGGGGCTGCCGATGGCTCTGCAGCCCAGCAGGGGAACAAACCCCACCTCATGTCCTTCACATGGCCATGCTGGAGCTGTTTTGTGCCTGTGTGCCAGACTGGCAGGCCGAGAGGGATGTGCTGCCTCCCGCCTCCGACTGCTTCCTGAGCTCCTCCCCACTTTTATCTGACTGCTGTGAGATGAAATCCAGAATACGCTGGATGCTTTCTGAGAAATGCCCTTGTGAAGGAGCAGCTTTCCAGGAACCTTTCCAGGGGGGTGCTGCACTGATGGTCTCCCAGCATGTCCCACTCCAGCTCTTCCCTGCCCTGTCCCTTTCCTCAGAGTTGGGGTGCAGGGTGTGTGCCACTCTTAAGGGGAGGTATCTGGGTGACTGGGACACAAGCCCCGTGGTTAAGGGGTGGCTTGCCAGCTCCTGACAGCATCCTCAAAGCATTTTGATGACTTTCAACTCCTACCAGAGCTGAAAAGGGAGTTTATCCAGGGTTTAGAAGAGCACCAGTTCATACCAGTCTCTCCTGCCTCACCTTGTGCATGAAGTAGCCCCTATGTGCTCAACACTTTAACCCCTTGCAAGGAAACAAAGAGTTTAAAGTCATTTTCAAGCCTCAGATCTGGGGAGCTTCAGGTTTCAGTTGCAGCCAGGATTGATGTTCCAGCACTGGTCTCGTAAAGTGGGGAGAGTCTGAGGGAATTCCTTTCCCCACGTTCCTTGCTGTGGATTTCCACCTGACCCTACTTCTTTCATCTGCAGTTTCCATCTGAAGGGGTGACAAGGGAAACCTCAGCTGTTTTGGTTTTGTGGACAAGGGTTTGCAGCCACATTGTTTTCTCATATTTTTTGGTGCAGGGGAGGTGGGGCTCATTTCAAAGCCCACGTGTTGCGGCTGGGAAACCCCTGGCTGGTGGGACTGGTGGCTACCCCTGGTTCACAACACCAGGGGTGAAGCCCCAGCTACAGCCTCTAGGCAAGGTGTAACAATCAGGATGCTCTGTGCGGGAGCTGTAGGTGGATGCAGTTATTCCTCTCCTCTCTTCCCCCACATCTGTGTTCCCATCTGGGACCTGCCTTGGGGACGCATCACGCTGCAGTAGAAGCTGCAGCATGATGAGATGTGGGGGCGGCCCTGGGATGCTCCTCTCTTGGAGCAGGGGCCTCAGGGAAGTAAGAGTGTGTGTGTGTCCCTGTGCTTGTGCCAGAGGCTTCCTTTGGAGCCAGAAATGATCAATGCTGGAGGCTGAGGGGGTGGGAGGGAGGAATCCCAGCATCTTCCTACCCAGTAGCCAGCAAATAGACTCTTGGGATTGGCCGTTGCTAGGCAGAGGGCTGGCCAATGAGTGCAGAGTGGTCCAGGCACGGCCCGGGACATCCTGGCTGGGACTGGCGCCTGTGTCCCGAGAGGACAAACGGTGGTGAGGGACAGCAGAGCGCAGGAGGGAGCACTTGGCATGCGGAGTGAGTCCGGGCTGCCTGAGCAGGGCTGCGGGTTTTTGTGCCTTGGTTTCTTGCCCCCCCCCCAGCTGCTTCTCTCCCTGCTGCCCTTCTGGCCCCTCTTAATCCGAATCCCTCCGTCACTACCCCGTGTATCCTGAGCCCCTGGGAAGCTCAGTGTCCTTCCTGCCCCTCTGTTCTGCCCCAGAGAAACCTGACAGCGTGGTTCTCACCTGGAAAAGCCCAACAACAACAACTCTCTCCATAAGCCAGCACTTTGAACCAGGCAGAATAAAGAGAGTATCCAGCGAGTAAATCAAACATCCCTCCAGATGCTGGGCACCCACATTTGTGCAGCATCAGACAGACCCTGGACAGATTTCTGCCATGTCTCAGAGCAGATCCAAGCCAGGGAGGGAAGCTCTCCCTTTTGCTCATTCATTATATAATTTCCTTCCAAGAAAACAGCTCTCAAGGATGTCTCACAAGGACTCCTGGCTGCACTGTTAGAAACAGGCAAGGCCACACAGGTGGTACAACTGCTGTGCTTGAGTGGGAGCTGCCATGGGCTGCAACATCCTGCTGAGCTTTTCCCATGGGCAAGGGACGTGTGTGGCACAGCCCAGCCTGGAATGTGCTCAGTATGTCCAGCACAGCCCAGCAGAGCCCAGGCATGGGTGTACTCAGATTGTAGGTGCATCACTAACTCCTCAAGGCACAGTGCTCTCCTGCTCAGATCAATACACTCCAGCGACTGAACCACTCCTGAAATGTGGGATGCCTTCTGACAAATGCTGGAGAGGAACTTTGGACAAGGGCATGGAGTGACAGGACAAAGGGGAATGGCAATTGGCATGGGGTAGAAGACAAGCAAAGGATGAGAAAATAGCTGATAACATTGGGAGAGAGCAGCCTCTGTGGCAGCTCCACTCCCAGCTTGTGATGGGTTTGGATTAGCCATGGAATCAGGGCAGGGGCACGGGGATGTGGGGAGACACCTATGCACAGGCAGGGCCAGCCAGTCCTGCTCTGCCTTCGCTCTGTCACTGTCCCTGCTCCGTGGGGCTGCACTAATCCCCGCCAGGAAAAGCAGGGAGGAAGCTGTGCTTTGATGGAGACAAGGAACGGTTTAGAGGGAATTAGAAGGGATTTATGTTGGTGGAAGAAAACACAGTAAGCATGGCTGGCCTGGCCTGGGTCAGGGCATTGGGCTGTGCAGGGGGCTGGCCCGCCTGGGCAGGCCTCTGAGGAGTTGCTGTGAGGGCAAGGGGGCTGCTCACAAGAGTTTTCCTTAAAGCCACTGTTCCCAGAGTCATGCGACTGCACATGAACCTTGATTTTATTGTAGAAGCTTTATGGTGACTGGAAGAAGCCTGAGAGAATGAGCAAGCAACGCTCATCCCATCAGGAGACGAGTGAAAATGTCCCAGCATTTATTTAGTATCTTTTCTGTGTGCTTGGAATTCACCTCCCTGCTTTAGGTTGTCCATCTCTCAGTTCTGCACTGTTTTGAGTCAGCTACAAGAAGAACCCAATAATGTCTGTTTGCAGGTCTCACTGAAGGCTTCTCCCAGTTAAAGCTTGGTTCCAGTTAGACCATGGAATGGTTGCTTTGGGTACCAGCATCCACTGTCAGCAGCTTGCAGTCTGTTGTCCCAAGGCTCTGTAGTGCAGCACTGTCCGTCCTGGCTGGCGGCTGGCTCTGCTGCGTGAGATGAGGCAGGATGTGGGATGGACAGGCTGCAATCCACCGTTCTGGGAGCCTCCAGGGGCTCACAGACACTGTCTGTTCCTCTTGCCTGGACAGGAGGCAGAGGTGGTGCTGATTCTGACCGCTCCGGTTGCTAATGGTTATGGAAAACGTCCTGCTGGCCCGGCAGGTCCTGGCTGTCATCCCCAGCTGTGTCTCTGCACCAGCAGCTGGGGCGAGTTGTTGGAGCAGTTTCGCTTCACAGCTCCGAGAATGCCAGGACGCGGCAGTGTCTGGAAAAACACAGGCAGGCTTCTCCGAAGGATCCAGGGACCTGGCGGGTGGGCGGGAGGCTGACAGCATCTCAGCTGCCCTCAGCCTGCTGCAGAGACCACTGTCACCTTCCAGAGCAGCCAGCTCCCAGCCTGTCAGGGAGACGTGTCTGAGCTCCCCATGGTGTCTGGCAGGTCTCGCTCACTCAGAAAGCACAGGGCTTGTTGGTCTTGGCAGGCAGGGATTTGGGATGTGGCTGGACTGTCCTCTGGGCTTGCCCCCCAGTTATGTGCTGCAGGGACAGAGTCTGGGGGGGTGCTCCGTGTCCCAGATGCTGGACAGTGCTGCACTGCATAGTTTTCCTCATGCACAGTGGGGGATAGAGAGGGGAAGGGCAGGAACCTGCCATCAGGGGCAAAATCTGCTGTCCCCAGGGGGTCTGCAGTGAAAGCTCTGACAAGGTGCTTGGAAGTGGCTCTGTGCTCTGCTCTGAGCACTGGGAATGTCTCTGCTCTGCTTCCTGCTGCTCTTCAGGCAGCAGCTTTGGGAGGGGATGGTGGGACGGGAAGGGAGAGAATAAGGGACAGCACATATGAGGAAGCAGCAGAGAGGGGGGTGCGGGAAAGGTGGTGGAGATGTGGTGGAGGAAGACTTGGGAACCCAATGATTATTTTGTTCATGAAAATGATTTCCCCTGATCCTGCAGAAGGGTCAGCCAGGCAGTCGGAATCCCGGCATGGCTCACCTCAAGGTCATGAAGCCAGGGCTCCTTTGGAGGAAGGGCTGGAGCCAGTGCAGTCCTGGGATGCTGCTGGGCTGAGCCCAATGCAGAGGGGCCTCTGCTTCACTGTGCAGCCTCCTCTGAACACTCGTGTCCAGCACAGACAGCCTCTGACAGAGCTCCAAGGTGACAGAGCGATTTGTCAGTGGACCTGTCAGATGCTGAGGCCTCGTTCCACTGAGAAAGGATTTTAGGCTGCGACATGCACTCAGATACCCATTTAGCTGCCAGCTCCAGCCGGCTGTTGCTTTCCTGCTATTGGAGAATAGGGTGAGGGATGGACTGACCTGTGTTTTACTGGATCCACCTCATTTTTTAATGCTTTATTTGCTGGAAATAAAATGATCTGGGGCAGGAACTGGGCTGCTCAGATAAACACTTCTCGTTTTTATTGCAGAGTGGGTCTGCCAGGGTTCTCTGTGCTGCAGGATGAGGGGGAAAACTTGGCTCTCCTGTTCCACTGGGTGCTGGGCATGTCTTGCAGTGGCTTATCTCAAAATCCCTCAGCTGCATTGCCGTGGGATTGCTCTCTGGCACAGACATCAACACACGGCTGTGGAACAGAACCACTGACACAGGGCTACCTTGAGGGAAGGGTTCCTAGTCCTGTCAGCTCTTGAACTGTGACCGGGAGTTTTTTTCAGCCCAGATAAAACAGTGTCAAGGCATCTGCAACGCTGTGAGGGTGCAGATGCTCTTTACTGGTATTGCTGTGCCTTGGTGTCTGGCTTTCAAGAGATCACAGCTAAGAGCAGCTGCAAGACTGCCCTGGGAGACAATGGGCACAGGGAAGGAGCAACAGCCTCTCCCAGCACAGTCTTCTGGGCTTCCCTTCTGTGGGAAGGCTGTGGAAACCCCAGACTGAGTCTTCTCTCTGCCCTCATGGCACAGGGCTGCAGGAGGGTGGGGAGCTGTGGCAGATCAAGGTGCATGGAAGGGTTTTCATGGAATGGCTTTTCTATGGTGAGGACTTCAGAGTCCTTCCCTTCCACAGGATCTGATGGAGGAAAAGCATCCCTGGGAGGGACCAAAGTCTGCCAACAGGCTCCACAGGAGTGGCTTGCTGTGGCCAAGAGAGAGCAGGAGCCTAAAGCTAACTTTGGGGGTGCTGTGAGCTGCCCCCAAGGAGGAGCTGGATCTCCATCACATCCAACATGCTCTGAGGAGCTCACAGCTGGAACGCGCTGTCCTAGAAAACGGCACACGTTAGTCCCAGAGTCTCCAAGGCTTCACTCCTGTGTAGTGACATCCAGTCACAGTAAAGTGGGACAGGAGAGACCTGGTGACAGCTTTGACGTGGTGCCAGCTCAGCTGGGAGGAAATGACGGGTCTGCCAGCTCCTGTTTGCTTGCTGGTCTGAGCCTGATGTGGGTTTTCCCCATGGACTTGGAAAAACTTGGAGGGGAAACCAAGGCAGAGAGAATGAGGGCCAGACTCTCAAGCTCCGCCAAGTGGTTTATTTCTCTGTGCTTGAAAGTTTTTCAGATCCTAATTAAGGACCAATTAAGTGATTAGTGTCACTGTGTCTTAATTAAGGGTAAATAGGCTGCGGCTGTTGCTAATGGTGGGCCATGATGGTCTTCTAAACTGACTTGTATCACCTCTAACCTGCTGGGGGTGGAGCCACAATGCTGTGGAGAAATAATCTGCCTGAGATGGGATGTTCTGCTGTCACACAACTGCCACTTGGTGCAGGAAGGGACTCTTGGATTAAAACCACACCTGGCAAAAATGACACGTTGCTTTGCACTGGGTTCGACCAGCCCAGGGGATGGGGTGAAGTGGGGAGCACTTGTCCTTGCTCTCACCCTCCTCCGTGGTGCTCCCTCAGGAGTCCCTCAGGAGCAAGTCTCCCAGGCTGGCTCTCCTCCTACGTGTCCTGCTCTTGTTCTGCAAACCGAAACCACCAGGATGCATTTCAGTTGGGGTAAAACCATGCATCCCTAACACTTTCTATCGTTAAAGGATTGTTGGAGTTTTATGAATGTGTGGGAAAGTGAAGTAGCCCTTCTGCTATTTCGATGGGAGTTTGTGCACAGTACTGTTCATTCCACCACTTTTAGCCCAGCTCTGCTTTGGCAGCGCTGACTCCAAGAATCCAATGCTGGGTTTTTGGCTGGCCACAGGAAGTGGCTGGACACAGAACACACAGCTCCCTGCTGCATGTTCGTGCCTGTGCAGACCCCATAAATCTAGATATTTTAATTATCATAAGCAGTGCCTTCAGGGAATGCTGCTGACACTTTTCCTTCTAAAACTACGTTTTCTGCTCTTTGTGTGGTTCCAAGGAATTTCCCATGGGATTGTTTCCCAGGGGAGGGAGAGCCAATGATGGGTAACTAATGTGTTGTCAAGAGCTTGCTGCAATGTCCAGCTGATTTCCCATTCCCCTACTGTGCAAAGTGGCCTTTGCTTGTCTTGATCTTTAGTGATATCCCATGCAGGGATGCTGATGAGCGTCTTGGTAAAAGACAGTGCTCAAATAAGTCGTAACAATAGATGGTCTGGAGGCCTGAGAGGGCCCTGCCATAGCAGAGCAGTGCTGCAGCCCTCCTGATCCCCACTTTCACCCGGATACATGGAGTCTCCTGAGGCTTTAAGCTGCTACAAGATGAGGAACCCAGTTCAAAGCCAGCTGTATCCTCTTACACAAACACCAGTGCTGGGAATTGCAAGGGATCATGGAGGATTGAGAGTGGCCAACTGAGGGAAGCAATGAGCTGGGACAGGGACTTGCAGGGACAAGGGGCTGGAGGGACCTGGAAAGGCAGCGTCTGTTGCAAGGGACCTCCCTGGAAGCAGTCCTGTGAGAGGTGCTGGGAGATTTTGGAATTCAAGAACAGCATGTGTGGAAGTGTTAAAAAGGCATGTGGATGAGGCACTTGGAGATATGGTTTAGTGGTGAACACAGTGGTGCTGGGTTAACAGTCGGACTTGATGATCTTTGAGAGCTTTTCCAACCTTAATGATTCTATGATTCTATCTCCTAGCAGGCAAGAGACTTCTCCTAAACTCATG
>NW_008238966.1:510902-515824 GCF_000691975.1 Corvus brachyrhynchos
CTGAAGGGCTCCAATCCAGCCTCTCACCCATAGGTGCCTGGTGCAAAGTGCAGCATCACCTGAAAACATTCACACTGCCTGCCACAGTTGTAGTGTTTGTGCAAAGCCGTTTGTACAGCCTGAGGATTCGGCCTGATAAGTCAGGGGAGACTGGGCACGGAAGAACAGCAAGTTCTGACCTGGATGAAGCATTTTTCTGGGCTCTGGGATCAGTATCTGGAAGTATCTTGACGTGTGGGGTGGTGATGGTGCTGTTGCCTGGGGCACCCTTCTCTTCCCTGCTGGAGTGGAAGAAGGTTTGGAGATAGTTGTGTCTGGGGTCCGCAGGCCTCATTTCTGCACATCAACAGCAGCTTTAACACCCAAGCTGGGGCAAGGCTGCAGGACCCCTTCATGGTCCTTGTGGGAAGGCAAACTGCTCCAGCCCCCTGACAGAGGCAAATCCAGAGCCTCAGCAGACTTAGACCCTTTGGAGGTACAATCCCTCACCAGTGCCTCATGTAGGGTGTCTGCCCAGTCTTTCACAGAGGTCTTGAAGATGTTGGATCAAAAAGTCTCAGCTCTCTGGAACCGCTCGGACTGATCCCAGTGCCGTGTTCCAGCCCCGTCCTGGTGGATGGGCTCCATCCACCCTCCCTTCCCCTCCCTGCTGGCAGTGCCTCCCGGCCAGCGTTCCCCTGCTCTGGCTGCTCAGGCAGTGCCTGGGTGGCAGGCTGGACGTGGCAGCCGGCCCTGCCCTTTGCCTGCCTGGAGCTGCCAGACACGGAGCAGATGGTTCCATCCGCACCCAGACAAGGCTCCATCTACGGGGCCGACATGGGAGCCACGAGGGATGTGTGAACAGCTCCGCATTGCCTCTGCTGCTGCCTGCTTGCCCACCACTGTGCTGCGGCCAGCTGGGACTTGTGAGGGATAAAGTGAGGGGGAAACCTGTGGGATGGCTGAGTAAACTGAGCCCCTTGGTGCCAGTCCAGGCCCGTGGAGGCCCGGCAGAGGCAGGGGAGAGGAGGACTCAGTGGTTGTGTGCAGCAGGGACTCTGTTTGCAGGGGTTGCCGGTCACACACTGACCGTGGTGTTTGCCAGCTCCCGAGGGAGGGAGCAATCTGTGTCATCTCGCAGCGGGCTCCCTTAAATCTCGGCCTGATTAAGCAATGGCAATATGGGCTGATATGAAAGAGCCTTCCCTGAAAAGGGCCGATTGTGTGTGCAGAAATAGCCTGCTTAATTGTTCGCAGGGGCCTGCAGTTGGAGGCACACGAAACCACCGGATCCTGCCTTCAGTTGAGCAGGAATCTGGAGATCAATAGTGTCCATCAGTGGCTGGTGCTGTTTTGGGTACAGACCGACCCCGCTGGCCGTTCACCTGAGAAAGCTGTGTTTCAACACTCAGGGTTTTGTTTTCAACCTCAAGACGTCTGAGGGATTTTGGGAATATCCACTCAGCTTTTGACCTTCTGCTTGTCCTTGAAAAAGCAGTGTGTGGCTTTCCACGGTGAGGCTATCGACTGAAACATCTGTGGGGCACAGGGGGATGCTGGGCCTTGCAGGGTGGCACTGATGTAGGAAAGAGGAGGTGGTGTTGATAGGTCTTGGGAACAGTTCCTCCTGGATTCCTGTGCTAGATTTTAGACCCATTTGTGAATGTGGCCAGTGGTTTTCCATCGACACATTTGCTGAGAGCTGTGTCAGAGCAGGTCTGGAAAGAGTTTGATACTGAGACATCTGATGAAAAACTGCTGTGTGTAGTTACGTCAGAGTTATTTATTCATTGCATAGAGATAAAAGCTTTTTTGATGGAGTGCAGTCATCTTAGCTTGTGGCTGTTGTTTTTCTTAGTTTCTTGTGTATTTTAGGAATCTAATTAATTATAGGGAGTGACTGATGCTCAGAAAAAAATACACTTCAAGCTGAGCTGCAGTTTTCTTCATGATTTCTTTGACTTCATACTCAGAGAGCAGTGAGCCAGGACCTACCTTGGCAGCAGGTCTTCAGTATTCAACAGGCAAGAATAAAACATTGTCAAGTTGAGCAAGAGAGGGAGCAAAGCTGTTGGGTAGTGCAGGCATACCCCGAGGGAGCTCAGCAATGCCTCAGCACCTGCCAGAGGGGGTTGTTTGTGCCCCCCTTAGCTTTTACTCTTGCCTCCCTGAGGAGCATTGCCCTGGACTGCTTGGATGTGCAGGTCTGAGGAGCCCTCAGTTTCCATGGAGGAGTCTAGTTTGAGATTCCAAACTTATTTTGGTGCAGGAACAAGGATTTGCTGTCTGGCAGGGGGGCAGCTCCTCCTTCTGAGTTATGTTGGGCTCACCTGCTTCATTTCTCAAGACCCTTGAAGCCTCTCTAGAGCCAGATGGACAACTTTGATACCTTGTTTTGGGATTTAGATGATGATGTGCTGTGCTGAGGGACCCTGCATTCCATGCAGGTGCCAGCTGTCACATTCAGGCATGGTGGCCCAGCCCTCTGGGCTTTTGCTGGGGGATGCAGGCCTTGCTGAGCTTGCAGCACTGGAGGCCAGCTGGCCTCCCTGGCCTGGAGGTGCTGCAAAGCCACTCTGGCCTCACATATTTCTCTTGATTCCCCCTGCCCTGGAGACAGGCTGTGCACCAGCAGGGCTTGATTGCTGTGACCATTTGGGCTGCTCAGAATCTGGTGGGTCTCACTATCCCTGGGCATTTCTAGGAACTGATAATCCCACCCCAAACACACCTTTCTAACAGTGTAAGCCCCGTTATGGTCGTGTTTTCCCAGTCTCCTCCATCCTTCCCCACATGTCCTGACCATCCCTGGCTGCACTGAGCCTATCTGCCCTCTCTGCCTGCCCAAATCTCTCTGCAGCTCATCACTGCCAGCATCTCCTGACAGATTGGCAAAATCTGCAAAATGAAAATATCTTCTACCACATTTTTCAGTTTTATCACCAAATTTTGACAGAGCCAAGAGCCTGGAGCTGCTTCTGCTGCCCTGTGTGTGCTCAGTGACCTGGAGGGGACCTAGCCAAGTGTCTCCTTGGCAGTTCCCGAGCTGTTCATTCTCTCATGTAAGTGCTTTTACAAAAATGACCTGGTCCTGAGCAGCTGGAGGAGTTCAGCCATGAGACTGATGTCTGCCCCCATCTCTTTCCTTTCTTTCAGACTATGCTGCTCTGGGAGGAGAGGGCAGCTCTTGGAGGGCACTAGTTGTGAGGAAACCTGTTGGATAACCACAGCTCATTGGACAACCCCAATCCCCAACCCTCCTGTTTTTAAAATAGGCAGTAGGCTGGCAGCTGGGATGTGTGAGAGGGAGGAGGTGAGTTCATGGGAGGAGGACAGCCAGCACCTCAAGGACCTAGGAAGCAGCTGGTGTTTCCTTGGGATGGACCCTATGGGGTTTTGCTGTAGGTGAGAAGGAGCTGCCCCAGGGAGCAGGGGCCCAGGAGACTGTGACCCCATAAATCTGTGGGGTTGCCATTCGCCTTTCTGGACTATAGCTGAGCTGCTCATCTGGTGTCTCAGCTTTGCACCGGGTTCATGTTTGGAGAGATGTGCCCAACCCCTTGGTTTGCCCAGGCCCTGGACTGTACCAATAGCCTTAATGACAGGAGTTTTTGGCAGCCTTTTCCTTCCTGTTTCTCTAAACTCGGTGCTTGTCTCTTTTTGCATTCATTTCCTCTCCCCATGTCTAGCCTTGTCTCATGTTTCGCTGCCTAGCTGAGATCACCACCATGATGGGCCTTTGCCTTGATTTCAGGGTGGATAATAGAGCATCCAGCATCTGATTTAATTTTTGCAGGGATTTGAGTTCCCTGGGAAAACTCCCTGGAGAGATGCTCAGCTTAATCGTGATTAAGGCCAACAAAAATCTGGTGGCTGATCCTCTGAGAAAAGAGGGGCTGGGCTTGATCAATAGGTGAACCTGGGGCATCTGCTGGAAACTGATAGGTTTTGGGAGCCTTACTTGATCTGCTTTCACCACCTGGGCTATCCTACACTGGGAGAGCTGCTGGGAACACTGGTGTTCGTGAGGGTGCTTCGATCTGGAGAAGGCTCTGTCTATTCCACAAGGTGTCATAGTTTTCTCTTTAATATCCTAGGGATTGTTTTGAGGCTGGGGATGTGTGTGGAAGGAAGAGCCTGAGGATGCAGATGGAATGGAAGAAAATCTAAGTGATTAAACGGCTGTAGATGAGTGGAGATATGGCTTAAGAGATTGATGGCCGCCTGCTGGGTGGAGAGATGGAAGGAAAGATTGGATTCACGTGCAGCAGGATTGCAAATCTGCCCTCCCTTCCTATGTTAAATTGCATTCGTTACTGGTTTTTAGCCTTCCCCTGTGTAAACTTCCACACAGCTCTGTCCCACACCTTTATGGCCACATCTGCTATTTCCACCTCCCGGACCCTCTGGTCTGTTTTGGGGGGAACAGGCTATAAAATAAACCTCGTGCAGCCACAGCAGCTGTTTGCTGTGTCAGTGTTTTCTTTGGATGACGCGAGTGCGTTCTGGTATTGTGCACCACTGCCTGTGTCAGTAACCGTGCACAGAGGAGGGAAAGCTGCAGGTACAGAGCGCACTCAGCATCGGTGTGCACCCCAGCAGATGCAATGCTTTTGACTTTCTTACAAGAGTGGCTTCAGTGGTTTCTGGAGGCTGCAGCTCATGGCAGAGCTGTGGGTCTCTGACCAGCTCTCTGTGCTCACCCCGTGCTGGGTGAACACCCAGTCACTCGACAGGACCGGACTTGATGTGATTAACGAGCTGTACCTGGAGTAAATTCCTCTGTCCCTTCCTTGGTGGTGCTTTACACAATCTCCAGGGATGAGCGAGCGTGGGAGGGGAGCTGGCAGGACGTGCCGGGCTGCTGCGGGGATCTGTGGGGATGGGCGCTGCTGGAGGAAGGGGGCGGTGGGAGCGGCTGGGGGGGGGGGGGGGGGGGGGGG
>NW_008238966.1:515904-526406 GCF_000691975.1 Corvus brachyrhynchos
GTGGGAGGGGCTGGCCAGGCTGGGAGGGTCTGCGCCCCGCCAGCACCCGGGGCTGAGGGAAGAGTGGCCCCCGAGCACTTGCTGTCACCCACTAGGTGGCACTGGGAGCCCTGCGATGGCGTCCCTGTCCCCCAGCGCAGCCTGGCTTGCCCCTGCCCCTCTCCAGGAGCAGAGCGCAGAGGGACCCGTGCACTGCGCTCCATCCCGTTCCCACTGGGAGCTGAGTGTCATCTGGGAGCTGGCGTGACACAGTGCCAGCCATTCTAGGAACGGATGATTGACACGTGTCCTGTGCTTCACATGCTCACCTGGCCACCCCAGGAGTCATGGCAGGGCGTGTTGAATTGGTGCCCTGACGAACCTGGTGGGAGTCAGAGCCTGGCATGTGTCTTGCCAAGAGCCAGGGCATCTCCTGCTGGGAGCCACTGCATCCCCAGGGTCCTGCTGGGATTGGGAGTGTTGTGTGTACGGTACTGGGACCCACTGCATCCCAGGGTCCTGTGTACGGCACTGGGAGCCACTGCATCCCAGGGTCCTGCTGGGAGCTGTGGTGTCACTGCAGATCTTGTTCTGCTGGGAGCTGATGCATTACCTGTGTCCTGATGGGACACCACACACCCTCTGCTCTGCCTTGCTGGGGTCAGTGTGTTTTGCACAGATTCTGCTGGCAGTCTCACACTGGTTCTGCCCTGCTAGGAGTTGTTTTGTTGCCTGTGTCCTGCTGGGAGCTGGGGTGTCACTGAGAGCCTTGGCACTGCGTGTATCCTGCTGGGAATCAGTTGGTCCCTGTGTTTTACTGGGAGCAGGTGCATGTGATGGGGCTCAGCCCCACTGGGAGATGGTGACTGGGAGCTGGGGTCAGTTCATCACATCATCCTGTGGGCAGTCGGGGCTGGGAGCTGGTCCATGCCACATTAGCCCTGTGTGGCTGGGAGTCAGCATGTCACATGCTGGCCCTGTCACATTGTCCCCTCCTCTCTCTGCCAGGCTGTCACACAGAGCCCACTCGCCCAGTTTGGCCTCCTCCCTCCCAGCCCAGCAGATCTCCTGTTCCCAGGGTGAGGGTCAGGGACACCCAGCCACAGCTTGCTCTGCTGAAGGGCACCCTGCCTGCAGCAGGCACCAGGATGCTGTGGCACTGTGATTATTTTAATGAATTTATTTTAAACGTCTGTAGTGCTGAGAATGAAATGTCATTAAATAAGCACATCCCACATCCCCACCGTCCTCTGCTGCTGTTCCCAGAGCAGCATCAGGATTACAGATCCCTCCATGCCTGTCCCAGTGCTGGTGTCTGCCTGTCTCTCTCCCACCCACCAGCAGGTCCTGTCTCTGGATCCTGCCCTGACAGCTTTGCTGGCTCTGCACTGTGGCTGCATCCTGCAGTGCCTGGGGCTTCCCCAGCCTTAGGGGATCCTCTTGGTCTCACTGTGGGCCCAGCACTGCCCCGCAGTGTGAGTGGAAGGGAGGGTGAGTGTGTTACTGTTTCTCATGCAGGCAAGGTTGGGTGCTTCAGGCGGCTGTTTTTGCCAGGATGTGACCTCGGGCTGATGAGAGAGGCTGGCAGGATGTGCAGGCAGCTCGGTGAGGTACATGTGTGTGCTCCTGACAGCCCTGCAAGGGGCTGCCAGGCATTGCTCTGCCACACATGGCTGAGCTCCTGGGCCAGGGGAGTTTGGTAGCTTGGCAGGTTATTTGTTTGCAATGGCAGAGACAGGTAAAGCAGGGATCTGGGTCCTCAGCACTGACAGCTGCTGGAGGACACCCCACAGTGGGATGGGGGGAGAATTGAAGGGTAAAAGTGTGATAACTTGAGGGCTGAGATAAAGGCTGTAGTAGTCAAAATGCAAAACAAGGAATCCATTCACTGCTTCCCATGGCTGGCAGGTGTTCAGCCATCCCCAGGAGAGCAGGGCTCCATCACACCTAACGGTGGCTTAGGAAAACAAATGCTGTAACTGTGAACATCACCCTCTTCCTTCTTCTTCACCCTGCTTCATATGCTGAGTGTGATGCTCTATGATCTGGGATATCCCTTGTGCCAGTTGGGATTGCCTGTCCCTGCTGTGACCGCTCCCAAACTCCTGTGCACCCTCAGTCTGCTCACTGGATGAGAAATGCCTCGACACTGTGTCAGCACTGCTCAGCAGTATCTAAAACAGCCCAGCACAAAACTGTTTCCAGCACAAATGCAAAGCACTGCCCCATACCAGCTACTGTGAAGAAAATTAACTCTACCCCAGCCAAAACCAGCACACTGGGGAATATCAAGAAATAATTGACCTCCCTCCTCTGACCCCACCAGATGACAGATGCGAGGTGGCTGCAGTCTCTCAGTTCAGCTGGAGCCCTGGGTATTCACCTGTGCCGCCTGATGGTCTAGACTGAATAGGAAGGTGATGGTTATGTTAACTTCAACCTCCCTTTTGTTGTTTTCTTTGCCCAGTTAATTTGCCTTTTTTCCATGAAGCTGCACTGTCCATTTTTGTTTCTAGCTTACGCTGACTAGACCTGAGTTTAACAACCTTCTGCTGTCCCTGGAATGAATGCAGGAGCTGGAACGCTGGTTTGAGCTCAGTTTTCTGTTGCGTAGCTGTTTTCAGTTCTCCAATGTGCTTTTATTTGCTCAACGAGCACCAGTTGCAGAATGCACACATGATGACCCCGCTCAGGTGACTGCAGCTGCCCGGTGCTTTTACCTTGAGGTCACTCTCAGCTCAGACTAGATTTTCAGTGGTGACTGGTGAAGCTCTGCAGATCCTATTAGCAGCCTCTTGAGCTTGGTGAGACCTGTGTGTGCAGAGCAGCAGCCTCTGAGAGAGCAGCTCAGGTAGGTTCTGGTGTGCCCGAGGCATGAGAGGAAGACTAAGGTGACAGAGTGAGTCCTCTGTAAAAATGTTGCCTGCTGTGCCTAAACTCAGCTCTTGGAGGGATGTTGCAAGTCACGGCCAGGCTGCTCAAACGTGCTCAGGTTGTCACTAGAGGGAGCAGCATGTGATTTTTTTTTTTTTTTTTCTAAATCTTGAAAAAATGAAAGGATGCAGAGGCTCAGCTGGTGGAGCAGTTTGGCAGGAGGGATGTAGGAGAGATGCTGCAGTACCTTTGGCTTAATGAACATAGGTGTTTCTGTAATTCAAGGAGATCTCCTGGGCCACTCAGACAGCGGGGTCTGGGGGAGAGATGCAGGAGCGAAGCACTTCAAAAAGCTCCGTTTGCTAAGTGGGAATGACTTCTCGACTCTCCTTTTGGCTCTTGGAAGTGCCAAGTTTTGAAGGTGGACGGGGCCCTGCCAAGTGCAGGCACTGTGTGCTCTGCAGGGGAGAGGGCTGGAGTGGCAGGGATGTGGGATTTAGTTGGCTTTGCTGCTACTGTGAATTAACTGGGTTTGCTGTGTCTGTGAGAGGCCTGGTCTGACGCAAGCAGCTGCTGGAGATCTCCTTCATGAGCTCTCTGTGCCCAGAACCTGGTTCCACTGCACGGCTGAGCAGGGCTAAGCTGTGTTTCTGTGCTCATCAGAGGTACCCCCCAGGCCCAGGGTCTAAATACAAGATGAGGAGCAAGGGATTAAGAGACAAAGCAAGGAAACAAAGAGCCCATAATGGTATCCTGCCTTGCCTTGAATTGGACAATTCCCCTATGACTAGTTGGTGGGCAGTGGATTACTCAGTGGGTGGAAAGGGGTCTGGAGTCAGTCTTGTGGACTTCATTCCCTTATTTGTAAAATGATGTTGTGAACATCTGGCTCACACATGGAGCGTGACACTTGGCTCACAGAGGCATATAAATGTTTTCAGATCCTTGAATGGCTGTTGCTGAAATGCGAAGGATCATCGTTAATGAAGTCTGCAATAACACTGACGGAGCGTTTGTGTTTGCTGCAATTTGTAACCATGTTCTAACACTTGTTAACGAATGCTATTGTGGGTTGCAGTGCGACCGAGGAACACTTGAGGATAAACATGACCAAGTGGTTGCTCCTGGTTTGTGCTACTATTTATCACTGCAGGTGTTGAAACGTGATGTTGTGCAGCAGGGCTTTAAGTGGGTGACCATGGTGAGAGGGGAGACGCAGCTACTGAGACTTCCTTTGTGGTTTTTCCATCTGCTCCACTCACACAGCACACACAGGCAAATGCCCCCATCTCCTGGTGCAAGTAGAGTGGTGGGGAGCTGAATATCCACGTGACACCAGGAAAATTCAGCTGGTAGGCTGGAAGTTTGTTTTAGACAACATGGCTTGGAGAAGTGACACTCTCAGACATGTGCTGTGATTGTTGGAGTTGTCCTGTGCAGGAACAGGAGTCGAACTTGGTGGTCTTTGTGGGTCCCTTCCAATGTGGGATATTCTATGATTGTGTGAACACAGGGACTCTCCATCAAGAGACCTAGGTGAGGACATGAAGAAGCAGCAAATGTGCAAAGTCAAAGGCATAGAACTGAGATTAATCAAAAGCCTGAATGGATGAGCAATTTGTAGCTGAACTAGACATATAAAGGAAGCAGAGAGGAGGTGGAAGCAGAGGCAGGTGATCTAGGAGGAGTATGGAGCTGCTGTCTGGTTTTGCAGGGGTAAGATGACCTGGAGTTGAATCTGGTGAGGAGTGTGAAGAGTGACAGAAATGATTCTGCAGGTACCTAAACAGCAAAGGGCAGAGTAGGCTCAATGTGGGCCTGCTGCTGCACAATGCCAGGGACCTGGTGACAACAGATGTGGAAAAGCTGAGGTACTTGGTGCCCTGTTTGCTTTTGTTGAGATCAGACTTCAGCAATCACAAACCTCTGAGTCCAGGGGAAAAGTCTGGAGCAAGGAGGACTAACACTCTGGCTTGGACCACTTAATCAAGCTGGACTCCTAAGTGTGTATGCTGAAGCACCTCTCTTATGGGGAAAGGCTGGGAAGCTGGGACTGTTCAGCTTGGAGGAGAGAAGGCTCAGGGGCACCTTATCCATGTTATAATTATCCATGCCTGATGGGAGGCAATGAAGAGGAAGGAGTTGGACTTTCCTCAGCAGTGTCCAGTGACAGGACCAGAGGCGATGGGCACACAGGAGGTTCCATTCTGAACAGAATGAAAGCCTTTTCTATTGTGAGAATGATCAAACACTGTCACAGTTTCCCCGGAGAGGATGTGGAGTCTCCATCTGTGGAGTTATTTAAAACCCATGGGAACTCCTGCCCCTCCTCCTCTGTGTCCATCAGTGGACATGGATCCTGTGCAGGCTGTGACCCACAATTCCTTCTAGACCTTTCTTTGTCCCTTCTCTGTGCATGGGGATGGCTGCCCTGACTCATTTCTTCTTACTCCTTTTCGTGACTGCATCTCCTGGGTCCTTGAGATTGGTCTGAGTCCAACGCCTGTCCTGTGATACGCTGGCAGCTTCTTCTGTGCTGCCATGATCCGTGTGGTGAATCAACCTGCCTCCAGGTCTGTTACCTGGCTGTGAGGAGAAAGGCTTTGATAGGATAGGAATGACCCAAACTTCATTCTGTGACCCCTCACTTGATGCATCTTCCATCAGACAGCGAGCCATTTATGTCTACTCTTTGAACAGGTCTTTTCCAGATGCTTTCCCATCATATGGACATTGAAGCTCCCTTAACTACCCTAGGACTCTGTCACCAAACAAACGTCAAAAGTCTTACTAACATGAAGAAGTGATAACTATTGTCTTTCTTCATCAACAAAGTTCTTTTGCCTGGCTATGCAGTGAGCTGGGTTGTCTGCAGGAGTTGTGTTTGTTCCTTCCTTGCTTGCATCTCATGCTTATGGTAATGAAAGCTAATCTAATGGGTTTGTATAGGCCCAGATTTTATTTTCTTCCATTTTCTCCCTATTTTCCCCTTCATTTGCCCTCTCTGTGACCTTCTAAGCCTACTTGGTTGTCTCTGGAGCCCAAAACCCAGAGACCTGCATCTGTGACTTGAGATAGGCTTGTCAGGCACATCTCACTGGAAACCCTTCCCACAGAAGAGTGCTCCTTACCCTGCTCTTGCTGTATCTGAGGGATAAATCTCATCTCTTGTGGACATTAATAAGTAGCTGTGCTGCACCAGCTGTTGTCTCACAGCGGTCTTTGCGACCTTCTCCACGTATCCAAGACAGCTGGTTTGAGCTTTCCAGCTCTGAGAGGTGGATATGTGATGTCTCTCTCTCACCTGAAGGACAGTTTTCTACCCTCACTGTTCCTTCAGAGCTCAGTGTCTTGCCGTTTCGGTTTTGTCCTTTTGTGCTGGTGACCTTGCTTTTAGCTGGTGCTGGTTGTAATCAACCTGGTGTTGATTCCTCCTTCTGCACCCCACAAGGATCTCGTGGTTCAGCTTATTGGTCCCTTCCTTTTCCTCCTGCCTTGCCTTGGCAGCCACAGAGTTTGTTCAAGGCCCTGTTCTTCATCAAACTTGCAGATCTGTTGCTGCTCTTTCTTTCTGTAGTTCAGCCTTCCAAGACATTCATAACAAAGCTCAGGGCTTATGGTTGTTTGCCTTTTTGAAATCAGCATTTTAACTTTTCTGGTGCCCCTCTGAAGGCTCCCCAATCCTTTTGGCTCAGTCACCCTCACCCATGTTGCCTTTCATGTTTGTGTTCTCCCCAGTCCTCCACACTGAGTCACTGCTGAGCGTGGGTCTGCACTGTTCCTGTCCCAGCAGATCCTGCCCAGTGTGTTCCAGGTTGTCCTTTTGTCCTCAGAGCTGCTTCTCTGCACTGCTGGGACCTTCTGTAGGTCTGAGTTTTCTGTTCTCCCTGCAGCCCATGCCTGTGTCCTCACAGCACACAAACAGCATCCCTTGTTCTTCCAGAGCAGGCTGCTGCTTTTCTGGGTTCAGTTTGAGTTCTCCCAGACAATCTGTTGCCCCTAGTAAATCATAATTCTGATCACTTATAAAGCTCTCCTGTTTATTTTTAGCTGGCGTCTCCAGGGCATTTGGCAAAGTGATGCAAGGTTCCTTCTGCTCCTTCTGTGGCAAGTGGGACTCCTCCATCAGCCTTTTCCTGTTGTCTGGACCTGTTGTACTACTGCTACAGCCACCTGTGCAAAATTCCCAGGCTGTTTTTTAGCAAGAAAGCTCTTCAACTCTTTTTTTTTTTTTTTTTTTTTCCCCACTGTTAATTCTGTGGTTTCTCATTTGTTTGCCAAGGCCATATTTTCCCATTTAAATTGCAGCTCTTTGCATTTGTATTTTTAATTATGAGGCTGAGACAGAGAAGCTCTTGTTGAACAGGTGCACAACTGTTTTATTGGTGTATTTATCAAATAAAACACAGCTTACAGCTGTGGTGGGCATTTTGCCCTGTAACTTGAATGGTATTCAGTGCTACAGTAAACTGTTGTATCACTGGGTCTGCAACAGAATGGAAGAATTTGGGATTAATTCATTAGTGATTTGGTACAATTGAAATACAATTAAAAGAAATTCTATGTAATTATTAGGTGAAAACAGGTAAAAGGCATAACCTTCTTTCTGCATTCATGCTTTAGTAGGTATCAGAAATAGCTGCATGCATAGGTCAAACTGCTAGGAAATTGTTTGTTCCTTCGCATTGAACTTTAAGCTCTAATATTTAAAAAATACGGTGAGATAAAGTTAACTTACCTGTTGCCACCAAGCAACAAGCAATCAGCTGACTTAAACCTTCTTATTTCACTATTACATCCAACCTTCTTTTCCAGTTGCTGCTCATAAAAGAAGATTATAAGGAGAGATTTTTTGAAGGACAATTTTGCTGATCACCAGCTTTCCTTAAGCCCTTGGAATAATGAGTGCTCACTCATTTTTTTCCCCATTTGCAGAGGATGAGCTGCTGTGATCATGACCTTGAGCCTCAAAAAGTTGCACAACAGGTGCAGCAGCACCAAAAAGAGTATCATAGATAACTTCATACCTACAGACATTGATGCATGTGCTACTTGGCACCAGGGAATTTAAGAGAATAATAAGGTGCCTGCTTTTACTTTTAAAAGACAGTGACATACAGGAAATGATTGATTACAACAGGGAGAATTGCATAACACAATGCCCTCCTGACTAGATAAGTGTATTAAGAATGTGAGAAAGAGCAGGGGGTGATATATAGCAAAATAAATGTGAATTCACAGTGCAGGAACAGTGGAAAGCAAGCAAAAGCCTCTGCTGTTTGCAGATGTGCACAGAGGGAGAGTTTCAGGTAAGGAATGGCAGGGTGGATAGAGCTGTCCTGCACAGAACTGGTTATAAATCCACCTAAATTTCATCACAATTACCTGCAGTTTGCATTACAGTGTGAATCCTTAATCCCAAAATAAAAGGCTAGATCCTTAGTCCAAAATGGGACATAATATAGGGCTCTGTAGGAAATACTGGATTAATAATAAGAAAGGAGCTTAAAAGCAACCAGAGAGCACTGGCTGCTTTGGTGATAGCTAGCAATTCCAACAGCAGGGTCTCACAACATTTCAGTGAGGATTATGGCAAAGATCATTTTTCTTTCCCCCTTCCAGGGTTTCTTGGTAGCCATTCCAAAGCCATGCAGGGAAATTTGTAAGGATATTTGACTGGCAATAGCTTTTTGGAGGATCTTCTCAGGGTACTTGTAGTAATTCATATCTGAGGGTTTGAGGAGGGTAAAGTAGCCAACATCGGTAAAATATTGGTGTAGAATTAATCCCCTCATCCTGTTCTTTGTGACAATAAAATGGATTTTTTTGGCAATATTTGAAACTGGTGTGCACTGGTGTTCTTGTTTAGCTGAGATAGAGTTAATTATCTTCCTGGTAGCTGGTACACTGCTGTGATTTGAATTTAGGATGGAAAAACTGGTCAACTGTGATGCATACTCCTCAGTGAATTCTAGGAAGGGACAAGAGTAAAGGGAAAATATGGGAAATATGCAAGTAGAGTTAGCTACGCATCCAGACAGAAGTGACAAACAGGATCACCTTTTTTTTTTTCCAACCAAAAGGAAACAGGTCTGAATCAAGCAGAGATATTTTTTTAATCTGCATGAAAAGGATAGCTGAACCCGGTGGTAAATTAGGTTACCTGGTGATAATGAGCAAAAGTGAAAAGGATAATAAATCAAGAAAAGTGCAAGCAACACTCTCTAGATGAGATTGCAGCTTGGGGAGGATAAGAACAAACTGAATTTTGATGAGGCACGTTTTGGTAGAGTGCAAGAAGCCACGCTGGAAAGCTTCTAAAACACCACTGAATTCTAACTTCATTAGTAACTGAGAGATACAAATCCAGACAGCCACTTCTAGCTACACCTTTAATAAGACATGAAAAGGAGATAAGACAGAACCATATATTGGGAGATTTATGTTATCTGTCTGTCCTTTCCAATTACTCATGCACATTCTCAGGCTGAAGCGGGAACTTTCATTGCCACCATAAATTACCACCTCACAAGTATATATCCTGCCATTTATACACCCTGAGCAGCCCTGCACCCCCGGAGAAATTCCTGTCCTCTCCTTGAAACTCCTCGTGGAGCTGTGTGACCTGGTGCCACTGACAGGCACGGGATGAGGGGGATCATCCTGAGTCAACCTCATTAAAGCTCCTCTTTCAGTCTGCAGCCTCAAATCCTCCACATCATCAAGGGGACAAGCACCTGAGGATCCAGACTCCTGAGCACTGCAGAGAACAGTTAACCAACCTTCTGTAAAGATTTTTACAAAGATCCCTGACTTTTCGAGGGGGAATACTCCAATACTTTCTCTCCTAATGCATAGGAAACTCTAAAATTTGAATGCTTTTGCTGATTTTTGCTGACTGCTTTCAATATTTGTGTATAACCCCATTGCTAAAATAACTTAAATTAAAGCTGTTCTTTTCTATCAGATTACAAGTAGTCCTCTAATATCTATGCCTCATCTGAGAAATACAGTGTGAGATAAAGAGCAAAAAGATTTATTTATGTGCTCTTTTATTCATTTATTTATTTAGAACAGTACTTAATTATTTAGATATTTTAGAACATATTTGGCTCAGGAAAAAATTTACTTCAAAATTGCCTACAAGTAAATCAAATATTGAACAACTAGGAAGATCAGCTACAGTTTAAAAAATAAGAAATCTCAGGTTTAAATAATTTTTTCCCTTGCAGAAGTCTTTGTAAAAATTTGCTATAGTCTGGGCCTGGCAGACAGTTCAGAAGTAATTCTTTATTAAAAAAAAAAAGAATGCTTGAAAGACCTCCCATTGTATTTTAATCAGGATTCCTGCCATCCCACCCTCTTTTCCTCCCAATACCACCCTGAAATCTCAGTCCTTATTTTTCTAAATTTGTGTTGAGGTTGGAAAAAGAAAGAGAAACAAAAAAAACTAAAAGCTCATATTTAGTTTCCTGTGTGAGGGTTGTACACTGGTGTCATAGGTTAGCAAGCATAGTCCCGGAAGGGATGTCCTTGCTAAGGGGTGCTTACAGTTTCCTCTGGGACCTGATAGAACCTATCAGCTGGCCAGTTTGAATATGGACAATTCTCTAAGCCACTTAAAGTTGTGACCACCTCTGTGATCCACA
>NW_008238966.1:526739-573182 GCF_000691975.1 Corvus brachyrhynchos
AAGCAAAAGCACCTGCGCTGAGATAGGCAGATGCTGACGCAGCTGTAATTTCATGAGAAGTTTGGACGGGGAGAGATGGAAGCGATGAGGACTTTTGCTCCAAATGGAAAAGGAGAAGACCTCAGTTCCTAGAGATGCTTCCAAAGATAGTCCTAGAGATGAAGATGGGGAAGACCCTTTGCTCCCAGGGAAGGAGAAGGGCCTCTGTTCTTAGAGATGAAATGCTCCTAGGGGTGGGTGAAGAGAACTTTTGTTTCTGAACAGCTCAACCTTAAAATTTTACCCCAGTAATTTCAAGAGTGGACCCTCGAAAGCAGTTGTGGGAAAAGCTACAAGTCGGGGGAAGGGACTCACATGCGAACAGAGAACCAACCTGGGCAGCTGTCTCGTTGTGATAATGATTTCATAGCATGGGCAAGAGAGACTCCTCTTCCTAAATGGACTGAAGGTTATTATGGAAGTGATAAACAGACTGGACATCTCAAGGGTTGTCTTTTTACATTGTCCCTGGGAGAAGGGAAGAAGGTGGGGATAGGAGAAGTGTTCTGTAGGTGTGGTATGTTTTTTTTTTTCTTCCTTTAGGTCTGTTAATAAACTTCTTTATATTCTTTCAAGTTTGGTGCCTGCTTTGCGTTTCTCCTAATTCTTATCTCACAGAAGGTAAACAGTAATGACTATTTTGGGCCAAACCACCACTGGAAACTTTAAATTCTCTCTTTCCTGGCCAAGAAGAGACTGAATTTTTAGAAGCACCTGTGCACATTTGGTTTGTGATACCAGCTTTGAGACAGGAAGAGACATCAGAATATGGGTGGATCCTCAATGGTAACAGCATCAAGTCCTAAAATGGGAAAAAAACCAATTTTTTTCCTCCTTCTGCTGTGCTTATCTCTTGACAACAACGTTTATGCAGAATTTTAGGAAATGCAGGGAAGGATTAGAAATCAGAATCTTATTTAGGGATGCTAAATTATGCATCCATTTTCTTGGGGGAAGAAAACACAGAAATGTTGTACGTGGTTTAACCAATTATTACAGACAAAGTGAATAATTTAAGGCTTTTTTCATGTGTTTTTTCCCTCTCTACTTCTTTCTGCCTAATCGTGATTTAAATTCCTGACCCTTCCCTGCTTTGGTAAGGAAAGATGTCAATCAAGCAGCATTTGACCTCAAAATATGTGTTTTTGGCAAAAGGAACTAAGAATATAAGGAAAGAATATGTATTTTTATAAAAAGCAATTCATTAATGGAATGGAATCAATTGTTTATGTGAGACATTTAGATTATTTATAATGGGATAAAATTAGACAAAGTGTAGGCTGTGTGTTAGGGGAAAACAGAAGAGTTTAGATGGAATTATTTTTATTTTACACAAAATTTTACTGGTTTTGGTCTAGTTATTATATTTTATAATCCCATTATCAACAGATAAAAAATACTTGATAGAATAGTGACAGTTTTTTCCTAAATATCCAGGTTCTTTATTCTGTCATTCTTCCTTTGAGTTGTACGCAGGTCTTCCACCAGTGTCTATAAAAACATTAGAAAGAAGCTGAAATAATAATTTCTGCATTTTCAGAGTTGTAATATTCTACTCATCCAACATGTGTGTTCCCTGTCTGTCTCCCTTTCTAAACAGGGCTGACCCATGGGCCTGGGAAGGGAAGGGAAGGAAGGGAAACTGGGGCTCACTTGTTCCTTTGAAGAGAATGAATTTGAGGATGGAAACACCCTAGGATGTTATTAATGTTTTCTCTAGGTGTTTTTTCTTGTGTTGAATTTCAATAAATCAAATTGAAGAGTTTTTATATTGAGAGGCTCAATGAACCCCTTTTCTTCACATTTTAAATGTAATGCCACAACAGCAGGAAGGAAACTGGTAAAAAACCAAGTTAGAAATGAAGGCCTGATATAATTTGCATGTTGATAAATCAGTTTGTTATACTTTTAACTCTGAATATTTTAGATTTTCTGATTTGAAGCCTGTGGAACAGCTCATATGGGACTAGACAACCTCTTTTATCTGTTGATGTACATCTCTGGAAAAAAAGGGATTGCCACCTGGAAAGCTTTTATTATGCTCATGGCTCCAGTTTAAAAACTTCCCTGGAAATCAGGGAGTTTAATATAGTATAATATGTCACAACTTACATGTCCCCTGGCAGGCTAAATGATATTTACATTGTCAAACTTGTGAAAAACATGCATCTCAATCCACAATACAAGCAAAATGTTGACAGCTGTTTAAATTCATTAGGCAGTGCTGTCCACCTGAACAGTCAGCAGCTGAAAGCAAGCAGAAGCACGGATAATAAAACCAACTTATTTACAGTTTTTACCATAAATAACTGGTTTTTATCTTTTTTACAGTAACATTTTTGCAAAATAGTTTGCCACTGATTTTATAAGATTTTAGTAATGTTTTTTCAGGAGTTTTTCCATTTTTACAACTCTCTTAATGAACTATTTTAAAAGGAAGATTTTTGTTTCTAAAGAATGTAGTTTGGGGTTTTTTTAGGAAGAATGCTGAAAATAAGGATGTGACCACATACAATGTAGAAGTTTGATAATGAGATTAGGCTCTTAGTCCACTGCTATTCTGGCTAATCTGGAGTTTAAATTCAAACATTTTACAGGATATATCTCTTAACAACTGAACAATTTGGAATATAAGTCTGGACAGATGTAAGATGTTTTTGTTACCCTGTATAATCAAAAAGTGACCAATCTACAAGGACTTGCGCATTTTTTTTAGCTCTGTGGTGTTTTCTTTCATCACCCCAATCCCTTCATTTCTCCCCTCAGTCCATCTCCAACTCTAGTTTTATTCCATCATACACCTCACACTCTTACCTGCCTGTGGTTAAACCTTTCTGCTTCTTGGGATATATCCAGAGACTCTCTCACATGATCTGTTTTGCCACATCTACTTTCAATTCAGGAAAGCATTTCCAGAGGATTCCTCATAATCAGCCTTTTGATGGCAGTAGTAGATGCATGGTAGCAGTGATTGTGAGGGATTAAAGCATGATCAGATAAGAAAGACCAAATAAAATTAAACTGCTAAACAGTGCTGAGGCCTTGCTGAGTGTTTACAAGCTATTTTTTTATTTATTTCATTTTCCCAAGCTGTTACTGAAATGACAGAATGCACTTGAATAGCGAGAGCCTCAGCAAATGAAAATTTCTTTGAGACACAAGATTTATTCTAATCAGAAATAATAAACTGAAACCAAGGGATTTTAACTCAAAATGCAAGCCACCCAGACCATTTGTAGATGAAAAAATAGTGTGTGTGATATTACCATGGCAGATACAAAGCGAGGCAAATTTCCAGCTTAAACAGTTACAATTAATAAGCTTACAAACCACTGGTTAAAAGGTCTAAAATAGAGCTGCTGAATATTTAAATAAGCTTTGTACCTAATAACATGACAAAATCTAATGATTTATTAAAAAACCCTCACCAAATGGCCGATATTCTGAATTTTGGAAAAAAAAAGCTGCTCTCACATCTTGGATCCTGGAACAATTCTCTGCAATGTATAAACTTCTTTTTGGAGGTACAGTCAAGCTGAAAATCACCATTTCCACCTTATTGATATCTATATGAAAAATTATCTCAAAATAATCACCTTGAAATGTTCAGTTTGAAAGTGTGTTTTCATCAAAAATTAAAGTTTTGGGAACAATTTTGAGAAATTTTCATTTTTAAAACCAAACAGAAATAGCACATAGTGAAACTGTGAAAAAATTTTGTTACAGCCTGTGGGGATCTGATTTTCCATTTTATTTTTCTTTGAAAATAAGTTGGTTTGTGACATATCTTGTGTCTTAAATTCCATTTCAGTGAAGCATTTTTATCCAGACCCAGGAAGCAAATGCAGATCCAGATTCTGGCAGACATGGTTTCCTCATTGAACATTTTAGTTTTGGATTGAAAAAAAGATTATTGAAATTCTGGCATTTTCTACTGAGGTGGACTTTTTGCTTAAGCCCAGATCTTCCTAAAAGTCACATAAAGTTGGCTTTTAACAAATAAGTAGTTGTCTGTCATCGTGGTTGATATATTAACTCTGTGATTTCTTAAGAAGAATAATCATGAACAACCCAAGACACGGTGGATGAGACTCCTGCTTAATACAGGCCCATTAAATTATGCAAATATATTGCAAATATTTGGAGCCCTAATAAAGTAGGGAAGGTGCTTTGCCAGGGAAGTGCCTGGGGAGTCCAACCAGTCACGAGTGTGTTTGTGCCAGTGAACGCCTGGGAACTGCGGTAACATCCAGGGTGGAGAGTTTTCCTCCTCGCAGAGGTCCTTAAAGGTTGTTCCTCTGCCCATTAACTGTACAGAAACACACTAATTTCACACAGGCTGATTCATTCCACACATAAAAATAAATTGACTTGGTGAGATACCAAGATTATATGCTCTGGGTCATGTTACGCCTTTAATATTTCCATGTGACTCGTAGCTACAAACCTACTGTTTTTCTACAGCCTGTGGGTTTATGTCACAAATATAGAAAGGAGAAGATTCAGAGGATAAAGTTAATGAGATGCAGTTTCTTCAGTTTCTTTTACACACTCAGATTGGTGGCTTTGGGAAGTGGATCTGTGGTTATAGCAAAGAATGTCCCAGCAGTGAAAATACCTGTACAGTCCCTGCCTCCCCTCCCTCCCTGCTCCCAGCACCAGGGAAGGGCACAGAAAGATGATTGTGTCTCCTAGTGCTGTCCTTCAGACAGGCAAACTGTTAAAGAGATATAACTCATCTTTGTCTGAAAGAATTTTGTAATAGGCTCCTGAAACAAGAGCAGTCCTAATGGGATTGCGTAAATAATGTCACTGCAGGTGGGCTAACACACACTCAGGGTATAACTAGCTTTAAAAGTGTGTAAAGTGGTGTGGAGGCTGACTGCTGCTCCTTGTACTCATTCCCAAGATGAATTGGTGAATTAAAATCTCATTACCTGCATTACATTGTGTCGCCTTGTCATGTGTAATTATCAAAGTCAATTTGCTGCTATAACTTGATGGCCAAATCTAAGGAGAGCGTCTTCAAAACAGAAGCAAGTGTTAGCATCACAAGATTCCAGGTAATAAACTATGGGTAATTTTCCAGTGTTGTCATGCTGGTGTTTTTAAATGTTTGCCCTTCGTCATGCTGGTGCGCAGCCATAAGTCAAAACTTTCCTTCACGGAACTGGAGACGAAGCAGGACATTAATCTTCCTATTTTTGTGTTAATCCAAAGTCTCATTGAGACACTCAGTTCAGCCAGTGAGTAAGTCAGGGGAAGAGAATGGGTATTTGAAATCTGATTTTCATTTACACTCAATCTGAGGGCCCTTATGAATACCAGGAAGAAGTACACAGTCTCTCCTAAAACTGGCTCTTGAGCTTTTTCTTTAAACTCTAAGATATCTGCAACGGCGTGAGAATACTGTTAGGTCTGAATTCAGAAGAAGACTAGGGAAAAGAGTATTTCTGCACCATCGCAGCTGGCTCCTGAATGCAAAGTTTGGAGAATGAAATGTATTATTGTGATCAGAACTGTATGAATTGAGGAGAGTGACTTATCCTAATACAATAGCTTTCAGAATAATAACCTTTAAAATTCCCCTTTAGTCTAGAAAGAGAGTAACATTGCCAGAACTACTACAACAAATGCTAAAAACATTTCAAAGCACATTCTTATATATTTATCATGAAGGTACTTTGTGCCTTTTTTTTTTTTTTTTTGTTTAACCAGCCAGAAGCTATTAGAGTTTAGTAAAAGTCTTATATTCAGGTATAAATTGGGGGTCCAAGAGAGCTAGAGAGGGACTTTGGACAAGGGATGGAGTGACAAAACAAGGAAGGGTGCTTCCACACTTCCAGAGGGCACAGTTAGGAGGGATATTGGGATGAATTCCTGGCTGTGAGGGTGGGGAGGGGCTGGGATGGAATTCCCAGAGAAGATGTGGCTGGCCCTGGATCCCTGAAGTGTCCAAGGCCAGGTCGGATGGGGCTTGGAGCACTCTGGGATAGTGGGTGGTGCCCCTGCCCATGGCAGGGGCTTGGAACGGGATGGACTTCAAGGTCCCTTACAAACGGAACCATTGTGATTCGAAATAATAATTGACATAAATCAGTCAGTGAATGAAAATTCAAAATGAACGCTCATCTAGTTTCTACAAGAGGACTTGGCTGCTCTTGCAAGGCCACTGCTGTTCCTTTCCTGGCTGCTGGAGAGACTCATGGTCCAGGTGAGCCCCTGAGCCTGCAGTCTTCCACCACTGCCCAGCAGCCTCTTAGCCCAAACCTGACTGGGACCAACTGGTTTGGATGTAATGGATACTCTGTGTGCTTTTTGGAAAGCTCATATTGCTCAGCATTGCACATTCTTTACTTTTTAAAGGGCTTTGTGAGAGTTTGGCTGTGAAAGGTAAATGTGTAAAAGGTCCCTTTTATTTTGTCTTTTTTCTCATGCACATTCATTAGGAATTAGTGAAGCACAAAGAAGAAGAGTGAGACTAACACTGATAACTACCCCTGCTAAAAGTGAGTGGAGATAATTATCTCGTCTTAGTCACTCCAGTCTGTAGTTTAATTTTCAGTGCAGAGGCTGAAGACAAACCTATGGGCTACAGTATCTAAGTATTAAATTCTTCAACTTTCATTCCAGAGGAAGACTGCTTTGCTCTTCAAACACAGCACCACACAGTTCACTAGGGCTCCTGGGTTTTGCTCACCAATCTAATAAAATTTGTGGTGAAAGTGGAAAATGATGATGGATTTCCTAAGGAAGAGGGCTCTTGTGGAACAGGGATTTGTGGTTTTGTGCTGTGTGCAAACGCACTTCTTGTTCCCCTGTTTTCCATGAGGTGGCGTGGCAGATGGGTGCAGACACCAACTGTGCCTTCCCATGTCAGAAAAAAACCAAGAACTATTAAATCCAGATAAAGCCCTAACTCTGTGCGCAGAACCCACTAAAATCATGTGCATGATCCAGAAAGGAGACCAGTGTTTCTGCAGCCGCAGCTTGAATTATTAGGTTCAAATTACCCATTCTTCAAGTATTTTATGATCTTTGTGACAGTAGCACAAAGCAATCATTCCAACTTGTACCTGTAATTAAACAGTTTATGGACATATTGTCATATGGTTATTACCTGCAGTTTCCAGCTAAAATTTGTATGACTTTATTTTAGTAATTTAGCACATACACGCTGCACTTTTTCCAGAGGAGAAAAATGCGAACTCTTTTGCAATGAATTTATTAGCAATGATCGCAAGAATAGCTGTACTAATACTGAATTACAACACTTACATTTTACATCATTAACCAGTCTTTTCTACTGTAAAATTAAGCTAGAAGGATGATGCAAGGCAATTTTGGAAATGTTCTTTTATTGTAGCCAGACTACCTGCTACTGCATTGTTTATGAAGTGATGAGCCTTGCACTGAAGGGAAATTTACATATAATAAAGTACCCTAGATGTTTCTTGCATAGTGAGAACAAAGTGGTAGAGGAGCAAAAGAAAAAGCTTCAAGTGATGTTTCACCTAGACACTGTTGTTACAGAAGTGTACACTCACTTCTTTCACTGGAACTCCTGATTTATCTCTGACTGAGGGAGATGTAAACCAGATTTTTTTCCCCCCTATGATATGAATGTGTCTCAGAAGTCATTTGCTCTGATTTACCTCACATTTCTGCCAAGGCAGCCAGTCTTTAGTCGAGTGATTGGCCTCAGAATAAACAAAGATTTGGCTTTCCTTTCACATTTGTCAGTAGATAAATGCAACGTCAATTTACAGATATATGTATATGCAGCCCTGCAGAGCAGTTTTTGATGGCCACAGCCTCCACCCCAGAGGCTGTGGCATGGCCTGGGCTTGGCCATTTAAACACTGCAAGAGCCCCATGGTTCAGCCTTGTTGAGAACATCTGATGGTCAATGAGTTGTGAGGGAAGATCTGTTATTCCACTTCTTCTCTGCAGTTCTACTTTGTCATAAATATTTTAGTTTTTCATCTTGAATGCTTCTGTCACCTTGCACGTGGTTGGCAGGTTGCAAAGCCTTAGAGATATTCATACACTGAGCAGCAAACACTTGTGTAATATTGAGGGTAAATTAGATTGCATTTGAAACACACTTCTGCAAGGCGTAATTTCGGTGTTCATGCCACTAGACAGCTCTGACATAAATTGAGTGTGACTCATAAATCGACCTGGGCTCCCCAAAACAGTTTTGTAGAAACAATATGCCTATTGCATTCCATCAGTTCCTCTATAATAAAAGGTGAAGCAGATTTGATTGTTTTAAATAACAACAAAACCAATGTGTCAGTTCCATTACTGTCTGCACCTCCAGCTGACATAAAGTTACACGCTAAATTTTGAATAGCCAATGTTGATCTTTCAGATCAGTCAAAGCTTAAATTGTGACATTCAATTTGTAATGTGCCACTGCAGAAGTATCTCCCAAACTTGTTGCTGGAGTTCCCATCCAGGTTTTCCTTTCCTCTCTCCTACTGATCCCTTTTCTCAAAAAAATGCTTTTTCAAACATGATTATTTAGATTCCTTGTGCTCACATACTTTATCACTGTATGAATGTGCATGTATGTATAATAATATTGCACAGAAGCCTCAAAACAATCAGCATTTTGAACATTATGAATTCAGAGAGCTCCTAGTTCTTCTACTTCAGTAGTTAAATCTCTAACATGAATGCCAAGTAACAAGAAATAAGACACTGCTGTGACTGCAGATGTGGTTGATTGAAAGCCTAACTGTATTTTAAAATTCAGACTAGACTTTTACCTATATAGTTTCATATCTCTTTTGTACTTGTCTAGAGCACACCATTGTTTTGATGATACTGACAGTATTCCTTGTTATGTAATTATTCCATTATTCCACTGTGCACATCATAATGGCTCAAACTGTATACAAAGAGAGTGAGCTGGGGTATGATTTACATCTCTATTAATGGAAGTTTGGTTTTCTGAACATAAAAGTTTCAAGCAATCTGTCTTTGTTCTTTCATTCTGCATTAACAACCACTGAAATACAGTTTTTAAAATATTCAAACTGAGTGAAGCCCTGCTAGGTGTCTCATTTTATTTCGATGTTCATTTGTAGGGATGGTGATGAGTTAATTTGATGTGGATGGCGGAAAAGCCCTGTTGAGATTTTTATCAGTGTAATTCCTGACAGGGCTTCTGCTCTGTGTCCTTGCCAAAATAATAACTGCAGCACATTCCCAAATGTGCTCATCCAGAGCGAACTTGCAGATTTTCAACAGTGCATGCAAAATTGAATTTTCTTCTCCCAAAAGTAAGAGTCTGGTCTGGCTGAGGCCAAGCTGCTGCTGCATGGGGAAAAAAAGGAAAAGGGAAAAAGAAAAAAGGGAAGGGGAAGGGGAAGGGAAGGGAAGGGAAGGGAAGGGAAGGGAAGGGAAGGGAAGGGAAGGGAAAAGGAAAAAGGAAAAAGGAAAAAGGAAAAAGGAAAAAGGAAAAAGGAAAATAAAAGGAAATCAGTGTCTGTGATGACATTATTTTAGAATGCTGAATGCATCATCAGAGATTTGGGCTTGCAGAATCGGGATGAATCTGGATTTATCCTAAAGAGCTTATTTAAAATAATTTAATTTTAAATCCTTAAATTTTCCTCACACCATTCTGAGGAGACCTGTTTCAGTACTGTTAAGTCAGAGAAATACCAAAAAAATGAAATGTTCACCCATATATAATTTAATTTATCCTGTATACCAGAGAAGTGAGGGAGATGAATTCTTAAATTTTGCTTTTTTAAGACAGAGATAATTAATTTGCTTTCCCAGAATCACAGTCAAAAAAAGAAAGATAGCAGATCAAAATAAATTCTAAAAAAAACTTACATTGGCCTCAGTTGAGGAAAGCAACCCCCTTTAAAGCATCCTTTATTTAAAGGTTAGAACTAAAATCTAATTAAATATTCTTCTACGATGAAACAAAGAAACCCACTATATGGCGCTGAACTTTTTAAAATTACTTTAGAGGCAAGGGCCAGCTAATCCACAAACATGACAGGCAAACCACAGAAGAAAAGAAATCTCAAATAATACTTTTAGTAATAAATGATTTGTGGCACATTTGACATTTTTTCCTCCTTCAGCATGTTTCAATAAGACATTTATAAGATCATGAGAGCTGTGAGTGTTTAGCAGGGACTTGGTAACACTGGCTTTGGTGTTTTTATTGCTTGGCTTTTGTCCCATTACGAGAGCTTTAAAAGAGACCAATATAACCTTAAAAGTCACCTTCAACGCTGACAGGCAGAAACATTAACTTTCCTAGGAAACAACCTGTTGCTTGGTCTATTGTTTTTCCCCCCCCCCTCCAAGTATGACGTGCAGATGGAGGAAAAAAAAGAAGCATTTATTTTCCTCAAAAGAACGTTATGTTTGATGGGGGTGAATGTGTTGGCAGGGTACCTGGGACTGAGCTCTAGAACAGCAAGGAAATCTTGTTTTTAGTGTTCAGTGGGTGGAGTGTGGGGCCTGTTAACCACAGCAAATGGCGCAGAAAATAAAATTTCTTCAGCACAACCAGAAACTGCAGTGATGTTCTCAGGGTAGGTTAAAGCCCTTTGCAGTGTCTCCAGGTAGTCCAGCAGCTGCACGTGCTCATGTGGGAAGGGGACTTTGGAGAAGGCCTCATGTCGTATCAGAAGGGCTCCTATCAGATCCCAAACATGTCTTTGAAAAATTCAGTGCTTTTTCCACAATTATAGTGAACAACATTCACCTTCTAAGTGTGCTTGGCACCGTGGCAGAGCTTCAGTGTGCAAATCCACTGCTCTATCTCCTCGCCTTCCTCTTGCAATGTTTTTATGGATGTATTAGATTCTAAATTCATATCCTGTTCACACACACAACTGACATCTGCTCTGCTCTGCCCCCCACCCCAAACTTGAATCTATATGTATTCTAAAAACAGGTTCCAAGCCCTGTTGTGATCACCAGAAAAGCTGGACTATGGTGATGCCCTGAAGGTTCAGGCCAGGGGAGCAAGAATCCACCACGGTCTAGTACAAGTATGTGGCAAAAATGACAGATTATTTTGAGCCTCAAAAACAATCAACTGTGTACACAGAGTGTTATGTTTAGCATCACAACTGGGATGCTCATAGTCCTGAGGTCCTGAGGAAGCTGTAAAACACAGATGTTTGGTTACACATTCTTTTTATGCGCAGCTGGCACAAGCCCCATGCCATAATTGTGGCGGCAATATGCATAACCTGATTCTAATTTTCTGGTCACTGTGCAAGACTAATTGAGTTGCTGACTGATAAGACTTTTTCTGTACCTCAGACCTGAGACTTTCTGGCATCCAGAACCTTCATAAATGCATCTGTGATAATCCTCTGCTTTGGCAAACATTCCATGAGCTTTGGGTATGAAGCGACTCGCAGAATTTTGGGCCAGATGTCTTGCACTCCTATGCATGCTGTGCACAAAAGCAAAAAGAACAGAAAATCCCCCATTTTTCTCATATCTCAGTGAGGGCTGATGTGTCCTCACTCCTTTCACACAACTCAAATGCAGCTGGAAACAGGTACAGAAGAAGCAGAGAGAATTGGTATGGAATGAGGCAAACATTTTCCTTAAGCTAAATGCAAAATTTAGAGATTGATATATCCTGGTTAATCAGTAACTGTGCCCTTTCTAAACACAGAAACATAACAAGATGGGGATCGAGGAAGAGGCTGTGTGTTTGGAAGATGGAGACAAGGGAAAAGATGGTTGGGAGGTGAGGACTGGAGCTGTTGCACTTGGGTGACAGAAACATTTTAGCCACCCTACACATCTAACATTCATTTATTTTCATTATGAATATCTGGAGTAATTTCCAGGGCATTGTTAGACCTCTGAAGGAGGACAAACAAGTTTAAATAACTCCTTTATCTCTCCTTGAAAAAATGAAGAAATTAGCCAAACTTATACTTGACACAAAGTTGATCACAACTGAGGGAAAAAAATAGATTTAAAATTTTTTCTAGCAGTAGTAAAATGAAAGCAAAACATGATTTTACACTGTATAAAAAAGGAAATAAAGAAGAAACAATGAAAACCAAGGAAGAACAGAATTTGTGTCTATATATATGTGTGTGTTTGTGGGTGTGTGTAAGTTTTGGATTTCAGGGATGCTTTGTTTACCCTTGCAATAAGAAGAAACAAACATGCTGAAACTGAAAGGCAGATCATATATTTTTCTGGTTACTTTTGGTTTGTTCTACTCTTATAAAGATACTCTTTAGCTTGGTGCAGGCTGAATTTTCAGCTTTGGCCAAATGGGGCAGTGTGATTTTTGTAAGTCACTTTAAAAAGCTGCCATCCTGGCTTCCCAACAGTAACCAATGTACCAAAGAGCTAAGTTTCTGGAATGAAATTTTAATTTATGTTCTTGCAAGACTGTCTCAAGCTCCTTGCTCTAGAAAATGGGCTCTGTAGTAGAGTTGAGTTGTAGCCACCTGAAATTATTGCAATAGCCTCGCCCTGATGCTGACCCTTTCCCACTTGAGTGGGCTGCTTCTGTGGGGAAGGCGTTGAGAAAACAGAGGAGAATATTCTGAAATATTCTGTCTGACTCTCACTTGTGTCTCACAGCTCCCTCTTTCTCACACCAGAGATATTTGGCACCCTGCCACCTCCCTGTGAGTGCATTACTGCCTGTGGAATTTGGGTGTTCCTGTCATCACTCAGGCAGCGCTCACCCTCTGCTACACAGAAATCTGGAAATAAGTACAAGTGTACACAGTGTGCACGTCCCACATCTCGTTAGTTCAAGTGCAAAGGCAGATACTCAGGCAGTTCTCATGTTGTCCAAGTCAATTGATACAAACTGCAGTTATTTCAGAGCTGCTTTTGCACATAATGATTGCTGTAATGCTTTCAAGAACAGGATTCAGTATTCACACAGAATATTTCTAAGCATTTTATGACTTTATATTCAAATAGAGGATGCAGAATTGGGGAAATGAGCTATTAAACCTTTAATCAAAATGAGGCACCTTGCTTAATGGCATTTCAACTCAAAACACAAATACAGAACACAGCATTTCCTAAAGAAAGTGTTTTATCAAGCATGATCACGTCTACAGCAATTATGCTAAATACCCTAATTGCCTGCAGAGCTTTCTAAATCTTTTAATTTGGTCCAAACTCTGTTTTAAGGAAGATGTAATTCTTCTGCTCTGTTTTTGCTAAGCTTGTTAATGGCTGATGTGTCTGGAAATATTTGGCACAAGGAAACTACATTGGTTTTCTCTAATCATGGCATCAGGTTGTTTGGAAACACTCAAGTAGCCACAGTTTTCTGTTTGTGATGTGCTTCTTGACAAATCTTACTCATCCAAAACCACAGAAGAGAGACCTGCCATCAGGCAAATGGACAGAAGTTGACAAAACCCTGGAAGATGCAACAGAGCATTCAGATGACAACCATAAAAGCTGCCATGGTGGGAAAAAGAAGCACCATCTTTAATTCAGTCAACTACTTTTGGGACATTTAATCACCTCTAAATATGATTAAGTATGTTACTCCATTTAAAAAAGGTTATGTAACCTAATACTACAGTAATTGTACTGGATTTTTGGTCTACTGTTTTTTTTGTCTTGTGGGACAGTTAAAAGCAAACTAGGGAAATTTAATCCACTGAAGCAGCTATACTTTTGTGGTATAAACCTTCTTCTAGAATAGTATTTTCATAGTAATTAACAGTGGTTCTACATCAGACTAGAAAGATGTTCAACTTCGATTTCTATCAAGGTGCTACCTGGCATTTTCTGGATTATTAAGTATTAGGGATGAAGGGAGCACTCGTGCCACACTTGCAAATCAGCAGCAGTTTGGAAGGCAGGGTTAAGATTTAAAATGATCTTCAAAAAATTGGAAAATCACCCAGTGAGGGAATGAGTCTAACAAGACAAACCAGGAGCTCTGTTACAAAGAGATAGTAGCAACACACAGGATAAGAACCAATTGCTGGAGTGTTTGCAAGACCTTTTCCAGCCCAAAAAAAAAAAAGGATAAAATGTAACTAAAGGCTAGAGAAAAAAACACCAACCCTCAAAACCAAAACCCCTCCAGCTTTTTGGGCAGGTGAAAATAAACAGATAAGACAGTGCAGGCCCAAAAATAATGAAAATACACCTGCAAAGTAAAAAGAGATGTAACAGATAACTTGTAGTTTGGTAACATACCGGTAATAAGATTTAGGTTAAAACCAGTGAAAATTGAAAATAATTGCAGAGACAGTGAATGAAAACTGTGTTAAGGAGTTAATGTCCACAATAGGATGTTTTTAATTACAGGTCAGACGAAGTTTTCTTAAGAGTGATGCCAGTGGAGCTGGAGTTACATTAAATAAAAGAATGGACCACTGAACCTGGTCAGTCCTTTCTAATAAAAAAAACTTTTTGGCATGGCAAAAAAAGAGTAACTCATATAACAAGAAGCTCAGTTCTTATCTGGTTAATCCTTAACATCACTAAGAGTATTCCAAGTTCTGTCATTCACGCTTACAAAAGAGAATATATTTATTTAATTGTGCAACCTGAATATCTGTAGAATGGTAATTCTGTATATGAGCACATGGGCGATGAAAAGCTATTCAGATAGGAGACACATTTTTAAACCCTTCAGTCTTTGAATTATTGGGAATTTTTTCTACTTTTATGATCAATGTTACCTGTCCTTTGCATAAACTCAGAAAAAAACCCAGTAAATCTCTCAGATAATTGGGAAGGAAGTAAGGAAATTTGGTGTATGTTCAGAAATAATGCAATAGTTCATGATCACAGGATCAGAGCTGCATCAAATCCTTGCTTTAGTGTCATTTAGGGGCCATTTTGTAACAGCAAGTGGATTTTTATTGTTTTTTTGTTTGGTTGTTCTTTGGTGGTTTTGTCTTTGTCTTTTGTTTGGGGTTTTTATTCTGGTATCTTTGTGGGACATTAATGCAAGACGAAAAACTGGGATCTCTGACTTAATATAGGGATGTATAATCTACAAGAAAATGGCATTCAGTTGAAAATTTTTATACAAGACATCCAAAATTTTATATGCAATAATGTGGCTAGACAATTTGATGACCTGGGTGAATTCAGTACCCTAAAAGTGAATATTATTTTAATGATGTCCCAATGAACAGGAAAAACTGTACCAAACTTAGTGGTGTGAGCACTAAAAAAAAAAAAGGAAAAAAATTTTTGAGCAGGTTTAAATCTGTGCAGAGCTGAAATTCCACTGAAAGTATTAAAAATAGATCATTTCAAGCAAAATTCCCTGTAGGGGCAATTTTGTGAGACAGACAGTTTAATTTTTCCATGGTTCTCTGAAGTATTGAGGTATTCATAATGCCCTGGCTATTTCTGCTATATCTCCTTCACTTTTTATGAAAAGCTTTAGAAACTCAATACCAGTGTCTTCGCAGCCCAGATACCTACACTAACATGAAATCTTTTGAAAAAATCCCATTCTTATTCTGAGAAGTCCTACATCTGAGGCGCAATTCTTCCCCTTCATCTGTCAAGAGCTTGAGTCTTACTTTTAGCTACTTCTATGTATTTGTAACCACTTGTGGATTTTTCTTAGCCGAGATGTTCAAAAGGATGTTAACTTTGGAAGACAGCAACAATAAAGACCGTAGAAATGAAGTGGGATTGGTGAGAAATTGTGAATGTGTGAAGAGAGGAGCTGGGCTGTAAAGCTGAAGGGGGAGAAGAGGCAGGAGGATTCAGGCAGGTTCAGCCAGCTGGCAAGAACTAGTGTGCCAAGGGGAGAAAAAGATAAAAATGGTCCACACAGGGGTTGCTCCACTTCTGCTTGGTTACAGGTAAACTATATACCCTGTAGCCCTGAAATCCAAAAAGTGTAAACACCCTTTTGGAAAAGCGAGGTGAGCTATAGCAAGGAGAAGACAGCACGGCAAGAAATAAATCTAGTTTATTCAAAACAGAGGTCAAGCATAGCTGTGCAGATTTACACCCAGGGTTTTTGTTCATTTGTTCCTGAGTGTGGGAGGGATGTGCAGGCTGAGGATTCAGGGTGACATCCTTCTCCCTGGAGCCAATGGGTATTTGTCCTTTGACTCAGTGAGGCCGGTCACTTTGAAGGAACTGTTCACATCAGCGCTTTCTACCTGACAGAAGAATATTAGACTGAGAGAAAACAGATGAGAAAACAACTTTTAATTAACAAACATGAGTTGTTCGGAGGAATATGCTGACTGTGGGTTTCTTTTCCCCCTATCTTTGTGGGATGGAGAAGTCAAACCAAAGCTGCCCTAGTCTTGACCTTAGAGTATATCCAGGTTTTAATTGTGCTCAGCACAGAGGAGATCAGGTTCTGTGAAGCATCAGTCTGAGCCTGCCAGCTTTAGTGCTCCACCTTCCTCTGCCTCAGCTTTCTTCTTTATTTTGCTGAGCATTTAATCCTGTGGCCTAGACCTCTTTTTCTGTTCCCCGTTTTTTTTTTTTTCAAGGAATCCAGTATTTTTTAAAAAAATTAATCTGCTCCTGCCTTTGCCCTAAAGCTAATTTACAGTTCCGAGATCACCTCATGCGTCATAGGCTTAAAACTAAAAATCAGTTGGGAAATAACAAGATTAGAGGAGGACTATTAAAATAAAACTGCCTGGGGCAGTGGGGTTAGTAGCCTAGTCTGGCTACTAGGACTCAGATGGCTAAAAGAAAACGAAGACAAAGAATTTTTCTAGGGAGATGAAAGGAATCAGTGTATAACCCAGCAGGAAAATCTCTTTGAGAAAAAAAAGGAAACATATAAAAAAGGGGTGAAAAAAATCAGTAGAGGAGTATTAATAAAAGCCACAATGTTACATTATTTCCAAACAGCACCTAAAGAAAGCACCTAAAGAAACTGATGGGATTTTCATTATCCTACTACTCCAAGTTCCCCAGAAAGGGACAATCTCAAATGACACAGCAACATGAAACATGAAATGGGATAATAGGAAAGGGAGTTGATTATGTTTTATAGTGTACCATATGCAACAAACTGGAGCTTGAGTTGCTTTCTGCAACATCCACACCAGGCTGCAAAATTGTGCCTGAGAATTTATAGGGAGTATTCATCCAAACTAAAGGAAGTGATTTCCTTCTAAAAAATGATGTATGCTGCACCACTGAAAACCTGTATGAGATTATTCTCTTGGGTTTTTATGGTTTCAGCTGTTGCCTCAGAACTGCAACGTGAGAAATGTTTGGTACCCTCACCATAGCGAGTGAGGCACATTGTCCTCTATCACTGTGAGAAAGCTTTTACATTTGTACAAAATTTAATTTCAATATAAAGGAAGAAAGCACTATACTTTGACAGATCCTTTTGATTGTCATCAAGTGCAAGTTGCAAACCTGGAAAAACCTAATATTTTGTCTATTAGTTAGGATGTCTTTAACACCTGGAATGTTTTTAATTCCTGGTGCATTAACTGTAAACACAGGTTAGTGGTTGTGCACTTGCTATATTAAATAAAAAGAGGTATGACATCTTGAATAATGCTGTCAATTGCCATAGGGTGACAGAGAAATATCCTCCATCTTACTGGAATTCTTTCCGTGCAGATTGTTTGTGCTGAAGTCAATTTTCTCAAGGGGAGCCTTTAATTACAGAACCTCGTGGTTTCAAATTTAGCTCCCTCTGTGTGCTGCTGTGGTTACTTCAATATGCTGGGAATGAAATCTGGTCCTGGCTGAAATCAATTCCAAGACTCCCATAGATTTTGATGGTGGCAGGATTTCAGCCAATATGATTGCAAACAACATTAATCCCCCCGCTGCACATTTCCTTTTGTTGGCTGATGGGTTGCCCAAGTGGTTTGTGTAGGCTAAAAAAAAAATTATCAGGAGGAACACAGCAGTTGCTGTAGTAGTAAGCGCCTGGGGAGAATGAGGAACAAGAAGAAAAAATAAACCAGAAGGTGACAGAAAGAAAGAAAAGAGTTTTGAATGGTTTAGGGTGCAAGTAGGCCATGAGTAATATTTGTTTAACCTGACCCTAGACATGTACATATTAGTATGAGGAAGGCCAACAGAAAGATGTGTAGGATTGCCAGGATTTTATGTGTCCATATTTTTTAATCTGCTTCCCTTTCAGAAACTGATTTTCCAGTTGGGCTATGCTGTGCTTCTGATACTGAGATCCACCCGAGAGATCCAATGCCTTAAAAAATATTTTCTGAGGATTTTTGAATGAGGGGCACCATCTCCCTTGTTGCTGTGGGCTGATCTAAGAAGTATTCAGAACTGGAGGAGAAATATGTTCAGCTGGAAAACTGGGTTTCAAAGCTGAAATTTCTGTTCTTTGTAGACCACACAGAAATGGGGACAAATAACGCAAATTGACAAATAGGATATATCTGCAAAATAATTTTAAAACCCCTGGTTCTACGATAGTAGTTGTACCATATTCCTAGTTTCCTGTGCACCATTTTTATGGGAAAGACTTCTATAGAAAGGGTTGCAGATATTTTTATTTAGCCAGATGATGGTGCAGGTGTAGAATTTTTACCTGTCCAGGAATGTGCTGTAGGTAAATTTAAAAACCTTTTGGATTTGTCAAGACTTTTATACATCTGAATAAACAGCAGCTTTATAGAAGCACAAATACATGTGATGGGAATAAATATATTCCCAAAGAAATTAGGAGTAGGTTTTATTTGAAAAGCATTCAAACAGTTTTTAAACCACTTCAAATAGAACTATGTAATAGAAATCCCCAATTCAGCATAAAGGGACTGGAACATTATTCATATTTATAGTCATTCCAAAATAATGTTACATAAAACTGTGAAATCAATGGATTGTCAAAAAATCCTGTTTGGTTTTGATTTTTTAAAATTATTTGTGTGTTGTGGGGGGTGTTGTTTGGTTTTTTTTCTGTTGTGTTTTTTTTCTTAAGGATGCATAGCTTGGTTCTTTCATAAGATTTTTTTTTTCCATAATATTTTTTGAAAGAATGTTACCTAATAGTGTAAGTATGAAATAAATTAGATTTTTCTTGTGTCTAATTTTTCAACAAACCTTGATCTGTCTACAGTTTTCTTTTTTCTTCTCTACGTGGAAGTCCCCTGAAACTTTCTGATTTCTTTTTTGTACAGCTGATTCAACAGTTTAAGGACTTTTGAGAACTGTTGAGGCATTTTGAGGACCCTTGGCAGGGGGGGTCAAACTGATAAGAAGACCAGGACCTGCTACGGTTGTGTGGATATTTTTAGATGTCATTTTGATTTTATAGTCCTCTGCTGTTGTTACAACTCTTGCAAAATCCAGACAAAGGTTTCCACACAAAAAGCCCATCTCTGAAGTGTCTCCATTGAAACTGATGAAGGGACCCATCTAACATCACCCATTCTGTGATTCTGTAATTCTGTGAGATAAGACTCCCGCGTTATTCCAATGTTTTAATGCAAACTTGTATTAATGAAACAGAAGCTTGAAACTATTTAACATAAAAGAAGAAAATGCATAATCATTTGTTTTCTCCATCTGGACAAATCTGCAGGCTAAACATGCTCTTTTTCTGTACATATTTTGTCTATTCTGAGCAAAAAGCATCAGGAAAGAGCAGCAAGCATAATCTGAAATTCATGTCTATAATTTTAAGAGATACTATTCTTGTGTGTTTGGGGATATATCTTCTTTGCTTCATTTCTTTTCAATAGAACAATATATTTGGCAGACACACTCTTTTACTCATGGTTTGTCAAAAGCAAATGAAAGAGATGGGATGTATGAGGAGAAGGAAATGAAGTAGAAAGACATTTAACTAATTACAAATCTGAGCTATCATCTCTAAGATAATCTCCTCAGCTTCAGTATTTTTAACTGCAGCATCATCATGATTTTGTAAGTCCATATCACTGTAGGTTTGGTGGTTTTGGGTTTTTTTTTATATAGGAAACTATTAAAAAGGATGCAGGTGTATGATAGAAACACAGGTTTTCCATTGGTAATCTCTTATTAAGGACATTAAACCAACATGTAAAATCTCCTCATAATCATCAGGATTTGTGTCAGTCTCTGGGAGATCTGTATGGAGCTTGTAGGTCACAACATTATTACACAGAAAAGGATGCATGTGGTCATGTAAAACAAATATATTTCAAAATCTGAGATTCTCTAAGCTACAAAGCATTGAACATGTAAGATTCAAGGAAAGGCCTAATGTAAAATCCCGGTGGATTTGAGAAATTTGTTAACCGTTTGCATCTTACTGCTTTCAATTAAAACTATTTACTACTTAACATTACTAAATGGCTGCTTTTATTGCTAATCTTTTGGAATAAAGCAAAAAAATCCCTCTTATCAATCCACTCACCAATAAAGAGGTATGCAAGTACCTTAGTCCTTAGCAGCAAGAGCAACTCATAATCATGCCATAAAATTATGTGCATATTATAGGTGTCACACATCAGTATTTAAGCATGCATATCTAGAAATCTAAAAACACAACTTTGGCTGCATCAGGTTCAAAATGCTAAAGAATTGAAATTCACAAAGCAAAATTAACATTTCCCACCTTTTGCTCTGCTACTTGGGTATTCTAAAGGGCCGTGGTGTTATTTTTGTCATTCATGTTTTCCATGACAGAGTAGTGACTAACAGAGGAGTTAATTGCAATCACTAAAATTCCAGTAATGAGATTATCACGTTCTTGAACCTGGCTTTGCTTCTTCCTGTCCTTGACTTCCCAGGCAACAGTGATCAACCTTTCTTTGGTATTTCATATCACAAGTGCTGAGCCTTCACCACTGCATCTGGACCAAAGTGCTTCAACATCGTCTAGAATGTGCCAAATCTTTCCATTTTGTGTGGATTGTAAAAGAAGTAAAACTAAAAATTAACACCCCCCCCCCCAAAAAAAAATAAAAAAAAACCTCCACCCCCAAAATGCCAGAGGTTTTGGCAATAGCAGTGATAGAAAATGTACATCAACCTGGTGTTTTCTTACCTTTATACTGGAGTGTCAAAACAATTATTTTCATGACTAGCTTGTAAAACTGAAGGAAAAAATCATAGAATCCCAGAATGATTTGGGTTGGGAGGGACCTTAAAGATCTTCTTTCATCCCCTGCCATGGCAGGGACACCTCCCACTGTCCCAGGCTGCTCCCAGCCCCAATGTCCAGCCTGGCCTTGGCCACTCCAGGGATCCAGGGGCAGCCCCAGCTGCTCTGGGCACCCTGTGCCAGGGCCTGCCCACCCTGCCGGGGAACAATTCCTTCCCAGTAAATTTTCTCCTGGTCTGTTTGATCCATGTCCTTTCTAGGTGCTTCCTTGCTGTGCAGAAGGTAGGCCTGGGTCTGTTTTGGGAATGGTCAGACTGAATTCTGAACTCTAGAGACACCTGAAGAAATTTGTTCTCCAGGAGGCTGGGCACACCACATATGAAGACTAAAGAAGTGGGTGGCCATTCTGCAAAATTTTCACTTCATCCAGGTTCTGCTTCATAATTTAAGCTACTGCCTCTTCCCATATTTTTGTAAAAATGCTGAGTCTTAGTTTCTGGTGTGGTTTTATGCTATTTTGAACATGTGAATTTACAGTGCGGCCACTGCTGCATAGTAACCATGTGCAAGAGGTAAACCCCTTGTCAAAGCAAAATAGCTGGCTCACTTTTTTACTGGAGATTGATACAGTTCTTATTTCTCTTGTGTAGAGCAGAAACGTGGAGAGTTGCCAAGAAATAACTGGAATTCTGTAAGCCTGTGGAGTGATTTATATTGCAATGGGTACCTCATTACATCTGTGCCTTGAGTCTCATCTTTGGGTAGTGACATCTCCCTCTCTCCATTATTTCCCAGTGAAAATGCTCCAAAGTGAAGAGTTTTGTGTTCAGCTCAGGAAACTCACTGCCTCACAGCCAGTTATGAGGGTTTAGTTGGAACCTAAGCACGTCCTAGTCCACGTCAAGGGTGTTTTTATCCCTGTCATTCCTGAAACAGTTGAAAAAGTGAACTTTGCTCAGGCTTTGGTACAGTGCTTCCTCCTTTCACCATTTCACCCTATGTCTTAGAAAACTGTTGGCCAACTGGAGCTGCTGGCAGATCTTAGATGCTGCAAGGCAGACTGTATAATGGAAGCAAATTTTATGTAAAATTAATAGCTGGCTGTACTTCCTTCTTCCTTTTTTTTTTTCAGCTTACAACCCAAGTAGTAATTGAATTTTTCCTTCAGTTCACTTCTAACAGTTTCTCATTTTGGATTTTTATTACTGAGGAAGGAGAAGATATGATTTAGAAATTACAATGTGAAAAACTGGTTGATGCCAACAGCATATTCAGCATTGCTTTTGTATCCTAAAATTTGCTAAAAGTGACTTTCTACTTTCCTTATATTTTGTTATTTCAAGCTGGACATCACAATTTGGTCAGCTGGGAAATCCACCAATATAATTCTGACATTGTATCATCACTTCAACAGGCACACTCTGGGATTAGTTTAATTTTATTTCAGTTTATTATTCATCATTTCATCTCCATAGACTTGCAACGACATTGTTTTGTCTTGACGTTATAACATAATCTACATATATTTGCATACAATCATCAGGCATTGATTGAGAGTCTCAGGCAGAAATTGTGCAAGCTCTGAAGTAGTATCTCAGATCAAAATATGTACAAAGTTTATTTCAAATGTAATTTAAAATCTCTGGACCTTTAACTGATTTCTCCTGGGATCAAAAACTTCAGAAGCTGAACTGAAATCTTTAAAATGTATTTTATACTATCTATGCAATCTTTATAGAAGTTATTAACTTTTATCAGTTACAATCCCTACTTGTGTCTAAATAGAGTAATTAAGCCATGTAGGGCTCTAAATCTAATTATTCCAAATGATAACTGAAATAAGAGCCTTATGCATATCTGAGCCCAAATTTTCTTCATCAGTTTGGCTGTTTCCAAAAATTTTCTCTGGAACAGAAAAACCTCAAACTTTTTATCTCCTCATTAGAGTTTTTCCTGCTTGCCCCTGTAATTTTTCACTGAGTGTTTATGGAGGCACCTTCTACCAGGGCAACAGACTAGGTGAATCTTTAGGGGAAATGAAACACACAACAAAACAGAACAAAACAAAGCAAAACAAACAAACAAACAAAACCCCAACCAACAAAAAAATAATGCCAAACCAAACCAACCAACCAACCAACCAACAAAAAAAAAAAAAATCCCAAACCAATGACAACAACAGAAGACATTTCATTGTGGAGTACTAATTCTGTACTCAGATTGAGGCACAGACATGCTGAATTGAAATAAAAATTATGATGTGTTGTTGTAATTAACAGTTGTAGCTCTGAATCCAAGGGGAAATATATTCCACATTTTTTGCATTTGCAATGCTGTGATAAAACTTGGATCTGATGGATCTAACTTGGATCTAAATGGGCAGGAGCACAAACTTCTGTTATTACTATATTAAACTGCCACTTAACAAAGGTGAGCAGATATTTTGGTTTGTTTCCTAGCTTGGGTTGCTGTGGTCTGAGGAAGACGCAAATAAAACCAGAAACATAATGACAAAATCCCTGATATCACAACTTGGAAGTTCAAATTATTAGTGTTCCAGTCAAGCAAGGTTTTGGAACGCTGTCAGGACTAATTCTTTAGGTTTATACCTCTTAATAATGTAGTTTTTATTTGGTTTTGGGCACTTTTCATAGAAAGATATAGATTTCTGTCTGTTTCTCAGTGCTTCTTATTTTCAAACATTTAAAAAATATGAATTATAAGCATATACAATATAGATATATGCACATGTCATGGTATCACTTATCTTCTTCTTGCTTTTAGGTCAAAAATGAAGGTCAGGTGTCTGACTTCAGTATGAAGTTATACTGCTTTTCCCATGTTGGATAGTTGGTTACACCATGGATGTTCAGCTCCCTTGCAGCCTGAAACTGATTATTCTTGTGTAAGGAAAAAACCTGAGGCTAACATGTCTTTTTGTTGGCTGTCACATCATAAGAAAGGCTATTGTCCTGAAATTTCGTTGTAAGGAGACAGAGAACATGGAAACCACTGAAAGTGTGAAAAAAGGAACATTCTAAACAGTGGAGAACCCTCACATAAGACAGAGGAAAATTTTGTCATTTATGTGTCCCAGAAAACTTTGTCTTTCATCTGCCTCAGTGTGGCCTTAAATTGTCTTCAAAGAAGAGTTTTAAGGAACATCAGCCCCAGGTCACATTCCTTTACTCCCTCCTGCTGTAATTCAAAATTTTTACTGACACCATTTCATTAAACAAGTAGAAGGTGAAATTCAATGATGAAGGACAGACTTGGGATGAAAAGCAAAGCATGTACTGGCATGGCCTCCCAGCCAAATATTTGCTTGCAGGCAAGATAAAAATGAAAAATATAACAGGAACAACTCACTCCATCTAAAAGACACTTTAAGTTTGCATTTAATTATTTTCACCATTACCTGAGCGATTTCAGAAAGGAAAAGTTCTTCATGGCAAAACACGTTTTTTGAAGCATCTAACAATGATTTCTTTCTTCAGTATTCTTCCAGTAATTTTATCCTTATCCATATTTGTATTGCAAGACCTTAAGCTGTACTAGATTTAAGTTCACTGGGTCAAGCACTGCTGTATTGATCTATATTTGACACTACACAAAAAAAGGGCAGGTTTTGTTTTGTTTTTTAATTTTCTCTTGTGTATTTTTGGTTGCTTCATTAGTTGCTGGGTTTTGTCTGATTCTTGTGCTTTTCTTGGTCCAAGAAAAACATCTAGAGAAGGTGATTTTTATTTAAAGATCCAGCTGTGATCACCTGTCTCTGTGCTAGCTTTTAGCTATTTAAACACCTGTTGGTAGTTTCCGGGTGGTTTTTTTGACAAGACTTCTGCAAGACAAAGTCACGTGGAGAAATCCAACCCACATATTTTCAGGTTAGGTCACCTCTGCAAATGCTTTTCCCAAGCATTTGCTGTTGGAATGAACATGCTGGAACTCAACTTATTTCCTGTGGAAAGGTGTAGAATCCAAACGTGCAGGACAAAGAATTTTACCATTATTGATCTATTTATTCATGATATTTTGTTCTTAACCTCATTCCGCATAGCAGCATGCACATCCTAGATCTTTTTCCCCAGCTCAAATGACAAATTTGCACATTTCAGAAGGCTGCAAAACTGACTAACCACAGGTATGGATGTTTTAGTCTTTATTTTTAATGACATTCCCAAAATTAAATAACCTAAAAGTTAATATGCCCAAACTATGCTGCACAGATAATTTTAAACATACAGAATGAAACATAGGAAAATTGGGAAAAGTCAGAATTATGTTTTTCAAAACAATTTAGATATTTTCATACCTGCATTATGATGCAAATTTATCAGAATTTCTTTCTTGTGCTGTGTTTTGAGGGGTCAGTACCATTGCCAGAATGGGTGACTGAAGCTGGGATAGATTTGCTGAAGGACAGAGACAACTGAAAGGTGAATAAGATGAAAATAAGATGAAAATAAGATGGAAATAAGAGATGTTCATGCCTCTCTGGGCAAACTGTGCCAGCCCCTCACCACCTCTCAGAAGGTGGAATTTATTCCCAATATCCCATCTTCCCAATAACCACAGATGACTAAAGACATAAACTTTCTTTATTGATAGAAAAAAAAAGTAATTTTATTTATGTTATGCATTTTTCATTACAAATGTCCAGGAAAGAAGAATTGAAAATTTCCTGTTTACTTTTCATGAAAAAAAATTGAACATTTCCAGTTTGCCTTTCAATTTGAGAGAGATCAATGTTAAGCTCCCAGACTGCCTTTTGCTTCAAAGAAGTCAGCTCTTACAGATAAGGGAGATTTCTATCATTGCACAATTAATTTTATTTAAGCAAATCATTGCCACTTTCAGTAAGTATTTCCTATTACCTCGTACTAAATAATTTAAAACTAATAGGTTTTCTCATAGATTCATGGCAGGCTGATTTGCAGAGCTAAGCAGGGATATATGCCAGCCGTGTTTTAGTAAATATGGTAAAATTTCATAATCTCAAAACATATGTGCAGTATCTTTTCGTATAATCCCTTGTTTCTGCAACATCTGTTCCCCAAAAAATGAGTGAATCTGAAAGTGAAATTAATTTATATTCTTATTTTTCTCATCATTTTTTTTTTTTTTTAGTTTCCTACAGAGAAACTATAGATGGGAAATACAGTAAATTTCCAAAACATAAAAATATTTTGAATAGCTTCATTTTGAAGATAAAAGTTTTAATTTATACATTTATATAAATATTTAAATAAGTTTGTAAATATACAGGTACAATGACTTTTTTTTTTAATAAAATGGAAGTACATGGATTATTTTCCTTTCTACTTTAGTCCTTTTCACAGTAACTTTCACCTGCACCCTTTCTGACAAGGCTCTGCTGCACTGGGAGTGTGGAGTAGCCACGAAATAAAAGGCAAAATTTTAATTTGGCAGCACAATCCTAGCTGCTGCACATCTTCCATATTATCTGTCCTTTTATTTTTCTTCACGTAGGATGATAACAGCCGCGGTGGTAGGATAGAATTGGAGATGCAGCCTAGACAGGTTGTTTTGGTCAATGGTTCTCATCAGGTTCTCTTTACCAGGATCAGCCCATCTCATTCTGAATGAATAATCTGATTTTTAAACAAACGTTCAAAAAACAAACAAAACCCACCAAAAAAACAAACAAAAACACATAAGCAAAAAAATCCCCCAAAACCCAAGGAACCAAAGCAAACCAAAAAACAAAACAAAACAAAACAAAAAAAAACCCAAAACAGGCCAAACCACCTTGGCGAAATAAAAACAAAAATAGAGCTTCCAACTATAAAAGGAGTTAATTGTAAAATCAGATGTTTACTTTTGTGGACTACTTATCCTGGGGTCTGGGTACTTGGAGACACTCAGGTATTTCTGTAAGGTGCTTCTCCTTTTTGAGAAAGGATATCTGAGATTACAGGAAAGGTAAGTAATTATCAGAGATTGCTGTCCCAACTCCTCTTTCCCCTCATAAAACTCTACCTCTTTCAACTGGCATGAAATACTGCCAGAAATGGGCTGTGGACTCTTCATTTTTAGGGATAAGGAAAGAAAGTGTAATTTTTTTCTCTATTATTTTGTGATATATTTTCCTCCTTCAAATCAATGCACCTCTCTTATATATGTGTGATACCAATTTAAAACTTTTGCCAAAAAAAAACCCCATATGAAGAAAAAACCCCAAAAGCATCTGAAAAACTTTTAATAGTTTTAATTTAGCAGAAGAAATAAGAAATATACATAAAAGAGAAAAATATTGCACTGTCAACAAATAAAACTCTAAAACTCAAATAACCACACCCTTCAGAGACTTGAATTTCTCTTTTTCACATGTTAAATAGGACTGTTTTTAATAAAACACCAGTGTTAGAATATTTTTTTATCTCCCAACTAAATCTGGGGGTTCCTCTTTAAAGAACTCTCCATACTATATCTATATTATTCCGTATTTTAAATTAGTCTTGAAAGCTACTGACTGCATATAAATAATGCCTTTACATAACTTGTTGCACATTCATGTCTAGCCCATGAAGATAAAAAAAAAGAAAACAAAACAAACCATTTGCCATCTCAGAAATAATTTTAAAAAACCTTATTAGTAAAAAATTATCTCTATTAGATGGAGTCGCCTAAAGTTCTGTCACGGCAAAATTATTCTGTCTATGTACTCATAACATTGTGCCCTCTCTAAAGTAAATTAATAAAGTTCTACAACTTTGAAACATCCATTTGGGAAATGTCTAAAAGGAGTTCTTTGATGAGACATTTCCCCATGAACAGCCTAAAATTTTCTTCTCTTTTTTCTTTTCCTTTTTGTGTTTTAATTTCTTCCGATTCTTATTAATTCCAAAATCTTTGATTCGCTTGAAGTTGTTCTCTTCCTCTTTTACAATGAAAGCCTAATATTGAGGGTTTTAGAGCCATGAGGAGCTCTTTCTTTGAAAAACAAATTTTAGACTGGTGTCTAACAGGTTTCAAGTCCTTGTGTAGAAGTCTGAGATGCTGAGACTTGGTAGCAAAAATATTAGAAAATTTCTGGCAAGAAAAACGTGCAGCTGCAAGTTTCCTAATGAATTTTCCTAGAGAGTTTTTCTAATGAGAGATAGGATTCGTTAAAGAAATCACAAAAGTTTGTGTTTTTCCTATGAAATGGCAGGAAATTTTCAAATATCTAAAAGACAGGAGAAAGGCCATTAAGAAAAAAAAGTAGATACTTAACACTACCTCATCTAAACATCAGATTTAGTTAATGATGGTTTCCAAACCAGTGTAACTAGAACGTGTGTTAAAAATACATACAAAATACAATGTGTACCAATATAAAGTATGCATGAATCTATACAGATAAGCAATTAAAAATAAGAGAAAAAGTGGAACTGAATTCTGTTCATGTATCAATGGAATTAGCTTTCACAAAGCAGACATATCAATAATTTTCAGTTTAATGGAAAGAACAACATGGAAACTTGCCCCTAAAACTTGACAGGTTAAATGCAATTTAATTTTTTTGTGTTTTATTTTGCTATAGAAATGAAGTTTAACAGAGTTCTGTTTTTTATATTAAGACGTTTCTGATTAATATGTGTTGAAGTTTGAAAGACAACCATTAAATTCCAAACTTGTTAGCATATTTCCAGGTATTTGGGTTTTATTTCATGATCCTGACGATGTTTGTATACTCACACTACTTTCTATTAATAGAAACAATTCTATTTGAATTCTGAAAATTAAATCATATGAATGCTTAATATTTGCAGAAGCTGAATCTTGAGCGCTTAATAAGAAAGGTCTGATTAAAAAAAAAACCCAAACCCCAACCATTTAAACTTCTTTGAATCCCAAACCCTCAAGTATGACTCCTACACTCATTTTAGACTCCAAAATACCAGGTCTTATTTTCAAAACAGTTGATTTTTCATAGTGTTCAATGGGATCAACATTTATGAAAACCAGGAGGTGTAAAAACTTCTGTGTTTGTTTGGATTTTGATTGTTTCCTACGGCCAAATATGACATACAAGGGATTTTTTCTGGTTCTTGTGATAAAAGTACAGTAACTTAAAAGTATATATATAAAAGTGAAGGATGAGTCTAGGAATTGGAAAAAAGGTGCTCTAAAATAAAAATATTTCAGTATTTTACCTACTATTGAACTTTAAATCTTTTCTCTAAGCTATTGAATCATGCACATATCTTAGCTAATATTAAAAATAAGCTGTTCTCTATTGCAATTTTGCAGTGATTATAAACACTTCACTGTTTTGAATTAGCAGACATTGACAACCCCAAAACTGCATATTGGTGCAAAACTATCTATCTCCCTATGTCATTGTTATGCTTTTACATTATGGACAAGAAGAATCTGACGAGTTGGTCAAAATAGAGTTCATCATTCAAAAATCCATTTTGTTTCTGAATTTAAATAGCTATTGGAGAAAGAGGATTAGTAGACTTATATTATATGACGTAGTCCTATATTCGACATTTTTGAGCCTTGTGAAAATTAACTTCTGACTATTTCTTGGATTTTGTAAAACACTGCCTTAGGTAGCTTTTTTTTTTTTTTTTTGAGGAAAAATAAAGGTAGAACTAGCAATAGCTTTGATTTAGACTCTAGTATAACGTGCATCAATAGAGGAAATATAAAATTAGAGAGAGATCATAATAATGAAAGAATATAATCTGCAGTATCTGTGTAAGGTAATAATGATAATATTAAGCCAGCATATGGTCAGTTCTGGAAGGAATTTTACTCTCATAAACTTAATAGAAATCTCAGTAGGTCAGGAAAGTCAGGGGCTGCATAGTTAGTAAGTGAAAAGTCTCTCTGAGATTGAGCAGGGGTAGCAGAGTGAAAATTAACCCGTAAGAAAATAATGACTGAGAATCAATAATTCTGTCAGCACATGAGCGTACTCACTGCTCCTGGAATTGCTAAACAATATTCAGGTATTTTGCTGCAGAAATCCTACCAAAAAGGAAAAGAGCTTTAAAAAATGCACTGCTAACCAAGAGCCCTTATCTGTGATGGATCATTCTCTGGGTCCTGGAACAATAATTGTACTCATACTGTTTTTATTCATGCAAATGAGCACAGTGTATCTCACATCAAACATTGCTTCTTGTTTCTCTGTAAGATGTCCTGATTAAATACACAGTTTCGTCTTTATTTTCTTATGGGAACTTAGTCTTCAATTTAAAGTTCTGGGGCAGACATTAAATGATCAGAGGAGTTTTTTCTGAGCTGCAGAATTGTACAAAAGTACACGCTCAGCAGTGAGATGGATTCCTAAAGATTGCTTACATTATAATTGCTTTAAAAACTAACAAAAAGCACTGAAACAATGAATCTATGCAAGGGATGTCATCATTCATTTACACTTATTCTCTGAGCTGCAAATACTCCCTTAAATAACTTTTGGGTGTGGTGTTCTAACATTCCCAGTGGGATTCACATGGGCATCTCCATTGCAGGTACTGTTCATGAGAAAACAGTGAACTCTGATTTTAATGCACATCTAATTTCATCTTCATGTGGACTTCTAAAAGAAGCTGGATAAACAAAGGGAATCTAGGCTGACCAGCTGAGACGGGGACTTCTACAGTGCAGAAATTCAAAATACTTTCACTAAATTTAGGCACTGACTGCTTCAGGTGTCGCTGGGTATTTTGCATTCTCAGGGTCAGAGTTGATGAGACAAAAACCTCATGTTATGCCATGAGATCATTTTGATCAAACAAGACTTTTATTCAGGGCGAACATCACCACTCCTCATTTTAAAGCAGCATCTGCCTGTTCTTTAAATGATGGTGATTTTTGGGTTCCCTGTTTTTGAATTCATCCATCTTCTGAAGCCTGTGATTTGGTAAAACAGCAAGTTTAGCTGTTTCAGTTGAAGTACCTGTTAAAAACCAAATTATGATTTTTTACATTTTATTACCAGTTCTTTACCAAGAGCTATCAAAGCTAAGACAGGCCAAGGCTTTATCCATGGTGCAGACCCCTCCCTAGGTAAGACGGTTTTACATCCCAAGTTTGACATGATTGTACTCAGGAATTAATTATTTCCTATGCTGTTGGAGATGGAGAGTGTCTTTTCATTGTTTTCGTTGGGTTTATAACTTTTCAAGGGTTTACAGCAAAATTTACATTTCCTGAAGTAATAATCTCGACACATCAGGGAAATTACCAGCCTAAAATTGAAAATTAGTTCAACTTCATTGTAAACACAAAACTGCTCACATCAGTGATATCTCAATCACAGGCAGTCCCTTTTAAACTGAATTCTGTCAATAGTAGTTCCAGCTTCAGTAAAAAGACACTATTGAGGAGAAACAGCTTTTCTTTAACAATTCTTCCCATGTACAAAAATTCAGGAAAAATTCCTAATAAAAATCTAGCATGCATTTCCAGATTTCTAGTGATGATAGCAATCTATTGAACATGTAGAAATCTAAATTATTGTTCATATTACACACAATTTTATAAAAAGAAAAAGCAGCATATCCTATCGGAGAGTTTATGAGCTCAGAAACAGGCACAACCTCCTAGAGAATTTTCTGTTCTACAGGGCATAGAGTAAGGTAAATTGAGTTGAAAACACATGAGGCTGTCCAAGTCAATAGGTAATTCTTTGATACCACGACCCCTGAAGGAAGTCAGTATTTCATCTGGTTTCTTGTAGTCCCATGATTCAGCTCTAACAGGGATTTTCTGATGTCCAAGGAAAAGGGTTTGGTATCAGTTCTCTGGGAAAAATGAAGCCTATTCTGAGGGATTTTGAAGGGCCAAATTAAATATGATATAGTTGGAAAAATTGCACTAAAAATGTTTTAAACAAGTGTATTTTGGCTTTTGGTCAACATTATCACAATGCCAGATTCTTGCACCAAGATCTCAACGGGATGGAAATTACTGGCATTGTTTCCTTTTTTACAGTCTTTATGTTGCACCAAACCATAAATCCTTATAAAACTAAAACCGAATCTCTGAGTACTTTAGCCCTTTAGGTTAATCAAAGTACATTTTTGCTCTTTCTAGAGTTATTTCCTATTTTCCATATGTCTTGTATTTATTTGCCTCTTTCAGAGCGACATGACACTCTTTGATTTGTCACACGTGGAAACCAAACAGCAAAAAGGTGAATCTGTGTTTCAAAAAACCCCCCACAATTCTGTTTTTTGGAACTGCTTATTGCCAATAAAAGGAAAGGATTATTTTGGCAAACCACATGCAGTGGTCTCCATATTTTAAGAAAACTTTCAGTCAGAATATGCTACAGGTACTATAGCATGGGACTTCCTTTAAAGAGGGGGAGGTTGTATAATTGGAATGAAAGCTCTGTTTATAAACTGGAAGTTATAAATTGCTACTTGAATGAATTAAAAGGATGCCTGAACAGAGATGAGCAGCAGTCCTCTGTCATACCTCAAAAATCTGTAGCAGATGCGTGCATTTGCCAAACTCTTTGATTATATGACTTCTGGAAATACATAATTTAGCCAAATCCGAGTTTATTTTCATGGCATTAAGGAAATTACACCTAAAACATGAAGGTCATCTCTTTCCCCATTTCATTAAGGTGCTGGAGATTCTCACTGAACTAAACACATAATTCAGGAAAAGCAGAGGAATACATTTCTACTGTATTTTATTCTAAGAATGAACACTGGGGATGTTTGAAGAGGGGTTGGATTATTATTTTTTATTTGTTTGTTTGTTGGGGTTTTTTTTAGCATTGAGCATGTGACACAAAAAAAAAAAATAAAGATAAGTTTTCCAATGTGCTCTGATAAAAATGTACAGAAAAGTAAATACATTTATTTTATGTACTTATTCTACTTTATTTTCCTAACTTAACATCAGGGCAAAAACTCCACACAAAAGGACTATAAAATGGTATTTCATGTTAGTCAAAACCAGTAATATGAGCAGAAATGTTATGTCCAAAACTATTATTATGTCAGAAATTATTCTTGGAAATTCTTTTCTAGCATCAGTTGTTAAGACTGGGATGGATTTTTCACATCTTATCACAAGAGCAATTTTGCAGCTTCCAACTGAATTTCCTGACATCAGGTTACAGTGCTATGTCTGTAAAATGGAAATAATTTTATTTAATACCATTGAACTATCAGCAAAATATTACTTTTTGTGTATACTTCAGCAAATCCTTTCACAATTTTGAATCAGAAGCTGCTCCATTTGCTTCTAAGAGGAAGCTATTATTCATAATTGCTTGGTAAGGATTAAGTAGAATTTGCAGAGCATCCTGAATTTGTGACATTTTTCAAGCTCTTGAATATGATAATAGTAAGATATGATTTCTTTGCAGAGCTACATACTGTGGATTTGCTTTCCAGGTTCTCACTTCTTCCATGCTGTCTCTGCTTCAATTGTTAAAATTAAGTGTACTGTTATACAAATGATGACTTCCCAACTCCATTTTCAAATACACATAATCCTGAACCAGGAACTGGGTAGGTGGCTTGAGCAGAAGGAATCTTGCATATCCTGTTGCTTCAGTTTTACCTTCCAAATGTTTATATTAAAAATCCCTTCAGGTTGTTCTTCTTTTCACTCGTGTATCATTATTGGATCAACCTGAAAAAACCACTTTGGTCTGTTTATTCCCTTTCTGCTTCAAAAGATTACTCATTCTTGGAGAGCATCAGTGAAATATGGACCCAAAGAGCTCAAACCCGTGGAGACTTTGACTCATTATCAGATGTCTCAAGTATCCTTTCTAATTAGAATGTGTAAATCAAGAATATTCATACTGTGAGGTGTGAAAATCTGTGCAGCAAACAACGAGGAAAGGACGTGTAATAAGGGATGCACATTAATGAAAAAGAAAAAAGCTCAGAGTTGAGCTTTTATAACCAGTTGAAGTCAGCTGTAGTCATAGAGTTTCTTGCTCAGCTTTTTTAAATTATGCAAATGCTGTATACAATAATCAAAGGTTAATTTCAATTAGTTATTTGTGTTCTGTCTAATCTATTACAGCTAAAATTTGAAAGTCATCACCACAGAACAGATACTGTCCACTGTCATAGAACAGGCCTTCCTTCACAACACTGTAATTTGAAATTTATTAGTGTTATGATGACTTTGTATTTATCTTCTCATTGATATAGTAAGAAAATAAGTCTTGGCAACCTTTTTAAAAACAAAGTATTTAAAATTTCCTGTTTCATTCAAAGCAGACAAGTCAAATTCAGAGATGATCTGAAATTTGGAACCAGGAAAATATACAGTTATCAAAGGGCAGAAATCCAAATCCACAGGAATCAATAGGATTCAAATTTGAGAGTGCTGAGGAATAAGTTCAGTCAGGCTTACACTGGTCACTATCTCAACTACCTAATGTAAAATGCTAAAGTGAAAATCAATGTAGTTTTAAAAAATGACAGCCCAAACTATCCATACTGACCTGTAAAGGGAACAATTCCATTTAAAATACTCACTCTGCTAACTTCAGAAAATAGAAACTTGACAAAAAGTTTCTAACTAAGCCTAAAGACAAATCAAGAAATGAAATGATTTGTAAAAGAATTTTGAGTTCTTAAAATTTACCTTAAAATGAAACAATATTGAATGATATAGTTCCCCCCCTTTTCTTTTAAATTTTGAAAGTATTTTTATTATTTATTTAATGCAGTATAATATCTAAATAGAAATTATTAAACTTTTGCTCTTCATGCAGTATAAGTTTATTTATGATGGAAAAGAAAATTTCTTCTCAGAAGGAAAACTTTCCATTTGGCACAATAGCAACAATGAAAGATTAAAGTAATTAATTTACAGGATATTTATCATGTACAACTGCAGAAATACATAAGCTTGCACTACTGTTCTCATGACTTCAATCTGGGGACCCTAATTAATTATATACCATCATATTCAAGTGCATATAACATTTGAATACTTTTTATTTTTGGTGATTCTTATTTTTTCTTCATGTGAAAACTGCATATTGAAAAAAACCATGTTTGGACTTTATCTTGTAAAACCGTATTTATTGGATTTTTAATTTGATATTCTCCAAATAAATGGTAGCTCATGTGAGTAATTTGAAGTGGGAAGGAACATTAGCCTAAAGGATCTGGAGAGTTTTCTATACTTTCAGGAAATGGTAAATAAAGGTGGGAGGCATCAATTCATTGCAAGTATGATTTAAGCCTCTGATAGCAGAATTCACACACAAATATCTGATTTTCTCTCAAGGCCTTCATTGTCAGAGATTAACTTTTTTCTTTAAGCATAATGCAATTTATTCTGTGTCCTACAGCGTGGAATCCTTAATATTTTGTTGTTGTTTTTTTTCTTTTAACTTAAAAGGACAAACATAAGCAAGAAAATATTTTTAAACCACCTTTTAATGCAGAATCTCTGCCAGTGAGCATTCACAGCCTTTATTTGCAGATGATCAGACTCTGCAGTGGCATCACTTCATTATGAAGACAAAATTTCTTTATTTAGAAATAGGGTCCCACTAGAATGAATTTCACCCATAAAAAGATAGTGGAAATGAATAATTATCAGAGATACATGTGATTCTTCAACAAAGACTAAACCTGGGAAAAAATAAATTAATATTTTTCTTAATCTCAAATTTCTCTAGAAAGGCAACAATAATGATGCTGATATGCAAAACATCTGTTATCAGACATAATTGTTAAGAATAGAATATTACTTACAATACCAGCGTAATAGCAGTTGCATTATTATTTCCTCTTGACAGCTCTAATAATACTTACCTTTCTTTGGAAGCACAGCTCTTTTTCCCTTGCCATGTAATTTTTGAAAGTGCATGTAGTTATGTAGTTTGCTTTTTAAAGTCTTTCTTATTGAATCCAGCCTTCCAGGTAAGAAAAAAAAGTTATTAACCAAAATAAAAAAAAAAAAAAAAAAAAAAAAAAAAAAAAGAGAGAGAGAGAGAAAGACAGCTCTTTAACAGTGCAAAGAAATAACATTTAAATGACCCCTTATCTGAAATATTCCTGCCTGCTATGAGGACTCGCTGCCACCATTTGTGCCTGCAGTGAGTTACAGGTAAAATAGAATGCTTTTCACATCAATAAACCCGTTTGCAGCCTGAGGTATTTCCAACTTGTAGCATCCAAGCAATAAAACGGAGTGTTTGAATTCCTGACAGTTTGGTGCGGGGTTTATTTTTGTTTCTTTGTTTATGTTTCTTTGTTTTTGTTGGGTTTTTTTGTTGTTGTTGTTTTGGTGCCTTTTTTTTTTTTTGTTGTTGTTGTTGTTGTTTTTGTTGTTGTTTTTGTTGTTGCTGTTGTTGCTTTGTCTTGGATTTCTTTTTGTTTGTTTTGTGGTTTTTTTATGGACATTAGAACACAGGACCATAGAGGTGAGCAGTTGCTTCAGTGGCCAAGAGGTCAGAATACACGAAGGATCTGCAAAAGGAGAATCAGTGCAAGGATTTTTTCTGCTTATGGATTTTAGTAATGTTCTTTCTTTTTTCTTTTCTCCCTAGACCCCCTCATGAGTTCAGCTAAGTGAGAGAAATTAAAGACAAAAGTGGAGGAGCCACTTCAAAGTGTCCTAAGGTGAAGTCAGACACCTCTATCTTCATTTGAAGGGTTTTGAGGGCAGGTAGCAAGGATGTCCAGTGGTCAGTCTATGGGATAAAAATGATTAAAACCCCATCATGTTGCCCACAATAAAATAGAGCAAATAGAGGCGATATGACTGTGATCACAGAGAAGAGAATTACTATACAATCCATGACTAGATTAACAAAAGCTTTTGGACACAATCTCATGAAAAAGGCTTTTCCACCTCCAAAGCACCAAAATTTTGAATGTTTCTGCTGAGCAATTCTCCCTAAACAGTGGGAGAAGGTTGTTGCAACCCACGCCAGAGGGTGGGGTAAATGAGGTTCTGGTTAACAGAACCCTTGGGCTGGATTAGAGTGAAATGACATGGAATGACTGGTGTAGAAAGATAGATAGATAGATAGATAGATAGATAGATAGATAGATAGATAGATAGATAGATAGATAGATAGATAGATAGATGATAGAAAGATAGATAGATAGATAGATAGATAGATAGATAGATAGATAGATAGATGATAGACAGATAGACGGATACAGCAGTTTATTTTAGAACAATTTGTTTGCAATGGAAAGGAAGTTCTGTAGCCACTTTAGTTATTAACTGTAGAAATACAGCAACACAAAAGTATAAAGATATCACTTAAGAAAATATAAAAGGAGAGGAATGACAGGAGTATAGTGGAGTATATACATCTATATAGGAGTATGTAGATAGTGGAAAGATCTCACCACACTTGGATCCAGCAGTGAGACTTGATTGTTGCAATTTTGATGTCCTGTGGTCAAAGTGGGGAGCTTTGATGCTTTATGACACCTTCTAAGACATCACTCTGCCTCTCACAGGACTGCAGTTGGACCAGTTCTGCCCCATAAGAAGGGAAGAAAGCCTTCAGCCCTCTCTGTAAATGTCCTGATGCTTCCCCTGAGGGGGAGTTTTACACCTGAGGTTCATCAGGAGGACACTGGCATGAAAAAAAGCATTATCCCACCTTGGAGGATCTGTTTCTTGTTGCCTTTTTCCCTTATCAGGCTCAAACCCCAGGTTTGTTGTGGTCATTCTGGTGGTGGTGGGTGCTCATCCCCCAGCCCCTGGGCTGTTCCTATGCAGATCAGAAGTTTCATCATCACACACCCAAAAATTCCCCTCCTGCCCTTCAGCTGGGGGATGCAAACCTGACCTCAGCAAAGCACCTTCTGCTTTGGCAAAGGGCTGATTATTTGAGTCATTAACCATTAATATTTCAGTCTCTCACAGGTAAAAGCACAAGAAAACCTCCAGAGATCACAAAGTGATCCTAAGTGTCTGTGTATTTTGGCCTCCAAATATTATCATTTTCAGCTATTTCAAAGTCCTTTGCAAATGTAGAATAACAAATAAACATCATGATAATGTAGGTAAAATAAATATAAAAGGCTTGAGCTTCTAATGCATCCTTTCTGTGTCCTGGGAGGTTTTAGCAGTTTTGCTTGGGTTTTGCGTACTCTGATCCAGCCAATTTATAGTTACTGCCCGTACTTCTTTACCAAAAAAACCCCATGTTTTCTAGCGATGGGGTGATTCAATCAACAAAGTGTCACTTTTGCTGCTCTCAGAAAACAGAGTGGTGCCTAACTGGGGACCTGGAGAGGTGTCTGCACAGAACTCCTGCTTGGATGCAATCAGATATGACAAAACCATCTACTTAATGGAAAAACTTGTGATTTTCTCTAAGAAATGGGAATCTGCTTTATCTTTACGTGTGAGGGAAGAAGCTGTTAGGATTAAGACACCTCTCATTTTACAATAGTCAGGACTAATTTGCTGAAGTGATGAGAACAAGCCATTGCAAAGTCTCTTTTTTTCTTTTTCCTTGCACAGACTTTTTGCACAGTCTGTGCTCCATGATAATACCACACAATTTCATTTTACCTGAGAGCCAGGAACAATTTTTTTAAGGCTAATTTGAGTTTCTACCATTTCCTGTGATCTGAGGATATCAGAAAGAAGCAGTTTATTTTCTCCTTTGAAGGTCAGCATCGTTTTCTTTAAGGACTGCAGTGGGAATACCAGGGTAGGCTGTCAACATGGTGCTACACAGAGCTCAAAAATAAGTGCTTAAAAGAATTGACAATTAATAATAACATCAAGAAAATTTTTAAATACTCATAAACTCTTTCTCACTCAGTGCTCTGCCTTTACTGTCCATTCTATGGATGGATTTTGTTTAGCAAAAATCTTCCAAAGTTATTTTTTAAAGAAAGTACTCCACCTTTATGTCCACATTATACAAAGCATGCTACAGCATGTGCACACTTTCATTATTGCAGCCCATTTAAGTGGAAAAATTATTTCCATAAACAGTTTTCCAGACTCTAATTATCACTCTTTGTTTGGTGTGTGTTATTATAATGTCAACCTTTTCCAGAAAATGCTGAATATTAACCCTTTTTGTGGATGTGCTGGAATTAATGGGTATTCTGTACGTTAAGAGGCTGAAGTGTTGTCTCAGAAAAATATAGAGACAATACTTCTTCTGGTAAAGAAATAATATAGACAACAAACTGTTATAGAGGTGCTATGAGTCTTAAAGATGATATCAGAATTCAGTTTGCAGTTCCAAAAGCAATGGAATGAGCAAATGTAACTTTATTGGTATGTAAATTCACAGAATATTTTCTGCTCTTTAGTAGTTGCTTTCCCTTGGTGTGTCTGCAGGACACCACCACCAGGAATCTCAGCTCAAGTGGAAAACAGGTGGATTTGGGTTGGTAAATCATAAAGAAACTTGTGGATAAACCTGGCAGTGAGAATCCTGGACTCAGTGAAATTTTAGCTTGAAAGAAGTTTATACGTTACGTGTAAAAAACATAAAAAGCTTTTATTGAGCCCAAAAGCAAAAGAAGTGACAGAGAAGTAAGTTTTAGCTTGCTAATATTACAAACCAGGTGAGGAGAAGGGTGTACAAATATCCCAGCCCCTCTCACCATTTAATCCTGCCCCAGCTCTGACCATCTCCAACAGGAGCATCCTGTGGTGCTGCCCAAGGCTCCAGCAGAGCAGAGGCTGAAAGCTGAACCCCCTTCTTCCCAACCTCTTAAAAAAGCTTTTAGAAAACCATGGGAATGGCATTCTGCCAGCCAACATATCTCAGACTTTTTCTGTGATCAATCTCCCAAAAAGGGCCTTTAAACCCCTGCCAGTCTACCACCAGGTCCTTGCGTTTTTCATCAGGTCTAAAGGCAGTCCCATACACCAAAAAGAAATAACAGTTAATGCAGAGCCAAAAAAAGCCTTTAGGAACTTACTGACCTTTTTTTCCCCTTTAATTTAGACACCTCATTCTGTGCCTTCCTTAACTCTTTTGTGGATTCATGCCTTAATAAACAGCACTGAACCTTTGTCACCTTTGAACATGCACCTACACAGCCTAATTACCTTGCTCTTCTGGAACCCATTCGTTAACACTGGATGGAAAGGTATGAAATACAAAGAATATGTAAAATTGGTTTTGCAGTGTGTCACAGGCAGCCTAGTGTCAGAGACCTACAAACAGCTTCTGTGGAGAAGAAGTAATTGCAGGATGATGAATTTCAGCAGAACAAGAGATATAATTTACCGAGTTATTTTGAAGGGAGAATATTTGAAGATCAAAGAGCTAAATCTTCATGTCTTTTAATGTAGGAAGGAAAAATGTTTCTAAAATTTTGTTTCAATTGTAATGCATAGTGCAGAAATTTATTTTTCTTTAGAAATATAATAACAAATATAATTGAAAGTCATTTTCTCTAGAAAAAAATATTAGAGAAAAGGAAAATAAACTGTCAGCTAATATCTAAGTTATACTTAATTTGTGAAATCATTGCTTTCTGCCACGTCAATCTACTTTATTCATGATGAAATACTGCTAAAATAAGCTTATCTTGAGGATTTAAGATGGGGAGTACCTCACAGTAGAGACAATCACTGGTGCAGCCATTCATGAATCACCTCATGTGTTCCCTGTGCATTTTGCCAGGATCCATACATATAAAAAAAAAAAAAATTGTCTTGGTAGCTATTAACACAGATTCTAACTACTTAAAACCACTTATACACCTCTTAAAACAGCTGTATGTACACTAGGACTTAACAAAATGTCCTTCTGAAACCGACAGTCCACTCCAAATGTAGTTTGTTCCAAATTTCTTCAGGTCAGAGGGTAAGAGAGTTGTCTTATCACTCAGATCACACCAGAGAACTTTCCAATTTTCCCAAGTTGTTGATAATTTTAGAGAAGGGAGTAGGTACTAACCTCAGCGACAATCTGAAAATTCTGGGGGAAAATAGATAGACAGATAGATAGATAAATATTAATTAAACCTACCTTAAAATGTTTAATCTGTCAAATAAAAAACTACCCCAGGATTACAGGATTGTTATTTTGTCACTTAATTCACATAACAGGATTTTTATACTGCATGTATAGCCAATGAAAAAAGTGGCAATATTGCACAATACCATGACAATTATTGGTAAATTCTATAAAGCTGCTGATCAGTTTGAGCCTGCACGGAGACAATAAAGCCCAAGTAGGGCATATATTGTGGAAAAGTGAAGGAAAATGTAATGTTTTCATTGCTCACATACATACTGAAATCACTCCAAAGGGTAATATTTCTTGTTTTGTCTTATAATGCCATCCAAACTCTTAAAAAGCCAAGGAAAAGCAAAAAAAGAGGAAAAAATAAATAAAAAAAAGGAGAAAGATCTATACTATGATAAACTATAGGAGTAAGACAAGAGTGGCACCAGCTAATTTGCTGGATCTTGTGGGTTTTTGGAAGAGGTCAAGGAAGTAAGACACAGCACACTTCAGAAAAAAAAAAGAAAATGCTGGTTTATGACCTCCCAAAGAGTTCAGTGCTTAATTCCTCAATTCTTTCATTCAGTAGTTCAGGAAAAAAAAGAGTAAAAAAAAAAAAGAAAAGAAAATGTACCAAATAAAAGCTGAACCAAGTAGCTTTTATACCTTTTTTATTCCATACCTGGCAACACACTGCGATTGCCTATTATTTCAGAGGGCTTTCACTACCTGTAAACGCACAGCTGGTGATTAGTATTCCCTAAATGAGATTTTTTTATCCCACAGATATGTTATTTACTTATTGCTGGCAGTGTGCATCGAGAACATCTCCTGGTTTTGGGGCTGACTGCTGCTCTGTACTCATGCCGGTGCAATTAAAGCTGAACATTCTCCATTACAGGCCCCGTTAATGGACAAAAGAGCTGCCAGTGCCTGCAATTTGTCTTCATTTCCCAACACTGCTAAAGTGCCTGTACAGTTAAATGCTTAACCACACTATGATTTCCAGAATTGTGTAGGTGAGGAAGGGGAAAATTCAGGCAGAGAGTGAAAGATTATTTCTTCATGAGTCATGTTCAAAACAAGCTGCTTTCTGTGCTGGGCTTGTCAGCTCTGTCATGTTGCTTTTTGGCTGTTAGGTTTCACAATTTTAAAGTCACATTATTTATTAGATTTATATCTAATGCCCTGTATCTCCTTGATACCATGATATCTCACTGCCTTTGGGCCGTGTGTAACTGCCAGAAGGTGCAGCACTGACACTCACGTGTTTCTGAACACAAATATGTGTGCCCACTGTCTGCTGCAGGGGTGTGTGCTGTGCTGCTTTACACCTCTTCCTGACACAAAGGAATGTATTAGCACAGCGTCTAAACAAACATTTCTTCCAAGTTGTTCACCTTTAAGGAGCAGACAAGAATTTCTGTTTGTTTTTGCAAGCTTCCTTCAGTCTTTACTCCTTTCTTTTTAAGTTCTGAAGGAGAGGAAGATTATTTCAGAAATTTGCAGTCAACAGATGGCAAGGGAAACTGAAACAGAGGGAGGGTGAAGTGATCAGAGAAGGAACACAGAGCTCTTTGTTAAAATGCAGTTGTAACAGAACTCACCTTGGAATACTGCATCTCTTTATTCAGTACAGGAACAATTTTACTGTGAGTTATTTGCTTTGGGCCAGAGGATGGGCTGGACAAACTTCAGAAGTTTACTCTGGATCTCTGAATTGCCTCACACCATTGCACCATGCTGCACTACATCACTTAGGACTCTGTGCACCACCCTTTTATACAGTTAGAGAAAGACAGATGAAGAGACCAGAGGCTGATTGGTAAATTTCCCAGTTGTGTTCATGATTTCAATGACTGTTGAAATTTTAGATATGTTGTGCCTAAGAACTATGACCTAAAATGTAAGGTTTTACTTTTAAAGAAAGAAACTCCATATATAATGAAATCTTTTAGCAGTTTACTGTGAAGGCAGTAAAAAGTGTACAAAAGGTGGTATTAGGTGGCAATGTTTATCAGTCACAAAGATCTGTAGAAAGAATCAATTATAAAGCAAGTGTGAGTATGAAAAGTATAAATAATAATGATAATAATAATAGTAATTATAATGGTTATTGAGGGGTTTTTGTGTTTTTTTTTTTTTCAAATGTTAAGAAGAAAACTGATAGTCAATATGATGATCTGAGCTCAGTGATGGGAAGGGAATGAAGAAAGGGAGTCTCTGTAGAAAAAGCAAAACATTTTGCCATTTTTCTGCTTGCACCTTTTCTGAGCAAGAATTACTTTTTCTGTATTGTGGAAGTACCAAAAAGCTGAACACAGCTCCAGATCTTTGCTGGTAATTTTTCTACATGTGCTGTAATAGATAACAAAGTGAGTGGGTTGCTGGTAGAAGAATTTGAGATGTCCAGTTGAATGAACACAGTTTGATGAAATATTTTGCTAGAGTGAAAAGTAAGGAGGAATGAGGACTGGATCCTATAAAAACAAGATTCTGTTGGAGACAGAGCGGCCTGTGGGCTCTCCCAAACCTCCTGGCATGGAAAATGGTTTGATACAGTAGAAAATTTAAAAAATGATTATAGACAGCAGAAAAACAGTGGAAATCGGCCTCAACTGAGGCAAGGTAAGAGGTTTTATTTCAAAATCAGTGAAGGGTAACTACTGGCACCCAGCCTGCAGCCATTTCTCATCCCATTTGATTTTGCTGCTCTGTCCTGGGGTTCTTGTTTCACCTCCTCTTGTTTGGCTTTAGCTGAAGTTTCCCAATTCAGTCAGCTTTTGTGGTGCTTAGCTGTTTATACATCATGGATGAAAAAGACTAGAAAGTAGTGTGGAAACACAATACAAAATCCATGGCAGCGCAATTAAGAGGCTATATTTTGGCATTTCTTTGTACACATACACTCAAATGTCAGCTACACTCACAGCTGGGACATTTGCTTCATGCTGGATACCAGTACAAAATGCCTACAAATCTGATCTGAAAAACGAAAATGTTACTTCTACTTTTTGGTAATTGGCCAGGAAATAGCCAGGCTTTTATACATATTTTAGCTTTTTCTGAGTGCTTGTCAAGAAATTAATTTTTGCTCAGTTGAAAGCTTTTAACGTGAGTAATGCTCTTCAGTCAGGACAATTTCGGTTCTGTTTTTCCTTTGTGGATCACTCAGTACTACTTACACTCTGAACCCTTGGTCTTCCTCCCCCCAACTTCCCCTAATTACTACGCCAGCAAGAGCAAACCAATTTGTTTTGTTGCAAGCTCTGTCTGTGATTATCTTCCATGGGCATGCGTGTGAGCTCAGCCAAGCTACAAAAACAGCTGATAAATGAGCCATTTATTTGATACAGTAATAATCAGATTTATCAAAGGCCTGTGCATTGGCTGAACTACAGATATATTAATCAGAAAGCTGGGGCTGAACTTCCTCAAGGTGACAACTCACGAGGTCCTTCCTGAAAGCCTATTTTCCTCTGTGCTAGGTGTAATACTTGGATAATTGTAATCTCTTGTGGTCAACTTTTAAGCCACCTTGAAAAGACTTTATGTTTGCCTCAGATAAACTTTTTTTTCAGGCACCATTCCGGCAATCTTTAGGCTTTTTCCAGCTGAGTGTTTTTCTGGACATGGGTAAAACTTTCTGAGTGCCTTTGTCAGCATTTGTCCTCTTAACCTGCCATTTTTCAAAGGGATGAGAAATTAACACAGGCTGCAAAAGGAGGGATGTACTTGCATTAACCTTGCTTTGGTATGTTTTTTTTTGATACTCACATGATCAAATACCCTTCCCAAGTACTCTGAGTTTTTAAATGATCAGTGTAGGTGGCTCCTTAGATGGAACACTGATATTTTTTGCCCCTTCTCTGCAAATGGGATAGAGGGGCCTGTGGATTCTGCTGTGGCACCATGTATTGAAGTGACTCCTAAAATGACCCTGAACTCCGAAGGAGCTCAGCACATTATCTGCCTTTCTAGTCTCTTCTTTTATTTTGTGAATCTTGAAAATTTTCTTCTGGCTTGGGAAAGAAAGATATATCTTAATCCTTGTGAAGTAGAATAACCTTGCCTGTCTGGCTTTTTTTTTTTCCTATGTAAGAATCACTTAATAAATTGATAATTAAATATGTTCATAATTTCAAATGCTGATCCTGATTTTGCCTTCTGTTGTCCTATGTGGGTATTTTTTTTAAATTTACTAATATTGACCTGGAAATATAACATTTACTGAATGCCTTGAAATATATCTAGGGAAAAATCAAATACTATATATTAGGAAAACAATTTCTGTTATTTCACATGATCTCCAAACTAGTATGTGATTGATATGGGACCACCATCATAGAAATAGAAAATAACCTATTTATTTCATTTTCTGCCTGTAATACCTACAATTTTTGTCTTTGCAGGAGGCAGTCTGATTTTCATTCCAGTAACGAGTTTCAAGTACTGACAGCAAATATGGAAATATGACTTTATGTTGCACTGAGAAAGCAGCATTAAATTCTTCCTCTTTTTCTGGGCTGTGTATCATCCTGGCTCATTCTGCTGCATAAATTAAAGAGTTGAAGAAAAAGATTTCTTTCTGAAAAAACCCTCACACTTCAATACTTATATACCAGAGCTCCGTAATGTGACACAACTCTTATTTAACCTCTCTAATATGATGCATTTAAAGGAAGAATACCTGCAGCTGAATTTATTAGGTGAAATATGGAGTTTAAGGGAGGGGGTTTTTTTCCAATAAGTGTCTTATGGCTTCTATTTCATAAAGTGATGTAATATTTGTCAGTTTGGGTGTGTGTTCGTCTTTATTCAGATAGAGATGCTAAAATTTGACCAGGAATTGAAGTTAACTTTAAAACATTCTGACCTTAATACAAATGTGCAATTGCCAATGTAATGCAATATCTAATTGCAGTCTATCATAGCATATCATGCCATTCATAAATTAGCTTAAGAAAATGAAGGCACTACTTTCAGAGAATATATTGGACCACGATATAAATGAATAGTCATTAGGACCATGTCCAAAAGAGCAAATTAAAGCCTAATGCACAAGTGTGGGATGTGAGGCATGTCAGTCTGAAACTGTGATCTCAAACCTTCACAGTCACTCCTTGTCATGGGTTAGCAAGCATAGTCCTGGAAGTGATGTTCTTGCAACGGGGTGCTTACAGCTTCCTCTGTGACCTGATAGAACCTATCAGCAGCCAGTTTGAATATGGACAATTCTTTAAGCCACTTAAAGTTGTGACCGCCTCTGTGATCCACACTTAAGAATAGAAAACCCTGAGGCAGAGTCTCTGTCTCGTTTCCAGTGTTGGGACAGGTGGCTGCGGGGCCCATGCAGGGGCCAGAGCGCCCAGACCAGGCCCTGCTTGGGCCAGGCTGGGCTGGGCCATGGCCATCCTGGAGCCGAGGGGCCCTGTTCCACCTGTGGAGCACC
>NW_008238966.1:573368-580126 GCF_000691975.1 Corvus brachyrhynchos
GAGAAGTTTGAACAGGGAGAGATGGAAGCAATGAGGACTTTTGCTCCAAATGGAAAAGGAGAAGACCTCAGTTCCTAGAGATGCTTCCAGAGATAGTCCTAGAGATGAAGATGAGGAAGACCCTTTGCTCCCAGGGAAGGAGAAGGGCCTCTGTTCTTAGAGATTAAATGCTCCCAGAGATGGGTGAAGAGAACTTTTGTTTCTGAGCGGCTCAACCTTATAATTGTACCCCAAAAACCTTCAAGAGTGGACTCTCGAAAGCAGTTGTGGGAAAAGCTACAAGTCGTGGGAAGGGACTCACATGCGAGCAGAGAACCAACCTGGGCAGCTGTCTCGTTGTGATAACATTTTCATAGCATGGGCAAGAGAGACTCCTCTTCCTAAATGGACTGAAGGTTATTATGGAAGTGATAAACAGACTGGACATCTCAAGGGTTGTCTTTTTACATTGTCCCTGGGAGAAGGGAGAAAAGTGGGGGGAGGAGAAGTGTTCTGTAGGTGTGGTATGATTTTTTTTTTTCTTCTTTTAGGTCTGTTAATAAACTTCTTTATATTAAGTTTGGTGCCTGCTTTGCATTTCTCCTAATTCTTACCTCACAGAAGGTAAACAGTACTGAGTATTTTGGACCAAACCACTACATTAAATTGGTGTTTCTGCCCGGTTACAAACCAAACCTGCTACACTCCTTAACCTGTCAATACTTCGATGACAAAGTTTCTTTGTAAGGCTGGGTTTCTGCTTTTTACCTGAGGTGCCCCTGTTTAACCTCTACCAAAGCTCCAGTGAAATCAGAAGTCAATTATTCAACTCCCTATAGTCCTGACTAGTAGTCACCTGTGTCTTATATTGGGCCTTGCTTTGGTTTTTAATACGTAGATTTTTATCTGATTAATAAAAGCATTTTCCATCTTAATTTAGAGTTTGCAGACAGACAAAAAAAACGGAAGAGAAAAATATTGTCCAGGTCACCCAGAAAAACAGCAGCAGAATGTGATGTACAACGCTTGTTGTTGTCTGCTATACAGGAACATTTCTGTCCCTTGCACACAAATCAGGTACAATAATTTGACTGTTCCTACCACGGACAGTGTAGCAGAATATATTCCTGAGATAAGTGTGAGAAGCACAGTTTGGAAACTTCAAACTGTAGCTAATGAAAGCTTTATTTTCCTTTGCGTGTCACTTGTTTAAATGTAGCTTTCTAAAGAGTGTGTGTCTGAAGGGCAGAGTCTATGTTTGAACCAGCTCTCAAAACAGTTTGTTAGAAAATTAGTCAGCTGATATATTGCTACCAGTGTGATTTGATATCTGAACAGATGACACAGATGGAGGCATCGAGGCACCCTCAGGAGTCTGCAGGTGACACGAGGCTGAGGGTGCAGTGACACCCCTGAGGGATGGAGCCATCCAGGGCACCTGGACATCCCCAGAATGGCCCATGGAGGTCTCATAGGGTTAACCAGGCCAGGGGCTGGGGCTGCTCCTGGGTCAGGGCAGCCCCGGGCTGGATCCAGGCTGGGGATGGGCAAATGGAGCAGCCCTGGGAGAAGCCCTGGGGGTGCTGTGGGGGAGAGCTGGGACCCCAAACCCTCTGTGCTGGGACCCCAAAGCCCCTGTGCTGGGACCCCAAACCCCCTGAGCTGGAACCCCAAATCGCCTGAGCTGGGACCCCAAACCCCCTGTGCTGGGACCCCAAGGCCCCTGTGCTGGAACCTCAAACCCCCTGAGCTGTGGCCCCGAAACTCCTGAGCTGAGACCCCAAAATCCTTGAGCTGTGACCCCAAACCCCCCTGAGCGGGGACCCCAAACCCCCTGTGCTGGGCTGGAACCCCAAACCCCCTGTGCTGGGACCCCAAACCCCCTGGGCTGGGCTGGGCCCCAGCGTGGGCAGCAGGGCAGGGGGGATTCTGCCCCTCTGCCCCCTCAGCTCAGCCCCCACCTGCAGAGGCGGTGAGATGATTAAATTTTTATTAGTGACCCATACCAAGAAGCTGTGCATGGTCTCCCATGGCTTGTGCAATTCCAGCAACACGTCTGTGTACTGAGGTTGGGCACACATTCACCAAAATTCACCCAGCTCGAACGACTTCCTTACTTCCTCAGATGGTCTTTTTTTTTAAATCCCCCTGGTTTTGCTCTGAAGCTCTAAAGTCTCATGATACAAGAAACACAAATGGCAGAAATGGCTGCAAGGCATTTTTTTCAAAGTTAACATGCAATAAACATTACAAGAAATCCAAGTATTGACTAAAAATTTGCATTGCTTAGCTGGCGAATTAAGAAGTTGAATATAAAATATATATATTTGAAAAGTTTCTTCTTCTGGTAATTCAGCATCGTCCTTCAAACAACCTGACATGTATTCACAGAGAATTGTCATTGGTGACTGCACCTTAATCTTTCAATTATTCGGTGATAAGCTTCTGCATTGTAAAGCTCTGGAAGTCCTCAATATTGTATTATTTAACTAACTGCACTTAAATCCTAAAATGGTCTACTTTAACCTCAATAATCAAAGATGTTCAAAGTTAATGTCAAGAATGAATGGTATAGGAGAACATAAAAAGATGATTTGTTCAAGCCAAGAAAATCTGCTTGCATTTTCTTTTTTGTTTCCTGAACTGCTTTATTTCATTTTGGTTTTAAATCAGACAGCAGGCAAAATTGCAAACCCAGGCAGCTGAAATACACTGAAAAATACATGTGCATATATTTAAATAAATAATACCACTAAAACATAACTGCAAAATAAGTTCTAACACGCACATTGCTCCTAGCTGTCATCCAGCAGTGTCTGTGTTGTCTGAATAACACGTTTTCAATAGGCACATCTAGGAACAGGCTTCAAAACCAGGTACTCACAGCACTCCCAAGCCCTGATGTTCCCCTGAGACAGAGCAAGAGCTCTGGTCCTAAAGGTGCTTTGATATGTTCGCTCTGGAATGGGCCTAATTGGCCCAGATGGGTTTTGTGGAGAAAGATTACCTGATTTAGACTCCTACTCTGTAAAGGAATTCAGGTCTTTCCATAGCAATGATCTGTGTCCACTACCTCTTAGCTGTGAGCATTTCCTCAGCTCTTTCTGCAGAGCCACCAATGGACAATCCCACAGCCCAGAAAAATTCCCATCAAGCCGTGATCCTGATCCTGGCTGTACAGAAAGAAGCAAAGGAGGATCTGTAATTACTGCTGTAGTTTTGGCCTGTTTGCAAGAAAGGACATGGGATCTGGAGCCTTGTTAGTTTGAAGGTGGTGACAATGAGTTATATCCTATTTAGCCAGGAGTTTTGTGATTTTTAAAAATTTTATAATTAACTGTGTTTAATTAGTTAAGCAATGTTCAACTGTGTTATTTTAGCTGGTTTTGATTTAGATCTGTGTTGGCTGAGTGTCAGTAGAAATCCCTGAGAAGTTACCTCACTGCACCTGCAGGAAGGGGCTCCATGGACCCACAACACTTAGAGAACTCAATCAATAGCTGAAGAACAAAATTCAATAAAGAATGATTTAATGGTTATCATATAACTAGAGATGAATTAGATGTCATAGAACAAGAAATATATTGAGAGAGCTAACGAGTCAAAGGCCTATACACCCCACAAACCTTGATTAATACATTGCAGCTGCAGTAAGGGAGACACTGCATGGGTTTGTACACCCCAAAAAACTTAATGGCAATTGTCTAAGCAGGACAGCAAATGTAAAAAACACTGTTTAGCTGGATGAAGTTTAGGGTATCCACTAAACAAAGATAGATGAGATGTCCTGGTAGTAATTAAAAGAAACAAAACACCTATACCATGATGCAAGACATTGGGCACACTTTTGGTAGTGTCTATGAAAAATCCTGGCTGTTATAGTGTAAATAAATGCCTGAAAATTGTTGAGTTTTTGAAAATGTCTATGGTGAATAAATTCCCAATATGTTCCCAATTTTGACTCAAAATTGTTATTAGGAATGTTCATCCAAGAGCTTTTTGCTGTGAGATTTAAAACCCTTTGTTTCAGTGGGGAGAAGGAAAGGCCAGACTGATGAGCTGGACACAGCTTGTAACAGTCAGAAATACAGTGAAACTCTCAAAGACTGAGAGAAAAAGAAGCACTGACACGATGAGGTGAAGAAACCCCGGGAAAGAAAGCAGTGAGGGGAAGATCACAGCTGAAGCTGGAGATTTGGCCCAAACCAAGGTGCAGCAGAAATTAATCCCTGCCTGAGAGCCTCGACAGCAGAGATTTAGTGAGAAACTGCCCAGAGGGTGGTGGCTGCACTGCTGGTTTACCCAAGTTAGCCACAGCTCATCTCTACATGGATTAGGAATCAGCAACTCTTCCATGCTCATGATTACCCTCACAAGCTACTGACCTAATGAAAGACACCATGGAAAAAAAACCATGTATTTTTAAGGTCTGTAAACTGAGCATTAATTATTTTTTCCTTTTTTCTTTTTTTTTTTTTTCTGTCCATTAGCTATAATTTTCTTTCCTCATCTTCATAAATCTCATTATCTAGACCTTATTATCACTGAAATTATCTTGGCCATATAGTTACCTTTCTTTTGTGTAAATTATCCTTCTGGTTTTTTTTTTTTTTAATTTCCTTTCTTTCTTCTGACCTGGAAAAAGCTTTGAGAGCTTTTCTAACATCTAGCTGTAAGAAAAATAGTGTTTCCTCTTTGACAAATGCTGAGTACTTCATGACCTATAAAAATTTTGAGTATCTCTTTGACTTGAAGAACATAAATGACCTCACTGAAGCCAAAGGAAAAACAATCCTTTTCCTAACTGCTTTTCTGGACTGCAAGCAGCCTTCTTAGGATATTCTCAAGTAAAACTCTTTGCATTTTGGAGGTTACAACTTTCAGAGTGTCTATACTGATAATTTAGCTGCAGCAGGAAGATCTGTGTTAGATTTGTATAGATGGTATCAGAACAGGACACAATTTATTTCCGCTCTCCTTTGCCTGAAAAAGAATGAAAAAGTATGCAGATGAATAAAATATTAGGCTTTGAGAAAAGCTTGTATGAAAAGATAAAATACATTAAGACTTTGCAGCCTGGAAAAGAAAACTTATGTGGAATGTAGTGGAGGTAAGTCAAATGATAAGTGGCACAGGGAAGGCCAATGAGTTGGAATTATTTTCTTTTTCTCATACTATAACAGCTAGGGGCATCAAATGAAATGAGCAGGCAGGTGGTTTAAAACAAAAAAGTTTACAAAATGTGTGGTTAAACTGGGGAGTTCATTGCCACAGGATGTTCCAGATGGCAATGATATTAATGCCTTCAGAAATCCATGAGGCAAATTAATAGGGAAAACATCCATTAGAGGGTGTAAAACACAGTAATTTACATCTACATCTGGCTCCAAGTACTTGAGTGCAAATTCTTGAAGGTGGAGAAGAAATATGTGAAGAAAATACAGACTATGCTTCTTCACTCCAATGTAGCCTTACTCAGGGTTTTTTTTTTATGCTCTGCATACATTTTTATAACATTACTTATGTAATCACAAAATCAGAAATGTTTCTGTTTAATTTCACCAGGTTAAGAAGAAAAAAATACTCCAACCCAAAACATTTCACTAATTTATTTGCAAATATCTAATATTTAAAAAAATAAATAACAAGTTCCTTCACATCAGGAAGCTTTAACAAATTGATCAAAATTAAAGAAAGTAGAACATTACCGTCTTCCTGTGACTATTCGGAGTAGATATCATTGCATTTAGCCAGGCTATTTTCCTTTCATCTGCATAAACTTTTCCTGTGAATATTTTTTTCCTTACTGACCAGATGACAGTGGAAAGTTCAGCAATATTAGAGACTCACTGAATAATTGCCTGGGAATTCTGAACACCAGGTTAAGAAGCACAGGAAAAGATATTTTGCTTGAAATTGCTCATGATTTTTAGTAATTTAAGGTTTAAGTGATGGCAATAAAAAAAAAAATCTCAGTAAGTGGCCATTGTTGGTTTCTAAATATGTGCAGAATGTTTCAAAAATGTTGTTACTGTGCCTAGTGCACCATTTCATTGTGTTTAAAGGGTGGTGTGTGGTGGAGCTCAGGATGGAGTGGTGTGTGGGAATTAAATGTTTTCTCTCTGTCCCCTCTCCAGATGCTGAACAAAGAGAGGTAAACATTTCTCTCATCTTCTTTGTGGGCTTCATGTGATGTAAGCCCTTTAGTTCCCAGATCCCTCCTTTCTAGATGATCCAAGCTGCTGTTTTCCCACCAGGTGACCCAGGAGTCTTTCCTTGTCTGGTTCCACTGTTGATCTGTCTGTTCAAATTAATCTTTCCCACCTGGAGGGATGGAAGTGCAGGGAAATGCCAAGAGCCTGTGTGCATACCCAAACCTGAAATATAGCTCTGGAATGGAAAAAAAAATGCCATATAACTTGAACATACTTTGTGACACAAAATATGACATTATTAATGTTATTTTTATGCTTTTTAAGGTCATTCCAAAGCTCTTCATGAGTGAGATCTGGTGAGACCTTATTGCAGCTTTCCACTACCTGACAAGAAAGATGGAGAGACACAATTTACGAGGACCTGGAGTGACAGCACAAGAGGGAAGGGCTTCCCAGTGCCAGAGGGCAGGGATGGATGGGAGATTGGGCAGGAATTGTTCCCTGGCAGGGTGGGCAGGCCCTGGCACAGGGTGCCCAGAGCAGCTGGGGCTGCCCCTGGATCCCTGGCAGTGTCCAAGGCCAGGCTGGACATTGGGGCTTGGAGCAGCCTGGGACAGTGGAAGG
>NW_008238966.1:580140-603424 GCF_000691975.1 Corvus brachyrhynchos
TCCCTGCGCGTGGCGGGGGGTAGCACTGGGTAATCTTTAAGGTCCCTCCCAGCCCAAACTATTCTACGATTCCATGATTCTATTATAGTCCTTATATCCTGACAGAGCCACACTTGCTAAATGTCTGCTATGTTTTCTCAGTTGTGTAAGACAGTAAGACATTTAATTCATTTTTTATGAGCTGCATTTCTTTCAGCCTGCTGAAATTCAAGTTGATTTTCTCAGCAATAATGGTTTTTTATATCCTGGGTGTTTGCTACACATTCTCTACCTTTGCAGCTGCTTTTATAGTCATTACAATCTGTGACATTAATTTATGCTAAATAGATTTACAAGCAGAGTGTCATGTACAATCCAGGTATAACTGGCTACTGAAGAGACAAAGAAGCTGCCAATAATGGTCTGATTTTCCACCCTGGGACCTTTACTTGCATGTCTACAAATGATACATCCATACATATGCTGGTGGAGACCATTGAATGAGTATTCTGATTCTGAGTGGAGAGGATGGAGACAATCCAGCTGATATTTACATAGGTAAAATTGCTCATGGTGAGTCAGTTCTCTAACTACCCAAAAGAACAGGATCAAAAAGATTTGTTCAGGCTGTGATCTTGCAAGCACCGTTTTCACTGAAATAATATTCCATCTTTCTTTTTTTCCTCCACATTTACAGCAACGGAGGATATCCATCGGGAAGTTTGTAATAAAATATTAACATTCTTCTGTTTAAGCTGTTTCTTGCCCAAAGACAAAATACCATTGTTTGTTGGCTGCCTCACAAGCATTTCTGAGTTTAGGTTAATGGGATGGTGCATAGATTAATGAGGTTTCTGTCTGGGGAATGCCTACCTTTATACATCTCTTGTAATTAATAATGACAGCTTTGCCTTTCTGAAATCTGCTTCCTCATTTACTCATAGTTATGAAACAAATATGAAAACAAGGCAAATAAAATTACCAAAGAAGTAAATACAATATGAAAATTAAGATTGATAAATCTCTTTTCTAATCTGTATTTTTTACCTGAATTTGCTTTTTTTGTTTGTTTTTATTCAGAAGGCTGTTACTATTTCTATATCTGCCTACAATCTTCTTCTCCAGTTGAGTCAAAGCTGTTTGAGCAGTTTCTTTTAGATATTCTACATGAGGAAATTTTAATCTTCAAAGACAAATTTACTTATCTGGAGGTATTTGACATTAGAGGTGATTTTAATTTAGTTGGTATGGAAAGGTAGGTACATCCTTTTGTTTTGATGACAGAAATCTGTAGCTACCTCATGGAAATGTTTTAGGCAGATGAATCACATATTTGGTGTCATTTTTTTTAAGGATCTAATTTTAACCCCCTTTTATTTAAAATTTAAAGTAAACACAACAGTTCTCTAAGTGGTCAAGTGAAAGAAATGTGACTTTTCATGGCTATGTGTCTCATGGCTGGATTTCCTGTTGCCTTGGGGAGTACCAAGAGATGTAGCAGTAGGGGGAAAAAAGATACCAAAGGCACTGCCAAGGACTGAAATTTCTCAGTCTGTTCCTGGGATTTCTTACCATTCTGGACCAATGAGCATGTCAAAAATAACCATCAAGCCCAGAAATTATCACAAACAAGGAAAACCTCTCCAGCTGCCTGATGTTTAATAGAACAAATGGGTTATTTCATGTTCTTTAGTCTCTTTGCCATAAAATAGTCCCAGAAAATGTTAATTGACTAGGAAAGATATACCCATTGTAGCTCTTTCTTCTTCTCATCTACTTATAAACACAAAAATTTTAGTCACTTATATTTCTGAAATGATTTTTTCATTCCAAATGCATTTTAAATCTGCACAATATTTTTTTAAAAATACTGGATGGCGAAATTGTATTTGTACACTGTGTTTTCTCTTGAGTTCCCAGAATTGTTTCTACACCTTTCAGCAAACCATTATGTTACACTCAGCTGAAAAAAAAAATCTCTCTAAGGATTGAGTCTGCAAACCAGATATCAGATGCAAAATGATCAGTTTAGTAAGAGACTGGGATTTGAAATGCCACCTTTTTTTTTCCCCACCTCATAAAAAAATTAAAAATTTTATCACAAGGGGTGATGAATGCTCATCTTTCTGATATTGTTTATTTACTGATGGCAACTTGTGGGGATACTTCTATTCACTTCTGGAGAAGAAATTGCTAGTCAGGAAATTTGTATACAGTAACAGAAGTCTCACTGTAAAAAAAAAAACAAAACAAAAAAAAAATGAAAAAGAAAGAGAAAAAAAGAACTAAGAGAAATCTTACAGCAAAAAAAGAAGAAAATATATAAAACAGAAAAAAAGAATGAAATTATGCTAAATATAAAGCACACATTTCAGCTATCAGTCTCGTTATTAAGCAGTGCCATGACTACACAATCAAATGCAATGGGTTACAGATATTAATCCTGTTGAATGTGACTGTACTAGAATTAGCTGTGATATTAGGAAAAAGTAATATCCATTGGTAACATTTTCAGCTTTCACCTTCATCTTTCATCCCTATTTCAGAATAGACTGGCGAAGTAATTGATTGGATAAGCTCATATTTTTGGCATTTGTTCATTATTTGTGTAGGCATTAATTAAAATGGACCAATTTCTACCTATACTATATTCTTTTTTTGTAGCAACCATACATTAAACATAGAAGGTCATGTTTCTTTTCCTGAAAGTTTCCTTTTTTTTTTTTTTCTCTCATAGAGCTTCCAACAAATTGCTAGAATTGTTATAATTTCAATGGAGCTCTGAAATGAAAACTTAGAAAATTGGTATTGAAACACACATGTACAGATCTCCTCTTGATTATTCTCAAATGTAAGGCAAGTCTAGAAAAGTCTAGGAGATATTGATGCAGCTGAAGACATTTCATTTCATTTCACTTCATCCTCTCCACTACTCCTGCTTTTCCTAAAGCAATTGCCTAAATTGTCTTGCTTACAGTGTTTTGAAAACTCTTCATGTGCTCACTCTGAGGATGTGAATCCCTGCTTATAAATTGCTAGGATATTTTTCATTTCAGTGAAAAGTCTGGCACAGGTCTGTGATATTATTTATGCCAGGTGTATGAACCAGTGAAATTCTGTTTCCAAACTAGTTGGATAGTTATTCAGCACATATTAATATATTTTATTTATAACAAAGCACAGAGAAGATGAAGATTTTCTACCAATAAAAATGGAGTATTTCAGATACGTATTGGAACTTGTTTTCAACTCCACTGGACTTCTTCCACTATTTTATCCAGAAAGAAATTTATAAACACTCTTTATTCAGACAGGCAGAATTTTACAGCTGTTTTCTCATGAGTGGAAACTATTAATAAGGTATGATGGTGAGGAGGACTCATCCCACTTATAGGTTCTCTGTTAAGAAAAAAAAGTTTTATATTTGGGCAGGAAAGAAAAACAACAAAGTGAAATGAAAATTAGAAGAGGATGCTCATGGAAAAAAGGAGATGTAAGTCCTGAAATACTTTTTACTGAGTATATATGGCTTGGATGAAAAACGTAGCTGCAAGAAATAATTACATTTAGAAGAGGTGAAAATTCACTTGTGTTGAATTTAAAACGTTTAGTAGCTGGATGCTTTTTATGTTCAGTGGAGACCTGTAGCTACAGTCTGAAAAACAGGCATCTTAGCAGCCTTCAGCTTTAAGAATTATTTACTGTCCCACAATGTAGGAGTGAAATGCACAGATAGATTTAATGTAGAGAGTATCTAAGAGCCCAGCTTTGGGAAAACTAGGTCCCCTTTATTTCTGTTCCACTGAAGAATGTTAAATTAGCCTTGCTGTAGCTGTAGTGATTTTTGAAACGAATTGGAGTTAACCAGTCATCCTAATTTACTGAATTTCAGGATGTGTTAAATTTCACTCTTGAAATGGTGGCTGGGTGAATGTCTGGCAGATGGGCCAGGTCAACCCATCACAGTCTTCCATGGATAAATGTAATTGATGCCACCTTTATAAAAACGTCTTCCTTAGAAAAACAAACAAGCAAAAAAAAAGCCTTCTATAGGTCTTGTGTCTTGTAAAATTAATCACAGCAAAAGCCACAGGCATTTCTAAATGCATGAAAGCATAGAAATATTTTTTTTCTATATTTCTCACGTATTTTACAGGGATATGTGCCAATTTGGTGTTCCAGTGACCTCTTGAAAAAAGACGATGTTAATTTGAAGAGGGCAGTAGCATTTTTCCAGTTACAGAGCTGCAAATAAATCAAATTTTAGGTACTGCTGTTTGACAGGAACCAGGTTAGTGACTGCAACCATGGTGGTGAATATGTGGAGCCTTGAATTCAACTCTGAAGTTGTCCCTGCTGTGACAACTTCTTCTTCACTGACCTGGAAGACAGAAATGTAAAGGGTATTGAATGTGCCACAAAATACAGGCAACCAGTATATATTTAGTATTTAATACTTGCACACACACAGCACCAGAGATCCTCCTTTTAAGATCTAGGCAGGAAGAATTTGACCATTCTGTGAAAAAATTAAATGTGTCGAAGCAAGTTTCCTTCCCAAATCTTTATAAACGTTATTGAGCTCACATTCTTGAGCATTCTTGTGCTGAAGAATCAACAAATATGTGGGAAGATTTGACTTTTTTTTTCTATATTTCAAGTAATTTTCCATCAGTATGAACATTTTAGGTAATGTTTTGTATCTGACACTGCACAAAAGCTTAGGTTATGTGAACGGAAAGACTTTAAAGTCTTTGGACAAACCCCCTTCCTAAAATAGAATAGAATAGAATGGAATAGAATAGAATAGAATAGAATAGAATAGATCAAAACAAACCCAAAACAAAACAAAACAAGCAAAATCCCCCAAACAATAAACCAAAATACAATTAAAAAGAAAACTGAACAAAAACCACCCAAGACCCCTAAGAAACTACAAACCAAACACCCCAAAACCCAAAAAAAAAAAAAAAAAAAAAAAAAAAAAAAAAAAAAGAAACCCAAACCCAAACCAAAAAAAAACTCCCCTAAAAGCCCAAAAAGCTGAGTGTGGGGTTTTCACACATTTTTTGTTCATGTAGATGGAGAAGAACCATTAATGATGATTTTCATTTTAGGTCTATTTTTAATGTTTCAAAAATTGTCACATGAGTGAGAGGTTAAGGCAGGGTATGAGTACTTCTAGATCCACTTGCTGCTCTAATTGAAGGAGAGTAGAAATTCTTTCTCATTGACCAAAATAAAATAGATGGGGAAACATTAAAAAAAAAAATTGCAGTAATATTTGTGGACAAAAGGAGAGTTTGAAAAAAGGCAGGTAATTCAAAAGAAGATATAAAAGCTAATCACATCAGGCAAACATATTTATGTTCCTGTGGTAGCACTTTGTGCTGATTGAATCCAAAAATCCAGTATATCTAGATTTTTCAGTCAATGAAGGAAATGGTGATTACTCCAGTTTTTTTGTTTATGACTGACACACTGACTGTTGTGCTGAATTTGTTATTGATGGGGACATGGAAAGTCAGAGGTTTCATTAAAATGAAACACAATTAGTGAGGAGGACAGAAGAACTCCTTAGTAGTTATTAAAATTGCATTTTGGTTAACAAAATTTTCTCCAGAGAAAAGATTGGCAGGTAGTGTGCATGGTTGAAAGACAGGGGAATCTAGCTAACTTTGTCTTAACTAAAGTTCCTGACTAGATTTACTGCAGTAAATATCTGACTGTTTAATCTGGGAAGGAGAGCATGTAATAAGTTGATTTTAAGATATAGAAAAAGTTTTGTAGCTTTGATTCTTAGTGCAAATATTGTTCACTCTGTGGAAATTCTCCATACACTTTAGTTGCCTTTTGTAAGACTAATTTTAAGAAGAAATACCTTGAAATTGAACTTTAATAAGTATAAATTCAAGTCAACTGAAGCACTCTGCGAGATCATGCTGAGGGAAACTCTTTAACAGGGCAAATACACTAATAGATAATATTGCCAATCACTCCTGCCTTAGTTATTTCTGAGGTAGAAATATGGTCTTTTTTATTTATCCCTGCATTTATCATAGCGTTTTTCTAGATTTTTGTACAGTACTTTTCGGCTCCTGGACAATTAGATCTTTGCAGTTATCCTATCAAAAATAACAAGAATCTAATTTGAATGGTGCACATTAAAATGCACACAGTTCATAAACTACCTATTAGCATGATAATTGCAGTGCTCTGTACTTATAGGCTTGGAAAGAACAGCTATTATTAGATATGAATCTGGTGGTGGCATCACATAATACACACCAACCACCACACAAAAATAGATTATCTTACATTAATTACTTGGATTGCTCTGAAAAGGATCAGAGCCTTTCTCTCTTCCAGCAAACATGACACAGGCACAAAGGATGCTCTTTTTCAGTTGGAGGCACTTAAAATACGTTGAAGAGAGGGTGTCAAAACAGTGCAGAGGCCTCAGGGGTTGTTATCTTGCCTTGTGCCCAACACAAGAGCTATTACACAGCCACACTTAGAATGAATTGCTCACATGTTCCCTATTCCTCTGTGAGAAGCATTTCAAGCTCATTTTGAAAGCTCCTCAGGTACGAAAATGCCTTGAGGTACTTGTTTCAAAACCTCAAGTAGGGTTTGAGTAAAACCTGCTGCTATGGGAGGGAAAAAAACTGCATTGTGGGTTAAACTAGAAAAAATAAGTCCTCACAAGTGACACAAAAACCTCAGCTGCAAAAGCAAACACTGCAGTAAATACCTGACTGTTTCCTCTGGGAGGAAAAGCAGGTAAAAAGCAACATATCCTCAGCCTCAAGAGAAACAAAGAGACTCCAAAAAACACAGCTGAGAGCTTCAATACGCCTTCCTGACTGGGCACCTGTAGGTGTGCGGGTATGTGGAGCTCAGATAATCTCAGAAAGACTGACATTTTCCGGCTAAAAATTGCCCAAACTTCTAAATGTTCTCCAGCAGGGGAAATGTTTGCAAGTTGGCTTCTGAAAAACTGTGCCTACTTTATAAGGCAAATTAAATCAACAGATTATTAAGTAGAGGACCATATTTTCTCATAAATGAAATACAGTAAATTAGCACCACACTCTCCTGATTTTATAGAAATGCCTGAGATTACTCCTGTTGGTTTATTTGCATAGTGGGAGCATTAAAATCTTAGTTGAAATGTATGCAAAGAGCAAGGATTTTATTAGTCGGTTTCAACTCCTCTTGCAATTCAACTTCAAGGACAATACAGGAGTTTAAATTCTTCTACCAGCTTCAATAATCCAAAATTTTGATCAAAGTATTCAATTAACAGGTTTAATAGTGACTCTCTCTCTCTCTCTCTGTCTCTCTCTCTCTCTCTATATGTACACACACACATATATGTATGTAGTTACAATTGTGTGGTTTATCTTTCATATTCATTTTTCTTCAGAAAAAAACAGGACAAAATCTAACCAACAAAAATACCTCACACCTCCCCCTTCCACAAAGACTTCACCCAAAACCCACTCAAGAATCCCTCTCCAGAAGACAGAATCATTTAGGCTGATCGGTTTTTAAAATGTTTTCAGACCTTCGCAGGTTCCTTACCTGCCTAGATCTGGAAAAAAGGATCCACTAAGCCTGTAGAAAGCTTGTATATCTACATCTATGGAAATAAATATTACTTATAAGGATTCATGTGAATTTATAGAAAGTTTCTACTTGCACTCATTTGAGCCTGCCCCACCTAACTCAATCAATTCTAAAGGAAAGAAGGTTCAGGACTGAGAGACTGTCAGATTTTGCATACTGAGATGACTAGATTTATTTTGTATTAGGTGGTGTAGCTTAAGACCTAAATTCTGAAAATTTTGTGCGTATTTATGACATTAAGGACCAAAGGCTTATTTATGAGCTCAGTTGCAAGCCCTTTTCTTCACCCTGCCCAAGTCCTCAGCTAACAAAATGCAATTAGCAGCCACTTAACAAGCATCAGATTATTACATTCAAGCTCTTTGGGTGACTTTATTAGTACAGGCACTGGGTTTCACGAGAAGTCCAGGGCTTGTAGAGCCTGTGTGCCACCAACTGCACAGGCACACGCAAGAGGCCAAACACAAAGAAGAAGGAGAGCTTTAAAAACTACTCCTGATTATAATTCCATGGCTGTGCAACAGGGCAAACTAAATGGTAAAAGTCTTTTCCGTCCTTCCAAACTGTGAACTAAACTGCCTCTGAGGAATTCGGCAGTTTCAGTGCTCCTGTGAGGGAGAGCTGCAGGAACAGGAGTGTAAACCTCCCACTGTGGGACCAGTGTGCCATTTTATTTCTGCCATAATGCATCCTTGCATCAAGAGTCAGGGGAGAAAAGAGGAGAGAGAAAGAGGCCAAAATACAGGAAAATGCTAGGGCCTTGAGGAGCTCATTTCCAGCTTTATTTCTGTGGGATCTAACTCTCTTCAATAAAATATCGGGCCAAAAACTAGTCCCGGCTACAACATTTAAATTGGGTTTTTAAACTACTGAGCTGTAGTTGAATGAGTGACAAAATTATTGTGTTTTTACTTATGGAAGTTTCATTTGATTTTGACTCATACCAAATTTTCACTGTTGACATGATTCTCAAGTCTTGGCTATATAAATTTATGTAATTTTTACATTTTAGTTTAGAGGATTATTAAAGCTTTAGGAACAGCTCCTGGTTTTCAGGAGTCATCCTTCTCTGTAGCACCACAAAATTTTAAGGAGCCATGCAAGAGGAATTTGTTCACATGTTAATACAGCATATTTATAAGTACTTTAATGTCTTAATTTTACAAACAAATGTTCCTTAGTTAATAAATTGCATGTTGTATCTTAAAAAAATCAGATAGGTGTGGTGATCAAAGTTGCAGGAGATCCAAATAAGCACCAAGTCTTTGTCTTGTGTAACAATCTTAGGATACAAATAGACATTTTTGAGGTGAACATCTCTGAAAATTGCTATTTTCTCTTTTACATTATGATGCCATGGGATTAAAATCAGAATTAAGCGTGGAGGCCAGGGGATCTCTCACTGTGGAAAATAACCAACAGCACTGCAAAGGACAGAAATACCTAAGGCTCACACATGAACCATACAAGAACGAGAAGAATAAGTGAAATATATTCATTAAATGCTGATTTAAGCTGTGGAGGATACTGCTCTATTCAAACAGCAACGTGGAAATGGATTTTCCTTTCATTTACTTTCACAGTCTCTCTTAAGAGAGATGGAAACCAAATAATGCTTGACTCAGATGGTAATGTTCTCTTGACTATTTGAATAGGTTTGTTACTAGAATAAATGTGTCTATCACTGTTTAAATATTTAAGTAATTATATTTAATGACATAAGCATTAGCCTTAGTGCCATTGGATACATATAGGAAGTGAAATTAAAGCAAACTGAAAACCATGGATGAATGAAGAATGAAGGATGGTTCAGAGACGACAGGAGCAATGTATTTTGCAGCATTTTTCTTTAGTGGAAATAAACATTTAGCAGCTTTGCCAGCTTCCCAAATCTCCAAGTGACACTCCCCTAGGCTCTACAAGCTGCTGCTTGGTAATGGATCAAGATCTTTACCATTAACCTACTGTGAAATACTGAGCCTTTAAGAGTTTGAGTAGTTTATTGCTCATCTATTCTGTCAAAAACATCTGTCATTATGAAATATCCATCAAAAGAGAAGCACAAAAGTAGGCATCCTTCAGATTTCAGGAGAAACAGAGGAACATAATACAGAAAGTGCCACTTAGGGAAAAAATTTGTCAGAAATCAGTCACAAGTGCCCAAACCAGTAGGCGTCAGGTGCAGAAAACAGTGAAACCTCTGGAATATAAAAACGCAGCCTAAAGACGTAATTAGAAAATGGTGCAAAACATCAAGTGAAGAAGGGAAAAAAACACCATGCAAGCTGCCCCCATTCTGTCTGTAGGATGGTAAGTGTTCTCTCTCATTTAACTTTAAATACAAGTGTCACTGTTTCTGGGAAAAACCCCCAAAAGTGTAAGAAAAGCAATGTTATGCATTTATGCTCTCAATTAACACAATTAATATTTTTTTTTTAGTGTGTGTGAAATCTTGGACAGTTGTTCTTTTCAGGAAGTGAAGACAAATTTTTGGGTCACCTAACTGTTCTTCTCACTAGCCACAGGATTTAAATCATGGCTAAGTGATGCAGCTGGATAAGTGACTAAAACCTCAAATGCTTCCTGCATCTGTCAAACCCGCTACATAATGCCCTTAATTAGTAGCTAAATTCATGCTACCATCATTTGGCAATGCTGTTGTGTAAATACATATTAAAGCATATTTCCCCAATTTTGGAGCAAGCAGGAGGCTTTCTGCAGCATCACTGTTTTGGGCTAGATGGTGTACAAAAGACCTTGGGACTTGCAGAAACTGAATAACCCTCTGCTGGCATTTACAGAAAATGTTAAATTGCTGTGACTTTGTACACTGCAACAACCCTCAATTACTGATTTGTGGGAAAGCACACAGTACAGAAAATTCTGTATTGGAACTGCCTGAGGCCATGTGAATATATAAGAATGCGAGAACATTTTGTCGATCAGCATCTGAGGCAGAAACGTCTTTTAAAGGTCATGCAATTTTTTTTCCCCCTCTCTCACTCCTTAAGATTCTTTTCTTTTAATTTAATTTTCTTAGTTTGGGCATGGCATACATTAAGAAAAAAGCCTATGAACAAAGAAAAGCTTTTATAAAAAAGGAAACAGCATTACAGATATGTAATGCCTCAATTTGTCATGGGTTCTTTCTTTGTTCCATATACAATGCCAGAGACTTTTTTGTCATTATTACCCAGAGAATTCACTGTTTTTTTAATAAATGAGGCTGCTTATTTTTGAGCAGCCTCTTCCTTTTCTATGAACAGCACATTTATAATTTTACACTTCCCAAATAATATTAATTAACATCCAGCCAAACTTCACTCTCATATGAAGGAAGAAGAAAAAAACCAAACCAAAACTGATCAAAACCACAAAAACAAGTACCCATAGAAATTCTAAGATTTACTGTGGAGGAAAAAAGAAAATATCCATGCAAGTATCCCTGCTGGACAAATATATATTGATATAGCATAAAGAACTCTCAAAAAAGAGGCTTAATAAAAAAGTGTATCAAGGGCACAAGCAAAAGAAGATATGGGATTTCCAGGGCGCCTTGGGGAGAAGGAATAGAGGAAAGAAAGTGGTGGCTTCTATCTCCAGAAAGAATGCCATGACTAATTCTAAAGTGAAAATCAAATGCTTCTCCTCTCTTTGTGTCAGAGTTATCTTTCTTCTTCCTTGTGTGCCTTGATCAAGAAAGCAAAGGTGTTCTTATTTAGATTGTTATCCCTCGTTTCAAGTCGTAGCACTTCAAAGTGAACATGAATACTTTCCTCAGAGCTGTGATTTCAAGCTGCAGAAGTCACCAGGGCATGCTCAGCTGTGAGTTTATTTTTAATTCACCTCCCAAAGGCTTTGCTCAGAAGCAAAGTGTTTAAGAGTTATGCTATTTTAGTAGAAAGTTTTGATTCAGCCACCAGAGAAAGGGTTTGCCAAGACCTGGCAAGTCAAGCTTATTTAAACTGTAGCCATATGACCAAAATATGATTTGGTTTTTGTGGTATTTTGGTTTTTTTTCATAACTCTAGATAGGTTTAGTTAGCATATCCTTTTGTAACAGTTAAATATCTAAACCATGAATATCACTCTATCTGAAATGATCTCTGAAGGATTCTTACTGAATATTGAATTGCTTATTATCAAAATTAGTATTCATTTATTGTTTCCATTTATTTTTAAAATGGAAATTTAAACTGTAAAATTGTAAAAAAATAAATAAAAAAGAATCTGTAGCTTGTCCCTAATAGTAGGATATTTTTGCTGAGGGCAGTAATCATCAAGTCACTCAGAATCACACAAGTCAGTGCTGCGTAAGAGCAACAAACATCAACCTGCCTGCTTAGAGGGAGAGCACTGGCTCAGTGCTGCTCTGTGGCTATCAGTAGAAAGCCTCCCTGCTTGAATTAGATGGATATTGGAAGTGTCCTACCTTTGACTTTAAATCAGTGGCACAGACATCTGTTAGATTAGCTTGTTTGGCTTCCTCCCAAATGAGAACTGCAGGGGTGGAAAACAACATGAATTGAGATTATTTGCTCAGAGAATCGTTGTTTCCAATTTTTCTCTCTGTCAGTTCCAAGCTGTGTTTTATGTGCAGCACAGTCTTCTCCCATCCTTTGATATACTGCTGTTTGCATTGCTCTGGAGCTGTGTTTAAAGACTCTGCCTAAGAGGTGAGCAAGAAGCAGACAGGTAAAATATTCTGGAGTTTTCCTAAAGGAGCTCCTGTGCTCTGTAGCATTTCAAAGCAGCAGCAGTGTGGCCACTACCAGTAATTACTTTTGCAGATGACAGACACAAACTTGATAGATGTTGAATAGATATGATCATTTTTCCCCACTAGCAATCAATCAAATGATGCTTTGTGCTAATCTGAATTTGTTTGGGTTTTTCTCCCCTCTTACCTGCCGTTTTCTTAGCAGGGATAAAGGGACAAGGAATTTCTTGACTGAGAGGCATGTCAAGCCTTGTAGTGGGCTCCGGGAGGTGTTGGGTCACCCGGAGGTGCTCAAGAAACAGTGGCAGTCAGTGCTCTGGTCTGGTTGACATCGGTCAAAGTTGGAATTGACCATCTTGGAGGTAATTTCCAGCCTCAGCGATTCTGTGATTTCACAGATCTCTCAAAATCTAATTCTTTAAAACTGTCTGGTGTGGAAGTTTCTCTCTCTCATGTGCTTCTCGTGTGTTTTTATGCTCTCAGATGGGCCCCTGCTGGGGACACTCTGTGCTCCTTTATATAATCCCTGTGTTGGCATTTTCAGGGGCAAAGTGAAAGAGCTGCCTGCTGTGCAGAGGCTACTCCTGCTTTGAGGGTTGGTCTATTTTTATTTTGTTATATACAAGAACATGGTCCTAAATCTTTGCTCCTTTTGACCTTTTTGAGCATGCTACAAAAACTTGAGGCAATCATTTTCTTCATGCAGCTAAAGGTTCATGTTTCCAAAAGTGCTATCTGGAGGACTTTCTAGATGATTATCTCTTACATTCCTGTGAAAATATGTGACACTGATATAGATATTAATGCTGAAGGCAGGTGCTGCAGGACATGTGGATAAAGCCATTCCCCCCCCTGCTGTTTTATGGCTGTTTTATCTGTTGAAACAAATTCAGTAACAATTTGGTGCCAAATCAACTTTGAAGTGTGGTCTCTGACATTCATACAAAGGCAGACACCACTCCAAGTTCTCAGCTTCTCTGCTTTTTAAAAGCAGTCTCAGGCTGGCTGACTTGAGCTGGTTAAACATTGCCAGACACAATCTGGAGGCTTATGAAGCTCTTTCACAGGAAGTGTTCTTCCATACACATCTTCTACATTTAGCTCCATTTCTGGGCCTCCTGAAATGTGAATATCAATCAAATCTTACTGTAACAAATATTCTTTGTCGTAGCTGCCTCATATATCCCAAAATCTCAAATAACTTGTTAGAGAAATTTTTTTTTTTTTTTTTTTCCAAATGGACAGGATCCAACCTACTGCTCACTTAGTCTGGTCCTTCCCTGAGCTCACCTAAGAATTGTTTTCCCTTGTCTGTGCCTATATTTTCTATGCTTTATTCCACAAAATGTTAGTGGGGGTCTCCACAAGGTTTTTTTGCTGTGATTGCATGAAATCTTGTAAAATTTACGGTGATGTCAATGTATCCACAATTATGCAGAGTATGTGGTTACGGGAGATATAATTTCTTACAAGGCGATGAGCAGAGGATAATTCCCTAATAAAAATTTGAAAAGAAGACTACAGGAGGCCTAATATAAGCACTATGCTCCTAAACTGCAACTCTTAGGAAAAAATGCTGAATGAACAAATAAATAAATATATAAATAAAATGTTTCCAGGCATCCCTTCCAACCTCAGCCTTTGGTTCCTTCTTCTAAGTGCAAGCTTAAAATACTATTATTCTTTCTACTGCTATTCTTTTTATCTTTTTTTAGAGATACTTCAGATAACTGTCCTGTAAATAAAGAACTTCTAAGAGTAAAGGAACAAATGAGCCATCAATTCCTTATTTTAGCAAGACAAAATCTGCAGCAGGAGCACTGCTTTCCCTTTCAGCAATGGGGTCATGGAAGAAATCATTTCACCCAGCAATATCCATAGCTCAGGAATTAGGAAAGACAGAAGGCCTGAAATTGAAGTTATGTAATGCAATGAAAGAATATGCTTATGTTTTGTTCACACTATGATCTTTGAAAAATACCTATTATAGGAGCAAAATATCAGTTCAGAAGTGGGTTTAATGGTGGAAATAAATGTACATGAGCAGATTTTTCGAAGTGCACAAACACCCTAAGAACTCTGAAATAAAGCTATGGTGCAGAGAAAGGATCTCTGCAAGAAGCTGTCCTTCTGCAGTCTCACGCTTGCCAAGACAATTTGGAATTATGCAAGTTTCCAAACTGCCAAGAAAAAGTGTAGAAAAATGATGGCTTGAATGTTCGAAAGTGCCTGCAGAAACTACATTATACTTCAGAAATTTTGGACACATTTGGTTTGGCAGACCCTAAAACTGCTATCTTTGGACACAGTTCAAAAACAATGGTAAGAGTGGAAATATTTCCTTGTAAATTCAAGGCATTTGTACGTTGAAGGTATTAGATCAATACTGTTCTTAGAAGTTCAAATAAGCTCATATACTTAAGTAGCATTGTCCCCCTCAGTTAAGTGTATTTTCAGTCACCTAAAAAAAAAAAAAGGAACAGAAACCAAACAAAATTATTTACTACTTTAGTTCATAATTGTGGCAAGAAAAAGTTGAATTAAAGTTATTTTGCAAAATATATAATCAAAATGTTTTTGAAATTACCTTCTGTTGATCTATGAAAAGATCTAAACCAGATCTTAGAAGTCCAAATACATTTCTGAATTTACAGATTGAGCCCTTACCCTGATGAGAATTCACTCATTGCTGTGTTGCTTTACAGTCTGCCTTCTGTTTCCCCATTTTTTTGAACTTGGAAGTACTGGTACTACTGCTGACAGATTGGTCTGACTGCATGATGTTGTTTCAGCTCTCACTGTACCCTGATTTTTCAGGGAGTTGTAATGTAGATAAACATATCTCGAAGAGAAGAATCCTGGCAGTAATTGCCTATTCTTATATAAATCTCCTTCATGAGTGTTTTAAGCTAATTTCCCATAGAGGTTGTAGCTTTCTAAGAGTTATATATAAACCTTCTTATCTCTGTAATTTCTAATGGGTATCCATTTGCTTGCCATCCAGCCTGTGACTCATAAAATGCAGCACTGAAAATTATTTTCTTTCTCCTGCTTTCCTCACAGTTGTTTTTTTATTTGTTTGTTTTGGGGTTTTCTTTGTTTGTTTGTTGGTTTTTTTGTTTGTTTCTTTCTTTAATTTTGATTTGGTTTTGGTTTTTTGGCTTGTTTTTTGTTTTTTTTTTAATTCTGCACTAGTTTTGGGTTTTGACAGTTTCCCTATTGTAGCACTGTGCAGTTTTAGAGCAATATTTAAATCATGTATATATTTTTGTGTTTATTTTTTTCCACTGTGCTTCTGTCTTCAGCTTCACAGATTATTTTGGGAAGTTTTTCAGTGCACATAGTCCCTTGGACAGCATGTAAAATACAGAATATATGCCAACAAGTCATTCTGACCCCAAGTAAAATGACTTCTTGTCACTAAGACTGTGACTTGTGTGGCTTCCCACAGTCCACCAAAGACTTTTCCCTACTTTGAAGGTTGATTTACTTGGAAATAGAAATGGTGACTTGAATATCTAAATTACCAGATCCTTTAGGTGCAAGAAATTGCATTCTTTGGAAAAGTAATTCCTATCTAATATTTCATATTGTATACTTAATCTCTACAGGACTTTGATACATCTATTTTCTGTCCTTTGCAAGTGATTTTGATTAGAGAGTACCAAGGAATGTACTTGACATCAAAAAACACTATCAAAATCATGTCTTTATTCAATTAATAACGTAATTATTTTATTTCAGAAGAATTAGGATTACTTTAATATCAAGTGGTGAATTGTTCACACTTCTGTCCTTAGATTCTTGAATTCTCCACTGATAAAACAGTTAATTTGTTCTAGTCTTCCTGACAGTATTTTTATCTATGAGAGCATTTTCTTTGACAAGGAACATAATGAAAGTGTTGTTAAAAAAAAATTAATAATTGGAGATCATCAGACATTGGAAATATAAAATAGGTATAGGTATTTGACTTCTATGTATTGTAAATATAACAAGGATTATTTTAGACTCAAAATCCCACAAATTATTTTGGGATTGTATGACCCTGACTATTATTTCCTCACTGTTGCTAGAAAGAATTCTGTCTCAAGGTTATTCCTTTTTCCCCTTTAAAAATGGAGGGTTTATTTCCCCCTTTCCAGTCAGTGGGAACTTCACTGGACTGCCACAACTTCTCAAATATAACATTCAGGATTCTAAAGACAGTTTGTGAACTTGAATCCTGTATATTAGCCATGTTGAGGAAGTCCAATGGCTTAAACAAATGTATTAACTTACAGAACTTCCCAAAAATTGTATGTCATGGAACACACTCCCTCTTATGCTCATGACTACAAGAACCTTCCCCTGCATAAAATGTGTCATGAAAGCTGCCATGTAAATTGATTTTCACTGAATAAAGCAGATGATGTGGAAGTCTAGATTTCTATCCACTTGATGAGAAATTGGACATGGCATTAATGATCCCATCTACAGGGAGAATAAAAAAAGGGGCAGTTCTTCAACTCACAGAGCCATTTTCAGCCCTGTGGCACAACTGCACAGCTAAAAGTTTATTTCTTCCATGTCAGTTGTGATTTTGACCCAAGATTAGGGTTTCATTTATGTAAATAATCAGGAAAATGTTGCTCTTTGGACAAGTGTAAGTGTAATGTGCAAGGGAGGCATCCCAGTAGCTGCTTTTCTACCACTTCCACTATTTTGTTTAGATTTTTTAAAATGTGCAGCACATTCACTTCCAGAAATTATGCTCTTTCCTGTTCAGAAGAGCACTGAAGGCAATATTTATATCAGCCAGCTGTTTAATTTGCCACAAAAAAAAAATGAAACTCTTCAGTGAGTATATATTATCATTAAAGTTGCAGCAGGCAGATAACAAGGAAAAGGTACAGGATAAAATTTCTTAAGGGAAAGCTACTTTTCTGTGGAATATGTAAATCCCCTATGCTATTGCATTGCTCTGAATAACAGCCATTTAGATATAAAATCAGATCTGTCAAGCAAGAAATGACACTAATCTTTGGATATTTGGCAAGAAAAAAAAACGAAAAAGAAAAAAAAAGATATTAAAACACAAAACGCCTTATATCTTTCACAGTGGAAATGAGAAAAATAAGGATGTGCTCTTCCTTGGTCATAACATTTATCTCCTACTGATTCTTGATTTTAAGACCAAGAAAAGGCATCACTACCATAGGAACTGGAACTGGACTCAGAAATGTATGTTATAAAACAGTCACTGAGAAGATGCCTCCACTCTATCAGAATATAGAATAAATGCCTTAAATATAGGGGATTTTAATGCTTTGGGTGTAACATGGAACTACCAAGCAAGGGCTTACGTATGCAAATTTTAGGGTAAAGACTTGGAAACACAAAATGTTGCATGCAGAAACAAGAATATTCAAACTGCAGGCCTTCTGTGAAAATATCAAGTTTCCTTGTGCTCCACACTGAACTGGTTCAGCATGACCCATTGATGTCTTCAGGTCCCACCACAGAAATATTACCCCCCCACCCCTTTTCTCTCATTTTAAAAGTAGACATTTTCAAAGAATTCGTGTTTGCTCCTGCACTCAAGAAGAATAAACCAGAGCATTTTCTTCTTACAGAAAATCTTGTTTGCTTGGCTGTTTAATATTGTTCTGGCTGAGGAAAACATTTAATGAATCATTAATTCTTGCAGCAGGGAAGGGGAAAATTTAGCAATGTTTGTTAACCTAATGTGGTTAAAAATTCCTTCAAAATAACTTATGGTTAAAAATGGATTTAATCTTTTTCTTTTTTTTTTTACTCCTATTTACAACCATAAAACCTACCTGTAGTACCTTGTTGGATGATTTTCCCTGATACTTTTATAGCCATTAAAATCCTCTAAGCTAGGAAAATGCATAATAACTATTATTACAAAAGCCATAATCAGTTATAAACTTATATGATCTTTTCTGCTTTAGCTCCCATGCTGACACAATTTTTTAAACGCTAACAACAGAATCAATTATGGTTTTTTTCCCCATTTCATTCTGCAGCAGGTTGCAGTCCTTAAACAGTCTTAATTAAAAAAAAACAAAACAAGACTCCAAACCAATTGAAGAAGAAACTCATAGCTTCCTGTCCTGCATGAAGATCCTTAAAAATTTGTCATATATTCTGGTTTTCTAGACAATATATTTTAGGTCATGTGTCTGTCTCAGCATGGTTTTCTTTCTAAAATGGCTCAAGGGCATGGAAATTAGAGAGCAGTTAATGGAATAGTTGAATACACATAAATAACCAAAAGAGCAAAATCATAGAAATAAAGTTTCTAAGTTTTATCAAATGCTTTATCATAACTTGGTCTTTCACTGAGTGTAAGAAGAAATGACTCTTAAAAAAATTGAGCATAAGCATTATTTGCTAGTTATAGAGGTATACCTTTAGGAAGTTATCAGGGCTGAGGGTTATTTTGCTTGTCTGTTTTGTATTTTTTGTTTGTTTGTTTGGGGGTTTTTTTGTGTCTTGATTTGTTCATTTGCTTTTCATTTGGGTCTGAGTGGTTTTTATTGCATAAGGCATTTTAAGCTCCATTTCTTGCATATTTCTACTTATGCAACACCCATATTCTAAGTCATAAAATTTCTGTGACATTTGACTCCTTTCACGAGCTGTTTCACATACCTTTACATACCTCCTACCAAGAAATGAAGTTGTTCTCCAAAAGCTTTTGAACAACACTGGGTGACTGCATGAAAGCAGCAGCAATGACCATGGACTAAAAAAAAAAATCTTCCCATTCTCTCCTCACTGGATAAGTTCAGGTATTTGTGGAGTTTATTTGGCCTTTTTTTTTTTTTTTGGCTTTGTTTTGTTTTGTTTTTGAAAGCCCAATCAATTTGTTATTTTTTTATGTTTTCCCATGCTTATATCTTAATTAATCATCCTCTCCTGCCTCAGCAAAAGCCCTCATAGAATGTAGTTCCTGTGGTCCAAATGAATTCCCAGAAATCCTTTCTAGAACTCTTTCTTTATTAAATTTTAAAACTGAAACATATTTCCTTTAATAAAGGCCCAAGATTTACTGCAAATGTTCACAGATAAACCCAAAGTACATGAAGTATCTTGAAGAAGAATATAATTTATGGATAAAATTTCCAATTTAATATATCTCTATTTCACCTGGCACATCTTCACCAAGTCCATCATATTTCCAAAGCTGAAGTCAATGACACTTTTCAGAATATGTTTCCTGGTGGGTTCAGTCTATCAGCTGTGGATTATTGGACCTCACACCCGGAAAAATTAATCCTGCAGCTCCTTTGGGTATTCTCAGCCACCCTTACTGAGATTGGGAGTGATTCAAAGAAATTATAAAACTCTTTTGCAGTGTTCTGGGGATTTCTGGAGTCTGAAAACAAGTGTTTTGTCACCCTGTTCCCACTGCTTGTAATGACACCCTAAACACTGCTTGATTTTCAAGAGTAAATCCCAGCTGTTTCACAGCTGGGGGAACATGAGCTTCCTCTGAGCAGCATTTCCATTAGTTTCAGCACACAAGCTATTTTTTACAGCTACAGCAGTGTTGTTTCTACTTTTATTAAGAAGAAAAGTACGGTTTTGAATGGCAATTAAGAGACAGGGGTGAAACTACCTGGACTGGCAGAAATAAAACAAACAGCCCCATCTCAATCAGCAGATAAGAAACTACGATATTCATGAGTACCTGAAGAACATTTATATATACAAATAAATAAATAAATAAATAAATGAGATAGATATGTATATACACACCTTTATACACTGAGCTTTAAGGTTTCCTTAAATTAAAAAATTCCTTTGAGAGGGAGACATCTCATTACCACCAGTCCCAGAAACTTCCCCTCTGTGCCTGTCTTCAAAGTTGAATGATTGTCACTTATTTTCTTTCATGCTCAAATTTAAGGCAGAGAAAATCATCACAGGGTTGCTTTGTCTAAGCTGAACTTGTCTGAGCAGAGAAAGGGAGGCTCGTGATATTGCAGAATTCATATCACAAAAGGTGATATGGTTTCAGCTTCATGGATATATTTCACCGGGAAGCATAAATGACCTCTTTATATCTTTTTTTGTTCTGCGCTTCTCTCCCCTCTACTCTCCCTTCTACTAAAAACATTTCTGCAGCACTTTGAACGATCTGAAAATAGAGCAAAGCCAAAAGCTGTCATTTTGTCACTGCTAATGTGCTGAATGCTGAGACGTGCTCAAATGCTGCCATGAGCCTTTTATGACAATATTTGATATCTGGTGAACAGAAAATACATCACTGTGAGATGAGAGCATCCAGTTTGTGCAATCATGATCATGGTGCTGCCTGAATGGACTCTCTTGGTAGGAATACAAGGAACACACTCAGGATTGTCAGTATTTTATCCATATCTTTACCTTTCCTCAGGCACTGTCTCCCCCAAAATATCTTTTTTTAACTTCCCAGGGCAGATTTCATCCCTCAGCACTTTGCTGTTTCCCATTTTGTAACCTACATGTCAGCTTTTGTATTCCTTCAAGAATGAGAGGGAATATAAACAAGGTTAATAATGGTGGGAAGATTTGGACCATCAATACCTACATTTTTTAATTTTAAATTTTTTTTATAATTCATGTAAGAATGTATAACAAATATTTTGGAAATACTTACTTAGTAAAAAAAACCCCAAATAATTGGTCCTAATGCAATCACGCCAAATATTTTTATTTATTTTGCTGATGGAGAAAATAAATAGGAAAAAAATAAACAACAGGAAACACACAGTTCTTTTTAAATCTTTGATTTTCCAAACATCCACACTTGCACTGCTATACTTATTTATTCCTGATTTGTTTTACCAAAAATGAGATTTCAGTGGGGATTCTTGTGTGACATTTGAGTGTTTAAGGCGTATCCAAAGCCCAAGTTAGGCTGGGAAAGATTGTATTTGTTCTGCAGGTAATTTAGCAAAGAAATTCTACCCAGATCAGTGATCTGATGTGCTGCTAAAGCAGCCTGTCCTTTCTAAAGCCATGGAGAGTTGTCTGAATCATGTGTACATGCACAAAATGCAACAAACACAGTGGAAAAGGCAGAGTTGATTTAATTCGCAGTGCAGGGCTTTGGTATTTTCATGCTTGTGGTATCTTGAGAAGCATAACTGAACATATAGAGCCATGTCCAAGAGGCTTTGATTTCCAGGCAAATAAATAACTATTAGCTTTTAGAGTAATAATTTAAGTACATTTAAAGTGCAACCCTCCAGACGATGAAACTGCAGTTCTCCCATAGCATCAGGTTAAGACCCTGTGAAGCAGCTTGATTGTTTACCTTGTCATACACAGGACACAAATCCAGATTCAATTTGGCCCTGAGTGAAGGGTGATAAACTTTATACAGCCAATAAAGCTTTGCTTAAGAATCTCATGTCTTCAGGCACAGGCAAAACTCACACATCAGCCTCAAGGAATCCCAGAATCCCAGGGTATCTGGGGCTGGAAGGCACCTCTGGAGCTCACCCACTCCAAGCCCCTGCCCAGCCCCAGGCAGGGTCCCCTGGAGCAGTGGCACAGGAACGTGTCCAGCTGGCCTTGGGATGTCTCCAGAGAGGGACACTCCAGGCCCTCCCTGGGCAGCTGTTCCAGGCCTCTGCCCCTCCATGGACAGAAGCTCTTCCTCCTGCTGGGCTGGAACTCGGTGTGGTTTATTTTATGGCCACTGCTCCCCATCCTGTCCCTGGCAGCACGGAACAGAGCCTGGCACCATCCTCTGGCACCCTCGGAGGCGTTTGTATGGATTGATGGGATCCCCTCTCAGTGTTCCCTTCGCCGGCCTGGCCAGGCCCAGCTCCCGCAGTCTCTGCTCATCACAGAGCTGCTCCAAGAGGGGCAGGATCCCCTCCCTCACCTGCTGCCCACACTCCACCCGATGCCCCCAGGCTCCCCCTGGCCCTCCTGGCCCCAGGACACTCTGTCAGCCCATGGGCACCTTGTGCCCCACCAGGACCCCCAGGTCCTTTTACACAGAAGAATTTTGTCAGAGTATAAGAACAGACCCCTCAGGAGGGTTGGTCACTGAAATATCTGTCACTTAAACAGATTTCACTGAACATAGCAGCGGAGGAACATTGCTTGACATTACCTTCAATGATGTATTTGATACATCCACTTCCTATACCATTTAGTACAGGATTGAAATAAGAAGAAAAGGGCCAGGCTACACTTCACAGGTTTTATTGAAGTGAAATTTAAAGCAAAATAATCAAGAAACAGTGTGAATATTAACCTTTAAGAAAGAAAGAGAGTGTTACATTTTTAGCCTAAACTGAAGCAAGACACTTTTAATTATATATCAATACCAGCAATATTAATATGAAAAGCAATAAATAGAGGGTAGCCTGATGCTAAATCATTATTACTCTAAGATAATTTTTTTCAACAGAATTTTCATGAAGTGTGAAGAAAGTTGTGGCAACATGGACTGAATTTCTTTATTTCCGTGTCAGGCAGTTCAAACTTTCCTGCAACATTTTGCTTCATGTTAAAGGTGACATGTATTTAACTAATATTTTAGCTTTTAGGTATTCATATAAATTACTATTATGGGCATGTATACACACACCTAGGTGTTTCTTTTCCCTTTTGAAGATGATAGAAGAAATCTATTTTGAAATAAAATAGTGGGGGGTCGTACTATATCTTCCCTCTCACGATGCCAAAGTTACCAACTGTGTCATTACCATACAGGGCACCTCTGCACTTAAACCATCTGCAGGAGCACAAGGTATTTCTGCATCCACATGTAGCCCAGTTGTCACTGAGTAATTTTTGTCAGGACAAAATTAAAATATATCCAACCAGCATTTCATACAGTTCATCTTCCCTAAATATCTACACAGAATCTCTGCTAGAGACATTATGAAATGCAGTTCTTAATATTACATTCATTAACCCATTAAGAAGTGGGTTATA
>NW_008238966.1:603769-619982 GCF_000691975.1 Corvus brachyrhynchos
TATATAAAATATAAAAATGACTAGCAAAACCAAACCAAACAAAATTAAACATACTTAAAATAAGATCATGGCGTGAATAAAGACTTCCTCTCTCATAACAAACCAGACTGCCAGTTTATAATACTTTGTTATCAGGTTGGTCAAAGAAAGGTTGTCAAAACAGCATCATAATTTTTATTGGTGATACTCATTGAGCATCTAAAGTGGTTCTGCCTCCTCTAAACAACAGTTTTTGCGCCCATCATTGTTTTCACTCTGAATCAAATTTTAAATACTCTCTGCTTTGTCCAAGAAAGGCAAGGGAGCCATTATTTAGAATAACCACATTTTAATTCAGGTGAGGAATGATAATCTAAAAACTGATTAAAGAAATTTACTGAGGGGATTTTATGTGCATAGCTTATCATCTTTGGTAGGATTAAGCTCAAGAGTGTGATTCTAACTGAAACTGTTCCAAGGAACTGGCAGGAATACAGCACACAGAACTGATGAGGTATCACCAGGAACATGGATTCGTGTTTTGGTGGGTTTTTTCCCTCAAGAAAAAAATTTCTAAACATTATACATGCTGACAGGAATCATGGAAGATGAAGCAAAAAAAATTGTCTGAAACCTTTGGAAAATCATATTGATATTACAATGACAATTCACAGCTTTGCAGTGCAGGCAGCAGTATGGGTAATAAATAAGAGATATTAAAAAATTGGAACCTGCATGCTGGTTTATATGACTTTTTAAGGAAGAGGGAGTGAGAGGAAGATGTGTTATTTCATGAACATGTAGCACATTTCACCCATAAACAGGTGGGCTCAGCCCTCCTACCTGGGCTTTCAACCTATCAAAGGTCTGACCAGACCTCTGTTAATTTGGTTCATGTGATCAGATGAGTCCGTGTTCTTCATCATTTTGGGCTTCTTTGAATCTCAGTGAGTAACTTCTAGGGATAGATTCATCATATGCTACATTTATAATTTTCCAGATGCATCGTTTCCTACAACTGAATGGAGGTTATAGCAAGGCGTGGGTTGGGCTCTGCTCACAGGGAACAGGGACAGGAGGAGAGGGAACGGCCTCAGGCTGGGCCAGGGCAGGCTCAGGGTGGACAGCAGCAGGAAATTCCCCATGGAAAGGATTGTTAAATATTGGAATGGGATCCCCAAGAGGGAGTGGAATCTCCGAGTGCCCATCCCTGGAGGTGTCCAAGGAAGGGCTGGAGGTGGCACTCAGTGCTCTGGACTGGGGACAGGGTGGGGTTCAGTCACAGGTTGGACTCAATGGTCTCAGGGGCCTTTTCCATCCTAAATGGTTCTGAAATTCTATGATCATTCACAGTGTTCCTCAAATAGTGGAAGAGAGACACAAATTTTCATCATTCCCTCAAAATGGCCTCTCTTTATCTTATTTTCTCAGTTGAAGGTGATTTTAATGGGTTGGGGTGCTGAGTATTTCTGTTTTATCTGATGTTTTAAGTACAATATATAGGTATCAGAGTAAGCAGGGAAATAATTTGTATTACTTTAATCGCATACAATCTAATAATAAGACCTAAGAACAGAATTTTTAGGGAATTCTAAAAACACAGAATGGCTGCATGGTGCTTGGCTGCTCCTTGGGGTTAAATCATGACAGTGATCAATAACAAAACATGCTATGGATGAATTACTATGATAATTTAAACCTGTGTTTGAAGAATTTATCATAAGTGAATGAAAAAAAATGAACCCAAAACCAAAACTAATAAAGACTCTGGTGTTTCAAAAATCCAAAGCTGTAAATCTAATTTTAAGAGCTCTACTACAGAGTAAGAGACTAAGTCTGAAATATAAATTTAATTCTACAAAGTCCTTAAGTGAAAAGTAACAAATCCAGACCTTTCTTTGGTAGAAAACTGCAATTTTGTTTGTTTTTCAATTAGAAAATTGTTATCAAATGGAACCAGGTATAGACTTTTAAAATGAACACAAAAGGGACATGTTTAAAGTAGTACACAATTCATCACCTTGAAACAATACATTGTGGATGAAAGAAGTGGACATGGATTGAAAAAGTGACTATATTCACTGGAAGAAAAATCCACCTAATACCTACATGGTATAACACCTGTGCCATGTCCTCGTCCTGGCATCTGTCAGCAGTCCCTGTGGAGGGGGGGATGGACTGTATAAACAAAATTACACTTTTCTTGTTACCTAAAAATGCTACTTAGGATATAGATACTCATCTCTAAATGAACCACTGTCATTCAATTGCATACATTTCTTTGATGGCCTTTACTTATCAAAAGAAAAAAAAGACCCTAACAAGAAGCCTGCAAACAAACAAACCAAACCCCCCCAAAAAAACCAACAACAAAAAACAAATAAACAAACAAAACCAACCCCAAAACCAACAACAACAGAAAAACCAAACCAAACAAAAGAAAGGTCGCCACTCGGTCCTTATTGAAGGCTGGTTTTGGGATATTTCCCAACATAAATGCCATCCGCTGAGCCTGGACACACAGTTTATGTGTCTTGGCAGCCGTGTTTGTGGTTTGTGTTTGGGTATCAGGCCCCGACAGTGCCCCTGTTTATTCCACTTTTCTCATCCCCAATCAGTCTGTTTTCTCAAGATCAACCATAATAGACCAAACCATGTGCAACTCCCATCTTACAGCCGCAGGAGAGGAGACTGGATGTTTTTAGACAAGTAGGTCTTGAGAAGTTTCGACGCAGAGCTGAGTAAGTCTTCTCAAAATTCATGGAAAATATTTTTGCTGTGTTTTATGCTCCTGTTTGGTTAAAAATCTGGATAGATTTAGTTAAAAAATTTGGAAAAGATGCTGGAATAAATTTTAAAAGGTGATTTTAACACCATCAGAAAGAAATTTTTCTTGGCTTTAATTTTTAAAAAATTTCCTTAATTTCTTTTCATCATGAAAATAAAATGTAGAAAAAAAAATTTGTTTAGTCTTGAATATGTAATTTCCAATCAGAGAAAAGCTTTCATCTGGATGTGGTCTTACCTTTCAAAGTGCCACGTGGCTTCTGTTTTCCCCAGGTTTTGAAGAAAGATTTTGGGTTAATGCATGGATTCTTAAGAGTTCACAGAACAGATTAAATTAAAAGTAAGAAAATACAAAAGAAAGTTAGAATAAAGGAAACAAAATGAGCTGTGTTTTAATGTGACACTGAAAAACCAGTACTAGATAAAGTGGCATTTAATTTCAGCCTTGTGTGCTGAGGCAACAATAAATTAAAATTTCTGAATTATCTTATTTGGGATGAGAGTAATGTTTCCCTGAAAATGCTGTCCACCACTCCTTTCACTCATGATATTCGTGAAAGTTAGGTACTCATGTTCTCTGTTGCATTTTTTAAATTTAGAAAATTAAAGTTTCATTTTCCTGACTATTAAAGATGTAGGAAGTGTTCATCCATCTCTCCTCTCTGCTCTCATCTCTGTTTCCCCTACAGCTAATTTATAAGGATTATCCATGTTCCAGCATCTCCATCTGGACAATCAGGTGACCGGGAATGCTCGACTGCCATCAAACCCAGCAGAAGTCCTAAACCCACATTTTCTTGGAGCAGAAACTCCTGGGTTTGTTTTGGTGAGCTCTGACACCCAGTGATGGTTTTGGCTCTGTCTGCACTCTGCTTTTCCAGCTCAGAGCCACCCTGCCTGGCTGGCTGAGAGGAATTGTCATGGGCGCAAAGAGTGTTTCTAGGCTGTGTCCAAAAATCAGCAGCCAAAGCCAAAGCCAACTTGCTGGCCGAAGCCAAACCTGGAAACACCATAATTATGGCATTGCTGGGATCAGAGTTCCAGAGACTGAGACACCCTTAAGCTTTAATAGTGTCTGTCTGACTTTGGAGAAAATAATATCCTAGCAGCAGCTGTTGACAAGTTACCAGAGAAGCTTAAATCAAAAGGTGAAAAATCAATGCCAAAAAGAAAACACAGAACCTCTTCCAAAAAAAATCTAATCTGCAAGTACAAGGATTGTCTTTACAGGGACCATATAATTTGTTTGGGTTCAGAAAGAACAGTCCAAAGCCAGCTGGACCAAACTAGACACTGTATGGAACAGCTGGAATATATCAATGCCACAGGGTAGAGGCATGGACAGCTAAATCATTTCTTTTGTCCCATAAAATTACTGGCCAAAGACTGGGTTTGAATAACTAAGCAAGTACCAACAGATATAGTCTTGTTTGTTTGTCAGTGTGGTTGATCTAGGTGAGAGTTTGCATTTCTGAAGTCAAGGGTTTTGTTGTAAATGATGCATCACCCAGGATCTCAAGTGAAGAAGGCAATTTTGGAGCCAATTTATTATCACTCTGGGTTTCTGATGAGAAAATACAGTATTTTGAGTAGCTTAGTGTAGAAAGCAGCTGTTTCCAGAGTGAGGCTGAAGCACCTGCAGTCCTTTTGAAAGAGAACTGTTTTGGGAGATATTGCAAAAATAATTTGGTGTCCACTGCAGAGCACACATAATACCCATTTCATAATTGTAAATATTCTGTTCTCAGAGATTCTGCACTGACCTTTCATTTCAAGTTTTTGCCCTTTGCCAGGATTTTGAGATAATATGAACCATGAAGTTTGAAATACAGTGCTGCATTTATCCACTTCAAAAGCAATACCAGCCACTTTTAACATGTAAATGTCCTCTTGGGACAAAACCTTTTGGCTTATAATAAATTTTGTTTTCTCTCCCTATTCTCTTCTTCCTTAAGAGAAGACTCTTAAAACGTCTACTATTTCTCCATTGGAAATTCAGGTAATAGGAAGGCAATAGCAATAATAATAATAATAATAATAATAATAAAAATAATAATTAAAATAATAAGTATAGCAACACTATTGGACTTTATCTGCATTTTCCACCCTTTCTTCAGCTGGGGCAGAATATCGGCAGTGCATCAATAAGACAAAGGGAACATTTCTGGGGAGATCTCTGGGGAGATCTTTGGTGGCACTTAGTCTTAATTGGAAACTTTTGTCTTTCATTTCTTCTGAAGGCATCATTCTACAGAATGTGTTTCTTTATGGGTAGAAATTATAAATGCTATTTCAAAAAGCACTTTAAAACATGACAGATAAAAATGTAATATAAAACAGTCTCAGCTTCCTATCCCACCTGATCCAGGCTGAGCAAATAACACCTCTAATGCTTTCCAGTCTTTGTTGTCTTGTGCAGTGTATTTTTTTATGTATGTAGAAAATTTTCATGTCATTATCTACAAGATAAGGAGCAATATAAAATTTTATAAGCATCTCTGAAAGAGAAAGAAATTTACCTCACAATTGTCTAGGCAAATATTTCTTCCTGGGAAGAAATTAAAACATTGATTCTAGCTTTACCACTACTTCCTAAGCAAATTATTTTCAGATTAGTATTCCATTTTTAACATGGAGATCATGTGGATGATTAGATTTTTTTGCTATAATGCCCTTTTTTCTTAGTATTAAACACAAAATAATATCACAGAAAAATAACAGACTGTTCATTTGGTGTCTCCTTATTTGCAAAATTATTCTAATCCATTCACCTAAGTGCAAGCTTCTTATCTGCAACATGTGTATACAATATTTGAATGCTAAAGAGTTTAGAAGTTGATCAGTGTGGGAGGTCTATGTCTGTGATGGGGACATGGCTCAAAATATGTGAAAGAAGATGGAAAACAAAAATTTTGAGTGGTGGGTCAGGCTGTAAATGCAAACTCTGCAACAGACATCACTCCTCTTTACTACTGGTCAGTAACAATCAAAAAAGGGCACAAGGCAAAGATTTCCAGCTTCCTCTGTATGACACTTGTGAATCCTGAACAAGAAACACTGTGTGGGGTTTTGTTCCTTTCTGCAAACATGGACAAGAGGAATGATGCCTTCCTGAGGCTATTAAATAATAGGATGGGTTTACTGGACTGTTCTTTAGCCTAAGTCCAGCCTATTTAAAACATTTTGAGATATATTTGAGATCAGCTCCAATTAAAAAAAAAAAAAAAGAAAAGAAATTGTCAAGCTTTGAAAATAAAAGTTTCATGGTAAATCTGTGTGCCATGAAATTCAAGTGATTAAAGAAGGATTGTGATTAAAATACAATATCAACAATATTCATGGCAATTTAATTTGATTCTGATATTTCAACACAAAGTGTTCATTTTTATCTTTGTTCTGTTGGTCTTGGTTTGTTGGTTTTATTTAAACATGGTGTAGTCTCTGAATCACAGAATCACAGACCATCTGGGACCTCTGGAGATCACCTTGTCCAACCTCCTCTGTCAAGGAGGCTCACCCCGAGCAGGATGTACAGGACCATGTCCAGGCAGGTTTTGAATATTTCCAGAGAAGGAAACACCACAGCCTCCCTGAGCAGCCAGTTTCAGTTTTCTGACACCTTACAGTAAATTTGTTTTTCTTCATGTCCAAATGAAACTTCCTCTGCATCTGTTTTCCTCATTTCCCCTTGTCCTGTTGCTGGGCTCCAAATGCCAGATTTTAAACCTTTTAGAAGGTCAGGGACACCTCCCACTGTCCCAGGCTGCTCCCAGCCCCAGTGTCCAACCTGGCCTTGGACACTGCCAGGGATCCAGGGGCAGCCACAGCTGCTCTGGGCACCCTGTGCCAGGGCCTGCCCACCCTGCCAGGGGACAATTCCTTCCTGATATCAAAATCTGCCCTCCTTCATTTTAAGGCCAATAAGGTTAATGCTGATGCATTATGTGCATTTCTTGACATTATTCTAATGGCGATGCTACAGAAGGCCCCGCTTTCAGTGCCACAAAGTCCTCAGTTTCATTACTAATCTATTTATTAGCATTCCCTGCTTGTATCTAGACCACTGCCCTTTATACCATATCCTCACTGGTCTTCATCCATCCCTTAGCCACCTCTGCATGGAGATAGAAATGTTTTACTGACTCATAGTATGGATTGTAAATCAAAATTAACCTCTGATCTTCACAAAAACAAACAAACAAACAAAAATCCCAAACCAAACACTTAAAAAATCTCAAACCAAACCAAAACAGACTGTGAATACCTTTGCAACAATCTACCAGAACCTAATTTTACTACTTGCAAAAAAACCCCCACCAAAACTTAAAAAAAGCCCTGAGGATATGTGAGAAAATCAACAGATATGATAGTAAAGTATCCATTATATGAAACGATGATTCATAAAATGGATGCCTAGAAAATGGATAGACAGATGTTTGACATAATGTGTTCCTCAGTAAAACAGAGTTTTAATTCAAAGACATCCTGTTTATTTCTAGACTTTGAATACTTCTAGGCCTAAGTCTTCTTTGCTAGGAAAGACCTTGTCTTGAGGCTGCCATCTAAATATTTCCAATTTATGGGTTTTTAATGCGCCTCAAAAACTTATCTATGGCTATTAAGCTTGAAAAGGAAATAGGGATTGCAATATACATATAATTTAAAGTTGTCTTCTATTTTTTTTTTTTTGTTTTTAGCTAATGAAGTCTCTGAAATAAAGTCAAAAATTAGGAAAAAACTGCAAAACTTTCAATATTTCAGCTGGTAAGATAATGGCATTGTGATGGCCTGACTTGCTGGGTTCACAGGATCACACAGTTCACAAAAATTATAGCTTCTAAAAATAAAAAAAAATGAGACAAAAAGAGAAAGAGCTTTACTTCTTAAGGAACTAATTTAAAAGACAGCACATATTGTCTCTCCCAGCGAACACGTTGCCATAACTAAAAAGTTACAGCTACATGCACCATTTCAGGCATTTTATTTCTCCTGTTAACATGGAGTATTCTTTAACACAAAATTCATTTTCTATTTTCCAAAGGAAAAAAGAATTTGATGCATGGGAGGAAATTTGGAGCTAAAGCTGTCTTACAGCAAGCTTTTTTATCAGGGTCCTTAGGGAACACTGACTTCTCTGTTCTTATCTAGATTTGAAAATTAAGCACATTAAGGCATATCTTTCAACCAGCTCAGCATCAAGGGTGTTTGACGCCTCAGCACACAGCAGGAAAGCATGGAAATTGCATGTTGGGGATTGCACTGAGACAACTGTGGCAAAGTCATCTAAGAAAAGACCAGTGGACAGACATTTAAATAAACACAGGTCCTGCGATTTCCATGGGCCAGGGTTCATAAACCAAGTGAAAACTGACTTATTGCCTTGAAAAAAAAAAAAAAGTCTGCAGTCTGTAGTACTCCACAAAACCTCTGAAGGGATCATTCAGGATAATAAAATACTGATAATCAGTTCTGGGACCACTGAAGAAGGTTAATTGCCCCTATGACTTTATGAGCATGTGTATTGAAAGACAATAATTTGTGTTTTAAGGTATGGGTTTAGTAATACTTGTGCCACATAATTGAGTCTGTGCTGAAGGTACAGTTGATTTATAATACTTTATCAGAGTCAATTAATTAATTATTTGGATAGATCTATGAGGTGAAGAGCAATATCAACATGTCTTATAAACATTTATGTAGTCAATACATGTAAATATTGACAGGAATAACAGAAGTTGAAGAGGAGAAAGCAAAATGAAGAAAAAATTACTTTCCACTCTATTATTTCTACTATCCATTTCAGTTGCTTTAGCACTCTCTTTTGTAGCTGAAGAAAAATGTTCTTTTCAAAATTTAGAGGTTTTCTTGGAAAGAAGGAAAAAAAGCCATTTTCGCTCGTCTGGAGAAGTGCCTCCTGTTTTACACAGGGAACCGACACTTTAATTTCTATAAAGACACGTCTACCTTTGTGAGGGATGTCAAAGCAATTTCTCAGGCCAAAGAGTCTTGAATTCAGTATTTCTGATATTGAAAGAATAAAAAAAAAATATTGTTCTAGCAGTTCAACAAACGACAAGGTCATGTCCTTAACTGAAATTTCCACTGAACCTGCTGGTCAGTCATGGACTTAAAATTGCTTGAACATACCCACTTCAGAAGAAAATTCAGTCCCTTCTGATGTTAAATTACACTATATGGTGTAGTAGAAAATTTTGTCTAGTCTATTTAAGGTTTAGCTTTAAATGTGCCAAGCAACCACAATCATGAACCACTCCAAATTTCTTTGTGACTTATTTTTTCTTGAGCAAAATCAAGGAAATAATGTTACAAATTGGAATAAAGACTTAGTCTAACGATTCATTTACAGGATGAAAGGTCTGGATGACAGAAAAACTGTCGTTCTTTTAGTTGAAATAGAAAAGGTATCAATCAGCTACATAAATTGCTACTTAATCACATTTGGAAAGCCTGTAAGTGAAATATATGACATTATATTCAACATTTAATTACCACATCCACATGAATTTCATTAATTTCATTATATCCTTTAATTTCAGTCATCCTGTTTCACTTCATTCATTTCTACTGAACAAGGAAAGCTTTGGGTCATGACATGAAAGAAGAGGAGAGACTCTTTCGTGGGGGGAGAGGGTTTATCGAAGAGGAAAAATCCACAGAAAAAGCCCAAGAAATGTGGAACAGGGGGTCTTGCATCCCCACAATACGGGTGTGGAAAGCACACAGTAACCAATGGAACATCAGCCAGGGGGTGTTACCAAGGCGGGGAGAAGGAATTACAGCAAATGGGAGAAGGGGTGGGCTGGGAGGAGTAATAAGGTCCAATTAGCTACCAAGGACCATAGAACTCTCTGGAAAGACAACCAATATGAGAAATAAGGGGAGGGGAGGGCTGAGGCCAATGGTAAGGCATGGATTTATATATTTTTCACAGTCTTTTGAATGCTCAAGGCTTTTGGGCTGTGGAAGCATCAAACCAATGGACCTTTTGGTCCGTTTGATTTGGCTGATCATGGCTCACCACAATGGGAACAGTTCCCGCAATGCTTCTCAGGTGAATCCCATCACTGCCAACAGTTTCTCAAAGGTTTATCCACGATCGTAGAAGGCAAAACCTTGAGTGTGGCACTGGCCGTGCCTTCATTCATGCCTCCCTAGACTCCTGACTCTGGCTGGAAGGATAGAGGACAACACCACTAGTGCTCCACATCCTTTTAATATTTTACTTAAAGGGACACACAGACTGTTGTGGTGGTTCTAAATTGCCTTCTTGCCACATTGTTGGACACTGTGTGGAATTTTAGGAGCAGATCCATAGGAATCATCAAACCCCCAGCAGGCAGAAAATTACTCTAGAGAAAATTGTCTGGATGGCAAATGAATGTTTTGGTGCCTCCCAGTAAGAAATGTCCAATAACTAATAGTGTATGTGTTTTTCTGCTGGTAGGTGGTTGCGAGCAACCTTTCATGGTTGGCTTCTCCTGGATCCTGTCCATCACTCATGCCCTTCATTAACCACCCCCAGTGCACAGAATTGGATACACAGGAGCAGTTTAGGGGACAGGGTAAGGCTTTCCTTCCTCCCCCAGCGTAAATGCAACATGGTTTAGGACTCCTCAGCCTCTTTCTGCACAACAGAATGCACATTTATAACCAAATTATCTAAATAATGACACCGAATAGGTTAGCATGAAAGGGGATTAACATAGTATGTCCCAATCATGTCTAACTTATAAGGACAAATGCAGAAAGGCTCTTTGTTTTTGATTTTGTTTTGCTTTCCATATGTAAACATGGCTTTCTTTGATATCAGACTTTGACAGTTTATCTGCATTATCATTACATATTTTCTCAAATTTTTCCCCGTCTGCTTTTAAAAAGTAAACTGCATGCGAAGAAAGCCCATGGCAGAGAAATACTGACTCATATATTGTAAAAGAAGGACCTGATTTCTTATAAGATATGGGAATATTATTTTACTTTGCACAATATGGCAATCCAGCATGATTTTAAGTATATGCTAACTTAATAAGTTTGTAACAGGGAAGTACACTCTGTTCCTCTTGGCTTTATACCCAGGATTATTATGGAAACTCAGGGAAGCAGGGAAGGCAGCTGGCTCTTTGTCTGGGGCAGACTCAGCTTCCCTTATGTCTCCTGATGGCTCCACTGAAAGGAATTTTTAAGCAACTCCCCTTAAGCAGTGCCCCAAGAATGCCTCCAAAAGGCTTTTTTTCCTGCCCCTAAAATCAGTATCCCTCAGTACATCCTGAGATTTGATCTTTGATTTGCCATGAGGTGCTTGCAATGATGAGATTTACCTTCCCTCCATGGTTTTACAGTCTAAGTGCTTCCAGTTGTGCCCTGGACATCAATTTATTGGTGTCTCATCATCCTTGCCAGGTTCATTTATTTAATTTGCATTTATTTAATTTGTCACGTTTCAGTTTGGCCCACACATGACACCAAGGTTCAGGCCAAACTGGCCAATAAAGCAGTAGGTTCTCTTCTAGCAGTCCATATTCCTTTTTCTGTCTCCATATAGTGACTTTTTATTTTAAAGATGTGAAAAAGGTTGCCTTTTCTTCTGTGTGCAAGATGTCACTGTGTAAACCTGGGTTTTTTTCTGTACTTCTTCTATTCATGATGTGCTGACCATCCTTTATTTCTGCCATTTCTAGTATAATACCTCTCAGGGGAAATTATAGCTTTAAAAGATGATTGGGTATATATGCCAAGGGGTAGACATGTAATTATATACATGTATATGGCAAAATTAAAAATGCTAATCTCTACTATTTAAGTTTTTAGCACTTGGGAAAATTTTAGAAGCTTAAAGGCATAATATACTATAATTTTTCCTAAAACTTTTTAATATAGTGACGTGCATGTGAGCTACTGAACTCAAGCTCTGTCTCAGGATACAACTATTTATGTATCACTTCTATTTTAGAGCAAGTGCTGTCTTCACATCAGCAGACTTCTTCCCTCACCTGTCCACAGAGAAGACTGCTGACAGGTTGTCCTGATAACACCTTAAAAGCAGAAGGAATAAAAACATATACAAATATGGCATTTCTAAATGGTTTTTTTTTTAGATAACAATGTTTAAAACAAAATCTTATATGCTGTTCCAGGAGATGAATTCACTTGGTGTGAAACTGTGATATTGCCAACTACTTTTACATACCTGTGCAAAAGCAACAGGTATAAATGGAAATAAAGAACACGAGTGTTAGATTCAAGGTGCTAATAAGATACAGACCTATATTTTTAGACACAAGCTGTTTCAAGAAACTTGTTTTTTTCAGCCTGAGAGTGAATCAATCTTTCCAAGGAGACAAAGTGGCTTCAAAGCTACCTGGAAATTTGAAATGGAATATCTATCTGTACACAGCACCAACTCTGTCTTCCAGTTTACCATCTCTTCAGTCAGGGATAATAGCACAGGCATATGTGGAAGGTCCAAACCCCTTCATGAATAGTAAATGGGAAAGAGCTTACTTGCAGTTGGGATGCTGTTGTAAATATTAGTAGTTATTATCTGTTTTCTTGATGTGCATATATTGTTTAATATCTGTAAACTGTTCTGCACGTGAATGTCTGATTAAAGCTTTTTTTGTTTGTGAGTATATAAAAGATAACTTCTTTTAGCAGTTTAATATATGTCACACTTTAAATTTACTCCAGTTAAATCATGGTGCTTTCACAAAGTTGAAGTGCAAATTGCCCCTCCAAATTTCCTGTGTAATTTTTTGCCTGTGAGTACTTCTTTTTTCTTCAATATTGGGTTAAGAAGTGCATTAATTAAAGACAGAAATGCAACAAATATTTTCACAATAATCCTTTAATTAAGATCGAGAGATAAGGGTTGTAGCAGTAAATGACACAGACAGTGGATGTAGCCCAGAACTGGTTCCAATGTTTTTAATGAATTCTGAATATGAAGGATGAAAACCATGTTTTTTACTTCCCCCACACTTACATTTAGAAATAAAGGAAGTCAGGAGCACCTGATTCCCTTCTGATCTTTTCTGGGAATTTTTAAGTACCTGAGTTTTGGTAATTTAATACAGTAATGAAAACCAGGTGTTATTTATTTGTGCTTCCACTCATTTCCCGTAGTTACAACATTTCAGTCTTTTGCTCTGAATTAACACCACTGAAAGCACCTGTGAGGCACACTCATCCAGTGCATCTGGCTGCACAATGAGATGAAATATAAGCACAGGGTAACCACAGGTTTACAAGGATTTTGCTGGGGACTTCGTAATACAAAGTAATGCAACCCATTCCCAGACTGTTTTTCAGTTTCTCTTGCAAAACCTGATGAGACAAAAAGGCAGCCAGGCTAGCTACTGCTAAAGCAAGTTTTCTGTGGCATTTAGAGATAATGAAAGCAATATGCTGGCTTTTAAAAGAATGCTCTAAAAGTTGGTGAGTTTAAGTTTTGCTTCTCACATTGCTTGGAGGAGGAAATGGCTGCGTGACCCACTGCCTCTGAATGTGCTTTTTCTGAAAGAAAACAAGCCACGATCCTTCAAACATAAAAACCCATCTGGCTAGATCATTGTGCTGCTTTAAGTTGGCATGCCTAACATTTTGAAAGGGAACACTTGGGACGTTTTAAGTACAGTGTACATGCACAGCCTGAATTCACAGAACCTTAGAATGATGGACTCATTTCTGCTGGAAAAGGCCTTAAAGGTCATTTGTTCCAACCCTAATTAAGGCTAGAATCTATGATCTAAGGGGTCTTTTCCAATCTAAATAATTCAGAGATTCTGTTATGATTAAGAGCTGAGATCTCACTTTGGTTTGCTTGTAACAGATTCCTTCTTCCTTCTGCTCAAAAATTCAAAAATTTCTGCTCAAGAAAATAAAATGTTTTGGTTTATGTTCTGTAAACAGACAGGCTGCACTGAGAGGAAAACTGCAGGTGAATCACAGGTTTCTCCTCTAAGAGAAAAACTACATGAGACACCCCATCTTCTGCTGCCACCCAGATATACATTGGTTAAGGAGAAATTGCAATTTCACATCTACAAGATCCACAGACATGGTGTGATCACACAGTAGCCACTTTTTGTTGGGTTCCACCATCCATAACTGTGACATACAGTTTTGGGAGTCACCTATAAACAGAATAAATGTTGCTTTTGTGTCGGTGTCAGTTACATGAGAGAGAAAGGCCAAGAGTTGCCTACAAGCAAGAGCAGACTCTTCTGTACACCTTTACCATGTGAAGAAGGTCATGAATGCTGCCAAGTCAGATTGGGAAATCATGGGTCCCATATCCATATAGGAAAATACTCTTCCTTCTGTGAGAGAGCGCCTGGTTGTCCAGAGAAGCTGTGGTTGCCCAACCTTAGAAGTGTCCAAGGCCAGGTTGCACAGGGCTTGGAGCAACCTGGGATAGTGGAAGATGTCCCTGGCTGTGACAGGGAGTGGGACAGGATGATTTTTAAGGTCCCTTCCTGCTCAAACCTTTCCATGATACCCAGTTTCAAATGTGTTGCACAGACATGCTATACCTGAATATCTCTTGATTGAAAAAGTGCATATCCATCCCCTAAAAAAAGATTCACACCAGCTGAGTGAGCTCTACAAGTTTTCACACAGTCAGCTGAAAGGCCTGTGCTCCACCTGTGCTGTGTCAGAGTTTCAGCCGTGCTCTGAGCCAGAGCTCTTCCACCTACCACACAGACTAAATCTTGGCTTACACACCTGCTAGCAGGCAGGCAGACAGGCTCAAATTAAATCCTGGAACACAGTCTTGCCCTAGGCCGCGTGGTATAGGCATCTCTGGCAGCTGGGACTCAGATTTTCAGGTTAGCTGAATTCCCTTCAGTGGGAGATGACTAAATGAGCAGAAGCTGTTCATTAGAAGAGACAATCATTGATTAAGTACAGGATTCTTCCTGCTAGAGTGCTGCAAGAAGCTGTGTTCCACCAGACGAGTCCATGAGATAAATTTGCACATCCACACTCTTCTGGGAAGAAACAGAGTTGAATTCTCAGGGTTTAATCCAATGATTGCTTAGGATATCTTAAGAACATTCTCTAGGCCTGGTGTCCCATTTCCTCCATCACAAAGTCTGTTTTTAACCACAGAATTTCTGCTCTCCGGGCCCTGTTCCTGCAAGAAGATGCAGCTCCCTCTCTGTGTTCCAAACCCTGGCTCGTATTTGTAGATTTCCACCTCTAAATATGACTGTAGAAGGAATATGGGAGACAGAGCAAGTGTCCTCATGTTAAATCTCGCCACCTTCAAGGACTTTCTCTAACAAGTACATTATTACGACCAACAGTACCTTCAGATATTCCCCCATATTCAGCAAAAATTACTCTCCTTCCTTATTGTCATGCCAACAGTGGGTGTCTATCATGTTCTGAATACACCAACACACCCAAACTACCAATTTGGGCTCCTGCAGAGCCACCTCAGTTTGCCAGAGTCACCTACTGAATGTTTGTCTTCCCCCATCGTTGTCTTTGTTCTCTGTTATTCAGAGCTCTAAAGCGTCTCTGTTGCAGCCACATTTTTGACAAGGGGGAACTCAGATATTCAGATGTTTCACGTGGGAATTGAGAATTACAGTATCATTTAGGTGAAACTGTCCTCAGACATTGTAAGAACCACACAGGGCCATTAAAGATCTCTTTTTTTTGGCATCTCAAATAAAGTTCAGGTATGGGAAACACGAAAATGATTGTCCTCAGCCCAAGACCCTTGATCTCTAAGGGCAAGCTCTTACCATCTTCTTTTCTTTTTTCCCCCAAACATTATTCACACTTTTATGATCTGAATGACAGAAGTGTGAGGTTCACTTGCTTGTTTTACAGCTTTAGGAGTAAGAAAGGGCAAGCATCTTGTCAGTGAAACCTACAGAGAAACTCAGACAGAGCTCCAGGGAAAAGGTCACTGGAGCAAATAGTAGAGTGTCTTGGGGTGACTTTATGATGTGTATCCCATATCGCTGCCCTATGCCCAGAAATTAATTCTTGTGCTTTTCTATGCCTTTAAACTGAGCCTGAGAGGGGGAAGGAAAAACTGATCAAAGCTTTTTCAAAGCAGTTTGCAGCTTGTTCAAGGTCACACAGAAATAGCGCCTTTTTTTTTCCCAGCTGCAGCAGGGGAGCGAGGAAGCACCTGGCTTGCTGCTTTCCAGTCAGCTTCTGGCCAGTGTTTCAGCTTCTTTTTCTCCGAAGAGAGACTGAGAGTTTAACTTTTTTTCCTTCCCTGGAATTTCAGATTCTCTCCCTTTTCTACTGGACTGCTTCAATATCAGAACACATCAGGAGGACTTTCCACCGAGCACAGAGGGCCTGGCCCTGGGCCAAGCCCCAGTTCCGAGGAGACCAAAGGGAGGACTCTGACACTTTCCCAGGTTTTTTCTCCACAGCGAGAGATTTTATTATTTAGCAT
>NW_008238966.1:620128-620774 GCF_000691975.1 Corvus brachyrhynchos
TTACATTTTGGGTTGAATTTACTTATTCTGTGTTGGGGTAAAGTAGTCACCATGCTGGTTGAGTTCATGATGTCTCTCTGGCTCGATGTACTCATATCTTTCTGGTCCTTAGGCTTCACTGAGGTACTAGTGCTTTTTTGGTCCCTAGGGTTGTTTGCCTATCCACAACTTCCTCCGATCTTGTCCCTGATATGTAATTTTTAAAGAGAAGGGAGACAAATCAGGATTTCTGTCTTGCTGTGCTCGGTGATAATGATTTATAAGAAGTTGACAGAGGTACAGGCAGCTGTTCGAAGTGTGTATGATAAGTGGTTTCTCAGTCCTAACGCCAGTCCTAGCTTCAGAAGCCTGTTTTGGGAATTTATGAGTAATTGCACCCAGATTGTTAGAGGAGGAGGAGACGGGGTTTCCCTTCCCTTTAAATTTGATAGGTTATTGTTTGAGAATGTTCAGTTTCCCCTGGATATTAAAGAGACCACCCTCCTGGTATTTAATCTGGTAATCTTCCTCCATATGTCTCGCAGCTTGTCTAGAATGAGAGCTGATTTCCAGGGTGACTGATGAGACACCTGACCCAGAGGTGGAAAATCCTGAGTGGTGTGGGGAATGGGAGGACATCGGCCAAACCCTAAAGAAATTCTCTGAC
>NW_008238966.1:620977-630300 GCF_000691975.1 Corvus brachyrhynchos
CACCTTCAGAACTCTTCTCCTCCCCCCACCTTTCTCCCTTCTCCCACTGACAATGTAAAAAGACAACCCTTGAGATGTTCAGTCTGTTTACCACTTCCGCAATAACCTTGTTCAGTCCATTTAGGAAGAGGAGTCTCTCTTGTTCATACTATGGAGATACTATCACAACGAGACAGCCACCCAGGCTGGTTCTCTGCTCTCATCATGTGGGAGTCCCTTCCCCTGACTTGCAGCTTTTCCAACAACTGCTTTTGAGGGTCCAATCTTGAGCTACTGGGGTGCAATTTTAAGGTTGAGCCGTTCAGAAACAAAACTTCTCTTCACCCATCTCTGGGAGCATTTTCATCTCTGAGAACAGAGGCCCTCCCCCTTCCCTGGGAGAAAAAGGGTCCTCATCATCTTCATCTTTAGGACTATCTCTGGGAGCATGTCTCAGAGCTGAGGTCATCTCCTTCCAATTTGGTGCAAGAGTCCTCATCACTTCCATCTCTCCCTGTTCAAACTTCTCATCAAATTACAGTTTCTGCAGCATTTGCTTATTCCAGCACAGGTGCTTTTGCTCTCACGCACAAGTTGAACGCTCCAACCTCCCATGCTTCCATGAAATTGCAACAGGTACTCTGATATATCATAGCTTTACAACAAAATTTCAGCTTTAAGCATCTCATCTTTCTCCTCCCTCAGGTTTTCAGCTCTTCACAGCACTAAAAGGGTTAATCTCACCCAGGTCTTGAATTTCGCTTATCGCTGTTGGTCACATGATCTTTGCCAGACACCGGTGCAGCTTCAGCTGAATCTTGGCAGCGCTGGAGGGGGGGGGCCGCTCCGGCTGCACGTAGCAGGGCTGTGGGGTGGGAGCTGTGGATGGAACAGGGCCCATTGGCTCCAGGATGGCTGTGGCCCAGCCCAGCCCGACCCGAGCAGGGCCCGGCAGGGCCTGGCAGAGCCGCTGGGCCCTGTACAGACCCAACCCAGTTACCTGTCCTCCAGCCGGAAATGAGAGAGCTTCCCGGGGTTTGTCCATTCTTAAATGTGGACCACAGAGGTAGTCAAAATTCTAAGTGGCTTAAAAATTCGTCAATATTCAAACTAGCCAGCTGATAGGTTCTGTCAGATCACAGAGGAAGCTGTAAGCACCTCTTTGCAAGAAAATCACTTCTGCGACTATGCTTGCTAACCCATGACATAGAGGAAGCTGCCAAACGAGTGAGAGAGGGTGACAGTTTTGGTATGATAGAGACAGCAGCACGTCAAGAAAGAGAGCATTGCTTTATGCAAGGAAACCAGAATAACTCACATGCCTGTTGGAAATAATCTCTGAAAAGCAGAGTGGCTCTTTTTGGGCCCATGGGTACAAATGAAAAAAAAAAAAAAAAAAAAAATAACCAAAAACTCAGCCAGAGAAGTCGTGTGTAGTTTCACTGAATCTGAGCACCACGACACCAAACTTAAACAGCTGAGACAAGGGGAGGACATTTTTCAAGCCCTCAATATGCTTTTACCTTCCTGGGTTTGACAATCCAAGTTGAATCAGGGATTACCGAGTATTAGAAGGAAATCTACTTGAGCATTGCAACAGTGTTTGCAATTTCATAAATATTCCAGCCGAGCTTTCGTGGTGAAGAGTGTCTTTTTCAAGTATGTGCACAGCCTGTGAATTGATTATCTCCACCTAATGTTCTTCTTTAGGGCTTCTACTCAGCTGCAGAGTGGAGAACAGTTGATCAGAATCAAGTGTTTTATAACAGATGAAAGCAGATGCCTGTCTGGGAGATCATGTGCATGTAGATGTTAAATAAAATAACTAACAGGAGTTTACCTGTTTTATCACAGAAATGCATCCTTGCCCAAGAAGCAGGATGGTGTTGGCTTGTGATTTGTCCAAATTTGAAAGACTTTTCAGCAGCAGCTTTGTCATTTAGTCCAGAACATGCTGATAGAGTTACCACAAGAGGCTGACATGTCATTTTATTTTCTCCCCTCACCACCAGTCTTTATCTTCATAACTCAGAGGGCAAAATGTAGTAATTTTAGAAGTGGACCTATTATCACATAGTTGCAGGATGGGTTGTTTACAAGCTGCAAAACTAGGAGCAGCAAAAATTTGATAATGAAATCACAGGACTACTTTGCGGTTTTGTAATTACCTCAAACTGGTTCTGTTTCAACCAAGGTACTGATACTCTGCTAATGTACTGAAGTCTGAAGGCCACCACAAAATTCTGGAAATTCAGTCTGAAGTGGTAGTGTTTGATACAAGAGAGGGCAATTGACCTGTAATGTGCACATTACAAGTCAAATTAAAGTATTTTCATAATTTCACCTCAATTTTTAGCATTTTTGAAATGTTAATTCTTGCTGTAAATGTGCTTGCTACAAGCACTTGAAGGGTAACAAAGGGATTTTTTTCATAAACCTCACAGATTAGGTACAGTAGCCCATTATGCTAACTCTATTTTTTTTATTATTAATATGTTTGGATCATCAAGGATTTTAAAAACTTGTAAGCATTTTTGTAGGATTTTTATTTGTTTAATTTAATTTATTTCTTTAAATTAAAGAATCAGTGTTATGCAACTATGAAGGCTGTTTTGAGGAGGCTAAATTAGAATGCACGGTATGGAAGGAGATGTTGCTGGAGCCCAAGAATACTCAAAACATTGAAAAATTATATCGTCTTTAACCACTTGTTATTTTTCTACATTTTAAGTTAATGAGCTTTAATCTGGAGTTATTTGGTGCAGAACAGTTTTCAGCAATGCACTATAATGAACAAAATGTTTTGCTCCACAAATCTTTTTCAAACATGCGTATAATATTGGTAGGCTAATTGCACATTTCTGGGAATTATTTTATTCTTCTGCCTTGAATACGTCAAAGACGACTTTGTCACATAAAACTCGACTCCTGTTGTACAATAAAGCAGTGCTGCCAAGCTAAGGAAAGACAAAGAGGGGTATCCTAATGTTTAGTATTTCTAAAACTTGTGCTTTTAGGGAAATCACAGACATAAAGGTTTTTGGCTAACATAAAATCATAGAATTCAAAAATCATAGAGTTCAAAAGTCATAGAATGGTTTGGGTTGGGAGGGACCTTAAAGCTCATCTCATTGCCACTCCCTGCTATGGGCAGGAACCCCTCCCACTGTCCCAGGCTGCTCCCAGCCCCAATGTCCAGCCTGGCCTTGGACACTGCCAGGGATCCAGGGGCAGCCCCAGCTGCTCTGGGCACCCTGTGCCAGGGCCTGCCCACCTTCATTGTGAGGGTAAAGATTCACCTTGTGGTATCCAAAGCTCAATATTACAAGATTATCAGGTTTGAGAGACATCGTTATTGTATATAGCAGCAGGAAACAGATAATTTGGATGTAAACAGAAATGCAATACAAACATACCAACAATGCCCCCAACCAAACAGCAAAAAAACCCATCAAAAAACCTGTTCAATAAATTAAAAACTAAACCCCCCCCCAAACAAAGCTAGTGGCATCATGTCTACATGTATAAAATTATTTCTGTCTCTTAAATACTGTTTCTAGTACAAGTTTGTTGAGTTGCTAAGGATAGAACATATTATTGATGCCATTTGATGGACAGCAGATCTGAATTTTAGTGCACAGAATGACAGAATATTTGGGGCTGGAAGGTCCCTCTGGAGCTCACCCAGCCCAAGCCCCTGCCCAGCCCCAGGCAGGATCCCCTGGAGCAGTGGCACAGGAACGTGTCCAGCTGGCCTTGGGATGTCTCCAGAGAGGGATACTCCAGGCCCTCCCTGGGCAGCTGTTCCAGGCCTCTGCCCCTCCATGGACAGAAGCTCTTCCTCCTGCTGGGCTGGAACTCGGTGTGGTTTATTTTATGGCCACTGCTCCCCATCCTGTCCCTGGCAGCACCGAAAAGTTGATAAGGATATCCTGATTAGCTTTTGATTAGAAATTTCTTCTTGGTTAACAGATGGTCTTTGACGACAATGAGGTGCAATTAGAGAGAAAAAAAGAGATTTCCCTGGAAGTTTTTTTGGTGTTGTTCCTTTTCCTCAATCAGTCTTAGGGATCAAAGCAAACCATGTAGTGTCCTGTAAGGGAGCTTGAGGAATTGTGGGGAAACTGGAAATGATTTTCTGACCTGTAGCCAAAAGGGATGGTGATTGCTCTGTTGTGTCTCAGTAAATGATCACCATTGTGGGAAGACCCAGAAAATTGGGGTTTGTGGAAAATATATAAGCTCATATTAATTACAGAGGTTCTTCTCATAGAATACTTGTTTATTTTTTTAACTTACAAATGGTACTTTTTGGGTCAAACTTCTGTCATCTTCAGGGAGACAACATGACTAACACAGCCAAGAGTTATTTATTTTAGACTTCAGCCTTACATTAATTTTTATGCCAGCAGAGACCTTCAGTGCTAGACTTCACTGAAGTCACTTCAACACAATACATAATTCAGGAGAGGTTTTGCAGTTTTATATATGTGTTTACTTATACCTGTATGCTTTCCTTTTTTATTTATACATAGATTGTTCACTTCCAAAATACTTTTGCAAACTTTATGCTGAAGGTGTTTATTTGAAATGGTCAATAAATAACCTGTAAGTGTGTGAAATTATTTCTCATCCTGCTACAAAAATATATAAATTAGAATCACATAACAGATTTCAGAAAAAATCTATACCGGAATGCAAAACAGTTTATTTTTGACAGGAAACACTTTTAGGCATCTAACACATTCATTTTTACTTGTCATCAAAATAATTCTTGGGGAAAAGAAGCTTTAAAGCAGCTGTCTGTTCTTTTCTTTCTGTGGGCTTTCAAGATTTGCTTAATTTATCCAGGGGGAGACTCTAGGTAGACTCCTGATAATAAGCAGAAGAGAATATGCATTTTTCAATAGATTGACCTATATGCAAATGAGCAGAGCATAAACATTTTAATCTAAAAGTGCTTTTGCTTACATCGTTGTGAAACTGCTGGAACTGCCAAAACTGCACCTCTGAAGTGCACAAAATAATATTGGCTTTAATGAATTGGTTCTGAGTGGTGTTTTGAGACAACAGAGTCTGATGGATCGAGCTGTGGTCTGAGAATTGCAAACCCTGGATTCCTACTGTTGGTCCTGGCTTTCTGCCAGAGGGAAATCATGGTCCTTTCGAGTTAAGGTTTCCTTTTCTTATTAAAATTGTAGATTATATTATTGCAAAGCATTCTTAAAAATGGTGGTTAACGCACTTATGTGTTTAATTTACACGTGTGAACGACTATAACATGGATGTCTTCATAGGTGTGTCTGCTTAAAGCCGTGTAACACATTTGTCTGACTGCAAAGAGGGATCATTTCCTTGTAAAACAAATTGGATGTTTCCACTGTGAATGTCCTCTGGTGTGTTTTTACAGATGTAAGCTTACAGATTAAACACTTTTGTTTTCTCAATCAGTGTAGAACCATATGTTAATCAACTGTTTCCTTGAGTAGTGGGATAAAAATAAGGACAAAGGATGGCATATTGTTGCTATTTAATTAAGTATGAAATATTAAGTGGTCCTCCCCAGAATTTTTCTGGGATTGCACACAAAGAACTGCTTTTTTGCTCTCATTTCGTTAATTATTTCTGAACCTATGAACAGGAAACTATCTCATTTGTCCTCCTTTTTATAGAAACTTGATAGAGGAATTATCTATTTTTTTTTTCTAAACTAAATTTAGCCTTCTTTCTTAATAGCTTATGTAGAATTTTCTTTAACAAAGAACATATTTCAAAAGGTGGCAAAACCCCCTCTTTCTCCTCATAACACTTTGAAAAATACAGGTAATCATGTTATACAACATTGAGCAGTCTAATATTCTGAAGGTCAGAGAAGATATATATCTATCTATACATATATCTACATATTTATATATATATATGTATATATGTATCACTTCAAATTCAGCAGAAAGTACATCTGGTGATACATCTCTCCCAGACACTTTTATCTCAGTAAATCCCAGCCTACTAAGAAGCCAGAAAGTGATAGCCATCTGCAGAGATTGTCTCACCCCAGACTATGATAAGCTGAAATCCAGAAATAAGGAAATGTAAGAACCTAGAAATGTCTGCCTACATCCTCTGCTAAACGGTGAAGCAGCTTAGCTAGTTTAAGTCAGGGGGCTACTTTTTTTTACCCCTGTGACTATCACCCCCACATTCTTTCCATTGAGATATTGCCATGTTTATCAAAATGTCATTTAGTTGCTTCAATGTGAACTGAAATAAAAGAGCTGGGGCACAAATGACTGCTTAGCCCATGCACAGAAGAGAGAAAGTGTGAAAGGTGTTTTAGGGGCTCGGTTGAAGTCCAGAATTTTGTTTTTCCAGGAGAATGTGCTCTGTGAATGGATATCCTGGTGCCTGAACAAAGCAAGCAGGATGATTGCTGCTAGAAGAAAATTTTAATGATTAGAGCAGGTAGGATGTGACAGGACTTTTAAGAGCCTTTTTTTAAGAGAAGTTCCAGAGTTCTGAGTCCTTTCTGCCCCATTTGATTCGATGAGAGTTGTGGGTGCAGCTCCTCTCGGGAGTAGGTCCCAAATTAGTGGCAGCCTCATGCTCTTGCAGGCAAAAAAACTGGAACCTCTTTGCTGCTGGTGTGCCATGAAGAGGAGAGAAAACGGCTCAGGAGACAGAGATTGTGGTCTTCCTTGTAGGAAAGGTGGGATGATGAAAGTAAAATTGTTGCTTTGAAAAGTTGTCCCTATAGAAGGTGGGAAAAGAGCTTCAGGATCAAGCATCACTTTTGTTTTTGTGGGTTTTTTTTTTGTTTTTTTGTTTTTTTTGTTTTTTTTTTTTACTCTGGGCCTTTAATGCTCTGAGTGTGCATTTGCTCTGCTCAAATGGAAGCAGACATTAACCTTTCAGATATTCCTTTAGTGACAAACTGCCAGGGCCTGTGTTTTTTATGACAGAGATCTAGCTCCATATTGAGAAATAAACATGGAGTAAAATGTCCCATAGGAAATGAGACTGAGGAAAATTACTTTATCTAGATATTTTATTATATTCCAGGCAAATTGTCCTTCTTTGTGTCTGTTTTTATATTTTTTTGTCTCTATCATGGAATCATGGAATGACTTGGGTTGTAAGAGACCTAGAAGACCTCTTTTTACCTCTTCAGCCTTCCATAACACAACACAGCAACTCATTTAGATATTTTCTGGTAATTTCATGCTACATCTTCCTTTGCACACACAAATATGCACACAAACACTCCCAACCCAGCAATCCAAATTCAAAGAGAATTAATGGAGAAAATCCAGATATACTACAGTTTAGTATTTACCCCAAATTGCATTTGATAATTTGTACTGGTTTACAAGCCTTACTCTGATTTTTTTACTGTTGCATGAGGTCTCAGTTGGTCACAAAATCAGTTTCACTTAGGGGTTGATTCAGCCTCCATGGTAATTTCAGCACTTCAGGCTGGGCTCTGATGTGCCATACACCAAGTGAAATATTTTGATGCAGAAGCACTGCTTCCTCTGCTTTTTTTTTTAAAGCTCTTCCATAGAGGAAAAAAAACCCCAGCTCTAGAACATTGTTATTCCCATAAGAACCCTGTTTAGAAGCCCATCTGTCCATGCCTGAAGTTTTGTGGGTCTGTCTGCTCCAGGCAATACATGTACCATCACCTTTTGTACTTAATAAATCATCTGCCTTTAAAATGGTCACCAAGTTTCTGGCTTGCTGGTGTTGAAGAAATATAAAATGGAACAAGCCAATTTAAGTTCCAGCTGTATTATTTCATAAACTTTATGCCTTTTATAGGATTTTTATTTTAATTTTATAAAACTGAAATAAACACCTCTTCGTATAAGAAGCAAAATCTGTAGCCCTGCTGCTCAGGGATATTAAATAAGAAGTTCTTATATAAGACAGAAAGAGATTCAAGATTTAAAATGCCTCCAGAAACTTCTGTTCTGCTTGCAGACTTGTCCCCCACGCTGCTGTTCTTTAATAAAAAATAATAAATATTGTAGGCACTTCTTCCTTCAACAAAAATCCCTAATGAAAAAAGAAAAAAATATCAACACAATCCTTCCTGCTGCCCATTGCTGAGGTGAATACTCTCCACCTGGGGTAAAGTTCTCACAGCTCTTCAGCATTCACTGAGATAAACTACTTTTCTCCCCAAAGCTCCAAGCTACCAGCTTGTTCATGTCTAAATCCCTAGGGAAAAAAGAGCATAAAGTACATGCTGGACATTGCAGCTGCTCCTGCTTAACCCTACACCTAAAGGAAGCCCAGCGTGGTACCTTTTGCACTTCCTCTCACAGAATTAGGTGTTCCTAGTTTTCATTATGACCAAGGATGCCAGGCATGGTTGAATTTTTTCCCCCCTTCTGGTACTCCTAAAAGCTTTGCATCAGTGATGTGTTGGCTGTGCCATGAGTAACAAGAGTGGAAAAAAAGCACAGCTCGTGGGCTGTGTGTTTGTCATTCAGCAGAAGAAACCTCTGAGCATCAATCACAGAGCTTCGTTGTTTTCAGACACGTTCTGTGTAATGACTGCTTGTACTCACCTGCAAATGCACTTCGTAAAGATGATTTTTAAAAAGAGATACATTTTCTAGAAGCCTGCAGGAACGGCAATTATATAACAGAAAAAGAATGAATTAAATCCTATTGCAAATTCCACTGTGGGTTATTAGAAAGCTTGCTGATGGAGGAATCTGAAGTACTGCAATTTTATTTCACACAGGAATACAAATTTCAGGTGCCCCCTCAAAGGTCTCTTCCTTCAGAAAGCCCAGCTTGTTAAATAAATTCCATGCGCTGTCACATCTTGCCTGGAGCTCAAAACATGCAGCTGGAGTTCAAGAGAACACATGTAGGAAAGAGGCCATAGAGATGAAGGTTCCACCCCGTGGAAATTTAGAGTGGAGTTTTAAGTCTTTGAGAAAAACTTGTGGGAGATTGGAGGTGATCTCTATAAATTCAAATAACTAATTAAACTCTTGGAGGCTTCTCCTAGACGAGTTTCTCGTCCCCCTTCCCACACCACTGACATGCATTGCTTTAGTTTGAAAAATAAATAAATCAGGATCTGTATGTTTTATCCTGACTTTCAGCCTTTCCCCATCCCCGAGGCTTATGTTTTATTCTTGGGGAAATCAGATGGAGAAGATGGGACAATGAGTGCCGAGGATGTTTTTGAATACAGGAAATGCAGTGTTGTCCTGGGGAGCCAGAAACTGAGTAGGTCTCGAAGCTCTGGCACAGCTACTGAACTGCTGTGGAAATGAAAATTTCTGCTATCATTAGCTCACCTACCAGACATCATCCACTGCCTT
>NW_008238966.1:630435-633431 GCF_000691975.1 Corvus brachyrhynchos
TTTCCCTGTACTGCTTCCCTGCCCTCAACCATCCCATTTTCATGTTTCCATTAAAAAGAATTTGTAACTCTGGCACATGGATTAGGCAATTATTTTGTCCATCTTTAATTTTATTCATGAAAGCTGTGTTAACAGAAAGACAAATGAAAATTCTTCAAAAGTCTTGTGCTTTCAACAGTAAAAGGTCAACCATTAAAAAAAAAAGAAAATTATATTACTTCTCTGAAAACACAGACACATTAAGCCCTCCTGATTTAGTTCCTCAGATGGTCTTGTGTGATTTAGATACAGTTGAGAGAAGTAGGGCTGGAGGAAGCAAGAAAATAAATATTACTAAAAAGAAATTTTACTGTCCAAAGTGCAAATATAACCAAGTCATAAATTTTACAATGTTGTATGCGTGTGTATGAGATACCACTAGGCCTTGCTATATTTTTTCTCTTTTTTTTTAAATTTTATGTTATTTTTACTATGTTAAACTTGAAACTTCTATAACAAGGTCTACTACTTTTCAATGGCTCCCGTGTTCTCCTCCATCAGTGAAGGAGGTGGAAGGAAGGAGCTCTGGGGTGATTTGGGATCTGTTTCCTCAGGCAGCATCTGAGCATTTATTCCAACAGAAGTAGGGGAGCAAGGAAACCTCATGGAAACCTCATGGAAACTGGGGTGAGCTCCAAATACCAACAGTGTGGGCAAGAGTTAGAACACTTTTTGGGCTTGGTTCCTTATGAAAAGCTTTAAAGATTGAAACTTTGAACATATTCAGTAAAGGTCATGTGAGAAGGTACAAATTCACACTGGGAGATACAGATTTTATATATTGCTTTTTTAAGAGGCCTCAGTTTACATGTCTGGAATGATACCTCTTCATGGCCCACATGTATACAAAAGAGCAATTGGATTATATTGGTGTGGGAGAGTAGGAAAAGTACAAAAATATGAAATAAAGGAAGAAATCTACACTAAAATATTTTACTGGAGCTAGAAAACTTGCCACTTCTTTGTACATCAATCAGGAAGGAACCAATTTATTCTTTTTTTTCATAGTCTATGAAATTTTTGCAGAGTATTGGTAACATCAGTCACAAGCAATAGAAGAAACAATAGGGTTTAAAAAAAACAAACCAGCAGAGCAGTACCTAAAGAGCGATGTTCCTTCTGCTTTCTGCCCTAGTTGTCTGTACAGGAAATTTCTGGTATTTTAGCATCAAGGCTGAGGCAAGTTCTGTTTGATTATAGTTCTTAATACACAAATCATCTGGCTGTAAAAGGGCTTAAAAGAACACTTTCCTAGCTAGGGAACTGATGGGAGAAGATGATGGATTACATGAAAGAATAAGGTGTGGGAAAGGGATGAAAAAGTGAAAGGAAGAAAGAAGAAGGCAAGGAGGGAAAGTTAAATAGCAACTGCCTAGATATATGAGATGAAAAGGTGAAAGTATAGGAAGAATGCAGAGGAAATTCACAGAAGGATCTCAAAACACAGGGTGCAGTGAAGGTGGCAGTCTTGGGTAGTCAATGGATAAACTGTCCCTTCCCTATCAGAAAGAATCCACAAAATGGCAGCTAAAATAAATGCTACCAAATTATCTTCAACTGTTGTAAAAATTAGCAACTTTGCCAGCTTTTTGCCAATTAGTTCTTAGCAGTAAACAATCAAAAATCCTACCCCCCCCCTTTTTTTTTTTTCGAATGTAGGACAAAATCCTGAAGTATTTTCAGAGCTTGCCTCAAAATACTCACCCAAGGCATCTTGCCATTGCATCTGAGAAATTCTCTCTCCTTGCTCTGCATGGTCATACTGCTCAGGTCAGTCCACACTGGCCTCTGAAAAAAGGTACCTCCTTCCTTCCTACTGTTTATATAAAATAAACAGGAATATAAGATATTCAGATAATTTTGAGGAGAGATTTTGATGGGGGAACTCATGATTAGTTTAATCTCTAATGTTAACAACTATTGAGCCTGTGAAGGATTTTAGCAGAAGGGAGCTGAGTGCCTTGAGAGGCTTTCCTAGCAGGGAGTTCACACCATTAGACTTAATTCATCCTATGGATGTGTGAATTACATATTTTTTTCCTGCTAGTTGGATAATAAGGCAATAAAGCTTTCTGATGTGTTAATGTGTCAGATTGGAATGTGTTGAACCGGGTGATGAAGATGATTTAAAAAGAGATTTTCCAATAGTGAAGTTGGGCTGCCTGAAACCAGTGGTTTGAAAACACAGTGAAGGTAATGGACCATTAATGATGATGGAATGATGTAACTGAACTGATTGAATAGGGTTTTGTGAGGGATGGTAATATACAGTGTAATTTATACAGATTATATTGTTTGAGTTCTGAAATGATACTTTCATTTTTAACAGAGGCTCTCATGAATTTTTTAAGGATTTTCCTGTTTTCCATCTTTTTGTAAAACATCAAGGTAGTGCTCACAGCAAACTAGCAAAACATTCCTTTGACAAACACAGAATTTATTCTAGTCACAAAATTATATTAACTATGAGTATTGATTGCCATTGATATAAGTCTAAAACTGTTTTCTAATTACTTCCTTCAATTAGTCAAAATAAAAAACATAAGCCAGACTTCAGGAACATAACCTCACTTCAATCCAACTGTCACTTGGTCACTGAAATAACTATACTTTTGATTTAACAAGTTATTTTTTTTTACTTCATTTCACCTTGTTGCTCCTTTCAGCAACCACTTTCAACTGACAAGGAACAGCCCTGGTAAGTGTTTACATATATATATATATTTTTTTTTTTTTGTATTATTATTATTGTTTTAAATATATATATATAAACATGCACAGCAGTTGTTTTTTCAACCTTTTATGCAAGTTCAATTAAGAAGAAAGGAACTGTTACACTTATGAAGGCATGCCAAGGAAAAATTAAAAAACAACTTTAAAATGTACCTTCTATGATGTTTACCAACTTCTTTCCCCCTGCAGTAAAATGATATTTTCTAGAGACAAAATAGACAGCC
>NW_008238966.1:633499-634138 GCF_000691975.1 Corvus brachyrhynchos
GCTCCAGGGGAACAGCCTGAGAGTACAGGAATGGCTCTGGTGAGCCAGGAACTGTTGTAGCTCCTACAGGAACAAGAGCACCCAGCCAGGCCCCAAACAGGTGGGGACAGCAGATAGGAAACAAAGCTGACCCTGAGCCATGAATATCACCAGTAAGGTGTAGGACTCCTATTTGCAGGAAATTCTGTTAGCTTGATTCTTGTACCATCGTATCGACTCGTGCTTTACCAAACAGGTGCTGATAACTCGAATAACAAAATAGTACCAACATCTAAAATAAAAGCTCACTCAGAAGTGAGGGAGCCATATGACAGTGACTAAGACAGCCCAGAAACCTTAATGTGGTGTTTAAAGCCTCTCATGTGGGTGGAAAGAGAACCAAGAGTGTGGTGATCCAGACACATAAACTTCAAACATGGAACAGGAATTTGAGAAGGGTGTAGAAATCAAGAGTGTTCCCAGTATAATATCTAGGAAATGAGTTCTGAAAATAAACATTGGGATACAGAATCACGGAATCATGGATTGGTTTGGGCTGGAAGGGACCTTAAAGCCCATCCAGTGCCACCCCTGCTATGGGCAGGAACATTTTCCACTGTCCCAGGCTGCTCCCAGCCCCAATGTCCAGCCTGGCCTTGG
>NW_008238966.1:634328-634998 GCF_000691975.1 Corvus brachyrhynchos
GGCAAGGCCCCAGTGAGGTCCCCCGAGAGCTTCTCCTCTGCAGGCTGAACAAGCCCAGCTCTGGCAGCCTTTCCTCCCAGCAGAGCTGCTCCATCCCTCTGCTCATCCTGGTGCCTGCCCTGGCCTGGCTGCAGCAGCTCCAGCTCCTTCCTAAAACAAGAATAGACCTTTAGATACTTAAACAACAGTGGAAAAGGTGCATTTGAAGTGCTGGTGGTGTGAAGATCCTTTTTTTCTAAGTAGAATATCTCAGGGAAGATACGTATAGCAAATTTAGCAATTAACACAGTGTTATGATCCACTTTCAAGGTTCTTAGAAAGCCTCTACCCGAATTAAGGTGCAAACGAGGCCATATGCCAGTGACAATAGTAAGGGTTTTATTGATTACATGAGAGAGAGAGAGAGAGAGAAAGAAAGAAGTAGAAGATAGGTGGGGGGGGACAGAAAGAGTGACAGGGACAGAATAAGGAAAATATCACCACTCCATGGATCCCGAGATGTTCCATTGATCCTCTCCAGCTGGTCTCTTGGTGGTGAAGGTCTCCCAGAAGGCACAGATTCCGATGGGTATGTGTGCTCAGGCTAGGTAGGCATGTCCAGCCAGGTCCCCCTGGGGTGGGGGTCAGTCTCTCACAGCAGGCTCTGGGTCTGTTGCATCCCGTGCAGTCC
>NW_008238966.1:635119-681746 GCF_000691975.1 Corvus brachyrhynchos
CCATGCACCCAACTCCTCCTTCTCCCCCCTCGGCTGGGGGGAGTCTGTGTAAGCCTGGCTTATGTGAGCTGTGCTCTTCCCCCACCCCAAACTCAGCTGGGGATAGTTGCAGCTGGTGGCTTTGGCCTTTTGTGCTTGCATACCTTTCCCTCAGCCTGAGATGACTGAACAATGTGTTTCCCTTTATCTAATCAACAGTTTGACTCAGTTCAAAGTCCCACTCTTCAGGGAGCCTTCTTTGGTTGTAGCTTCTTTATAATGAGCAAAACTTTATATCAATGTTTGAGGCATGAACTATTTTCAGTCTCTGACACACAGACACTTAGAGCCCTGAATCTGAGACCTTTGCATCCCAAAGACTGGTCTCCCTTGGCAACCATTGGATTGTGCTTCATTCTATCATGTCAAAGGAGGGAGGAAAAGCTCGATAAACAAAACGTACCCCAATCAAAAATGACACGTTACTATTACAGTAAAGGGATTCTCTTGCAAAAAACATGAAACAAAAAGAAGCAGGTGCCTCCCCTTCCCTTTTGAATGCAGAAATGAGACTTCTCATGCTTTAGAACTGCATGAACAACCAAGAGAAGTCCATGGTGAGTTTCCAAGCCCAGCTCTACCTAAAGCCTTGAAAACATTTCCATTGCTGGGTGGATCAGAACCTGGAGAGTGAAAGAAGTGAGACTGCAGATTTATAAGTGACAGAGAATCACCAGTGGATAAATCTTAAAGAAATGTTAAATATTAGCTTCATATAACAAGAAATCTTCTAAATTTTCTGATGAAAAAGAGCAGAGAAGAATAAGCAATAGCAGAAATACAAATCCCCCAGTGTATTTTGCATTAAGTATCTCAAGGTCACTAGAATTTTTATCAAGAATTTAAAAAAAAAAATTCTACTTATTTACTAGACAAAACAAAAATCAAGATAGCCTTAACTATCAGATGTCTCCTTGGGCATTTGATGATTCTTTGGCACAGCCAGCATTTTGAAAGAAAAGCCAGTAAAACTAAACTACAAAATCTGGTAACACTAAAAACTGAAGTAAAAGGAAAATTATTAAAGGACACAGATATGAAATGATAAAAGTTCCACACTTAGTGCCCATGTTTAGGGATCACTGAAGCTGTATGTTTACAAATGATATGATTTATTAACAATCTGAGGTAATTAGATAAAGAGCACTAAACTACTAACTTCTGGGGTAATCTGAACGTATTGAAGTAAACTGCTACCAAATCAACAAGGAAAGTACCACTATGAAAACAGCAAAGATATTCATAACAGCAGCTGTAAGTGCAGAAATGGAGACTGGAGTGTTAATAATATAGCTAGTAAAAGATAGACATGTTTATCTGAACACTGATAATGCAGTTTATGATGTACTTTATCTATTGAGCACAAAGTGTGAAATGCTGTGGGGGAACTAATGGTATGAAACATGATTAATCAACACACAGCAAGAAAAGCATCTGCTGTACAAAAAAGTGTCCACTAAAACATTATAAAAAGTGTGGTAAAAATAAAAAATAAACAGAGCTGAAGTCAGATTGGTAGTGCATGGGAAGTTAAACAAAGATGAAGCAAAAGAAGGTTAATGAATATAGATCAAAGCAAAATTACATATTTATTGATGAAAATAATCTTAGCAAGAAGCCCAAAACCACTGTGACAATGAAAACTGATATTTAGCATAACTGACAGTTTAACACTACTTTTCTATTGCTAGGACGTAATCCATGCACCCTACCAGAGAAAATCAATTACTACTAAACCATGTATTTGTGGCTCAGGAAAGGTGCTACTTAAAAGAAAAATTGAGTAATCTGAATCCCTCTTACTTTATCATCAGTGCATGGCACAGCAGAAACATTCCTCTGCACCAGCAATCATATATATAATCCCATTATATCAGCTGTGACTATACATAACTTACATGTATATCATGGCCTATTTTGAGATATTTCTACTCTTTGAAATAGGCTGTATGTGTCAGAAATTCTTTCAGGAAGTGTGGAGCCACTGTTTCCCAAGTTCTGAGGGATGCAAGCAAATAAACACACTAATACTTGCTTTTTATTCATCCTGTTGTTTTTAGTGAAACAATTTATATACATAATTGTATGCAAGCAATTGTCAATATATTTTAAATTTTAACTGAAACCACAGGGGTTTTTTTGTTTTTTTCCCCATTTTTTATCACACCTCCTTTATTTTTTTTTTTTAACAGGTTTTTTAATGGCAGAGTAGTCCCTCAGCTTTCAGTGAAAAGGGATTCCAGAGTGTGCTTCCAAACATGGACCAGCTCAATATCAGACTTGGACGGAGAACAGTGCATGTGAGTTCACTTCTGGAAATGTCAGGTCTCCCATTGGTACAACAGTAATTGCTGCAATCCAGGGAATTCATCAGTGCAGAGTTCATCAGTGTGCAATCATGAACCTGCTGGATGCCATTTGGTGACAACTTTAAAAGTGAGCTTAGAGGCTCTTCTTGGGGCCTTTCCTGGCAAGACCTGCATGCCCTTAAATCTGGACAACTGAGCTCAGACATGGAAATGCTGCAGAGATGGGTGCAACCACCCGAGTTCAGCTTCTTGCTGGCTGTGAATTAAACAAACGTGCAAACGAACAACTTTTCCAAATCAAGCTAAAGAAATTAAAGTATTCATGCCAACCTACCCACCCATCAGGGAAATTGATGCCATCGATCACAGCCTCCCGGCAGGTTTGAGGTAAGGGGTGTCTAAAGGAGGAGAAAGGTGAAGTTACATCCAAAAAGATTTGGTTGGGTGGGTCTCATTTGAAAGAAGAAAATCAGAGCAAATCTATAATTTATGGGGGGGGGGGAAGTTTGGGAAGAAAGAAGCTGGCTCTAAACTTCAAGAACTTTCCAGAAAGCTAAAGAGGGAGCAGCAAAACTGCTTTGTCTGTGCTCAGAGAAAAATATGGATGGAAGATGCCACTGACTTTGATTTAAAGAGGCTGAAAAGTTCAAGTCAGCAGGGTTAGGTTCTCTTAGCCTTCCTATAACACTGCAGACACCAAAGCAATGAGTTTACATCAAGTAATTAATAATATAGCGATAGAAATAAGGCAGGTGAGATTTATGTTTAGAAAACTAAATTTGGGATGACCCAATGGTATAATCTATACACCAGCATACAGAAAAGGACAAGGACACAGCTCAGCTGCTGCTATGCACTTGTGTTTTTTAACTCATTGAGATGGAGGCAGTTTTTATCTGTCACAGCCAGAACTCTCCCAAGAAATTCCTGGGCACCAACAGATGGGAGCCTCATTTTGTGAGGAAAGAAATTTTAATTGCATGAATGAAACTTGTGAAACTTGTCCATTTTGGGCAGAGAAAAACCTTGGCCTATTTTATTTATTGGTACAGGTAGAGCCAGTAAATCCCACTTAGAGAGAATTAATGTTCTCCAAGAGCTGGGTATAATGAACCCTCCTTTCCTAAGGACAGAGCTACTGCTGGTGATTGATTTTAATGTCTAAGCAGTTGCGAAGAGCTGCTGAAGTTTTACTCTTGGGCTGTGCAATTATAAAATCTCCATTTCTCTAATTTCCAGCAGTGCAAGAGCTCAGCTTTCTTCACATCTGAGGTATTTGCAGCCCATCTCCTCTCATCTCCTTCCTATTTCTGTAAATAATAAAAAATAGAATAACATGTAAGACCTGTATTATCTGTGAAATTGGGAAGAATCAAAAGTTATTATTGAAGGGGAGATGCTGATGCTGATAAACAGACAGCAATTCATCATTATGAAGAAACCAACACAAATATGAAAAGCAGAAATAGGAAAATAGGGGAGAGTATGGTATATATTGTTCCTTTGACAATATAATAACAATATAATCTCTGCTTGTCACCTCTCTGAAATCCACGTTGCTAAACTTATTTCACAATAGCTAGTGTATGTTTGCAAGTTATTATAGTTTCCAAATACCTCCAATCTCAATTTCAGATCCTTAAGTAATTTCAACAGCAATGTAGTCTTTCTTGAATATATTTAAAAAAAAGTGACAAGAATAATTTAAAAACAAGAGTGCAGATGAACACTACTGTTAAATTCCATCTGTATGAATCTATATAATGCTAACCAACCATCCTGTGTATAACGATATTTTAAGTACGTTTCAGGCTACTTTTCAATCAGTTTTGCCAATTAGTCTGGAATAGTCAGACTTTACTTCAATGGATTTACATTTATTTTTAAACACACACACATATATATATATGACAATGTGCTCTTCTGACTTTGCTAAAAGGACAAAAAGACTGAGGGTATATATTTTTCCTCATGCTTTGCATGAGCTCATGAAGCATTATTAAACAAGGCTTTTAGAATAGCATATTATACATTCTTTTCCAAGAAAAGATTATATTTTTTTCTTTCTGTGTATTAAGTTCTTTGTATGGCCCATATTAATTTAATACTTCTATGGCCTCAGTGAGTATGAAGGCAGGGCAGAAATAATGACATTTTGATGCACAGAGAGATTTTATTTGTTCACACAAGCACACCAATGGCATGAAAACGTGGATCTTCAGAAGCACTCAGTCTTACAGATTTTTTTCTTTCAGAAGCTCTTTCAAGACTTAGGTCTTAAAAGTCCTGGCCCTGAGACATGACTTTCAAACCAATACCAAGGCATGTTCCATGGGTGTGCTCTCAGCTGGTGAGATCCCCTTGGCAAGCATAACCTGAAGGTGACAAAAAAAGTGAAATGGAAGAGCTGGCATGGCAGGTTGGGTTCATCACAGGGCAAAATGCACACTTGGAATACAACACAGTTCTTTTTTTTATCTCCACTTTGATGCTTTCACATCAATAGCTTCAGAAAAGGGTTACTATTTGCTGAAGTGTGTTGTTCTAATGTTAAAAGAATGATGGTTTTATATCCTGTAGTTTAAAGCTCAGGGAGTAGTGCAATGTTTTCCTAAGCATTGTTATTACTATTTATTGTTATTTACAGAAGGTGTAGCTGTTGCTTTCAGATCTGAATAGCCACACCTTCTCTCAGAAGTGCTGCAAAAGGCCAGTTTTGGTGTAAAATGTGCCTGTACTTTTCCACAGGGCTGCAATATTCTACAGGAGGAACAATTAAAGTGAGCAGACTTCATTAAGTACAGAGGCTGATACTGCAGTCAAATGGCTGCATTTAGTGGCAAATTGTGCCTTATTTTTCCTCCTTCTCATGCTTGTTGCTGACATAAAAGGAGATCTTCTTTCTTAGTTGTTCTGGCAGAGTTTCTATCTGAGAGGCTCATTATGCCTCTTTCTTACTTCTAGGAAAAAATGGATTAAGCTTACCTCATCAGAGTCAATCAGAATTTAATATATGCAACCCTCCCTGCATTTTTTTTTTTCTTTTTTTTGTTGCATGATCTGGGATCTTTGTAGGACCTCTCTCATTTCTTTCTCATTCCAGGAGTGTAGAGGACTTTGCATACAGACTGCAGCTCTTTAAACCTGTGTAGGTCAAGGCCTTTAGAATTAATAAGGGGATTTAAGGTTTACACTATTACTGTGATTATATCATCCATTTCATTGTACCGCATGAAAGGAACATCACGACAGACAAGCCATAAACTTGCCTCTATATTTGATATTCTGTGTTCTGTGAGAACTGGTTCTGAGATAAACCTGAACTGTGACCAGGGTTGCCAAGCTGTGTGCAGAGATGTGAGAAGAAATCTCGTGTTTCCTAAGCTTGAGCAAGAATTAATCATTCTCAGAGCTCTTGATGTGAGCTGGCATCAAATAGAATATTATTTACATAAAATGTGAAATTTTACAAATGTGATCTGTGCAAGAAAGCAGGTGCCTGAATCCACAACAACGTCAAGTTCAGTTTCCACGTGCATGAAAAACATGAAGGCACCAGTAAATGTGCTAAATCCTCAGTACAGGAATAAAACCCTAAAACATACTGAAAGGAATCTTCCAATTCTTTGTAAAAGTTATATTAAAGTCAATTTAACATTATAATGTATAATATTTTAAATATATAATGTTTAAAATTTAATAAATTCCATTACTATTATTATTATTATCATCTGAAGTGGGTAACACGTAAATCATGAATAAAACTGGAGTTAGATGTAAGAAAATATTTAGTTCTCAGTTGCAAAAAGGGAATGGAAAATGTAAACGAAGACCATGTTCATTCTTTAAAGGCTTTCCTGTTAATATAAGAAAAGTAACTAGCCACTTTGTGAAATAATCCTGTTAAAATATAATATCATTATAGCTCAATGCATCCTTAAAACTGTTATGTAGATACACAAGATCCAAAATCAGTCTCATTCCTTTAGTTTCAACTATTTTTAAAAATAAGTGATTATTACATTTGAAATTTTAATTTTTAAAATGCCATTTTTTAAAATATTTTAATTTTTAAAGCTTAAGTCAGAGTGACAGCACCCTCTAAATGCAATAGCTGATAAATTAATCATTTCAAGACAAAAAAATCCAGGAAAATTGAAATATGTCATTATTTTGAAGAGAAAAACTGCAGAAGAAAATGCATAGGATTAAACATATTTTGATGAAATCCTTTGATAATTTCACACTAAAGGGAACACACATCAACACCTTTTCTTTTTGCTTTGTGAGAGTTTTATTCTGAAGGACTGAACTTTTAAAGCCCATGTTTTTCCTTTTGTGTGTCCATTTGAGAGTTCTTTTGGATATTTGGACAGCAAATTACTGAGGATGCTATGGTGGAAAAGCCTGCACCATGTGTGATCTGCTGGTGGCATAGGGTGGGATTGGTGCTCTCCAGCTATTGAAGATAAATGCAGTCATTTCTCAAATCAATTTTAAGAGGTCTTGACTCTGCTCAATTTTGCTCTCACTTTCAGGGACAAGAATCAGTGATTGCAGTAGTGCAAAATACTATAAACAGATTATACATTTCGTGAAAAAATGGCAGTAAATTCTAATCTGTTACGTTACTCTGAAAAACAAAAGAAAAGCAGCCTTTTTACAACTCACAATAACATTTTATAATATTAGCAGCTTAATTTTATGCTAGCAAAATGAGATCTATTAATTTCTTCATACAGTGTCACATTCTACTCCGGAAATGTTTTATTACTGCGTTATTTCCCTTTCTCTTCACAAGATCTACAATTGTTTGCCATGTAAAATTAAATCTATTATCCCAGAAAATAATTTCTTTAAAGATTCTACAGTCTATTACATTTCTTAAAAGACAGTCTTTGTTTCCTTCTTTGAAACTGAAAACTATTTTACTGAGGAAATGATTTGTTGTTATTTAATAAAAAAGTTGAAACTTGGATCAGAAACAGAGAAATCTGATTTGGCTTCAGAACTCTTAATTCCGGTTCTGGCAACACATAAAATGTGAAGGAATGGGGGGAAAAACCCCCTAGAATAACAAATAATTTCTTATTGTGTCTTCATCATAGTTAGCATAATTCCCTACCAGAGACAGTGCTTTGAAGTATTATATATGCCAGACTGGGGACTTATCTGTGTTCTGGAGCCCATTTTCCTCACGTTAAACTAGCCTAATATATTCTCAGATTTACATTTCGTTCAGAATTAATGGTAAATACAGTGTAGTTTCATCTGGCTATACAGGGTTTTTTTTCAGGAATATGGAAATTTATGAGGACTATAGTTAATATTTTTGATTTTTCTTTTAGCGAAATTATCCTAGACCCATACTGTACTTTCAAGTCTTTCTGTTAGAAATACAATTTGGCAACACTAACGAAACACAGAGTTGACTTTTTTTTCCAAACCATTGTGATAAACTTCTGAAATAGAAGATTATCTTTGGGAGCTAAGTAAAAATTCACTCTCTGTAATAGGGCCCTGAGTTTGCTTTGCTTCTTTTGCATGACATTTGTGTGATTTACCAGGTTGTGTTAGCAAATTGTTTTGCTGAAGTTCTTGTTAATAATCTGGGTGCAGTTTATTGAATATTTATTCCTCTAGGGCACAATAATGAAAGCTATGATGAAAATACTTTTAACATCAAGATGCTTTGGGGGAACTTTCAATATTGTGATAACAGGAGCTCACTCTAATTGCAACAAGAAATCAATTATTTTCATTTTTTTTACCCTTTCTGGTAAAGGGTTTTACCATGGTTCTGATGTAAGAAATGAAGTTCATCTAAACATATGCAATTTCTTGCCTGTATGTCCCAAAACCCTAAGAAATTATTGATCTGAAACCTGACATTAAAGCAAACGTAACAGTACAACAAAAACTAAATGCACTTTCAGTAATTGAGAAGTTCTTCAACTGAAACATTTCATTGTGGTTCATAGATCTTACAACTACAAGACATCAAAATTAACTCTTGTATAAAATCAGCTTTCTGTATTTCCTGAACTGAAAAAAAAGTATTAGCTTTAGAAAGAAAAGATAGCTTCAATATGGGTCCAAAAATATTCTGCAATCAAGAATGCTCTACAGATAGGTGTTCTGTTAAAATGGTAGATTTTGGTGTTAAAATGCATAAAATATATAATTTATTTCCAATCTATGTCACATATCTTCAACTTCTTGACATCTGGTATTTTTGTACTTAGAAAGTGCATTATGGTCTTATGTTTTTTCCAAAACTTTTTATAAAAAATGCTTAAAAATATACTATCCAGTTGTTTTGAACCCTTTTACATTCAACAAAACTCATTTGAGGTAATTCGCCACTTGAGGTTAAATGTTGAGACCTACCTTAGACAAATTTTTATGGAAATTTTAAGTGATAAGAGAGAATTTTTAAAAAATATTTTAGGACTTGGGGAAGTATAAGTTTTGGCTTTTCTAAGTCATTTGTGTTTCACACATAATTATATCATCACAAAAAACTTAATTGCAAATCTTCAATTAATTTGGCAAAATCCTTTCCCCAAACACTTGTTTTGACTACCATTTGTCCTACAAAGTTTCTTATGTTGTATTTAATTGTGTCAAAAACCAGAAGTCCAACTGAAAAATAGTGTCCCATTTTGCCCCCTTTGCTGGTAACGAGTCATGTGTATCATAAATCAAATCATTTGATTACTGAATTGTTTATCTGGTTCTCTCTTGTGATTTCAGGTGGACTCCTCAAAGCTATTTTCACCTGCTTAAAAAAAGAGGCAACCACGTTCTTTTTCTTAACACATCTTTATAACAGGATGTGAAAAAAAAAAATTAAAAAAGTAATATTGAGGCTTCCTCTACCACTCCTGACTTTCTTTTCTAATGGCAGCTCAGCAGAGTGATTCATATGGGGATACTCTCTAAAAATGAGATTATAAACGTCTTCTCTTTCAGCTCTTCTTGCATAAAAAGCAAAATAAGATGAAAACACGATGAAAGTACTTAGCACCACCTCAGACTGAGAGGCATAACAGGAAATCTGCCAAAAAAACAGAAAAGAGAGGTCTGAAAAATTATTCTGTAGTACAGAACAGAACCTGATTAGTTATGACAAACACAGATCCACCATCTCACGAAAATATCAGTGTACAACGAGTAGGTCAAATAAAGTAGTTTATGGCTGGTTTTAAACCAGCAAATGTGTGCAAGAGGCGTCATTTTGTTTTCAGCTGGACTTGGGAAAAACAAACAAACAAATGAACAAACAAACAAACAATCTCCAAGCACATTCTGTACCTCCTTGTTCACCTCAGACCTCACACTTTATTTCAATTAATTGCTCAGGAGAACAAAGGAATCAAGGAAGAAAATTAAACTAAAATTGCACTTCAGGACCACTGCCTCATGGTGGTGTAAGCTTCATCCACCACTGAGAATAAAAGTCTCAGAGGAACAAACTCTAGATAATTTCCAGTATGATGTTCATATATTCCCCAAAATCAGCAAAGAGACTGATGACATAAAGAAGGCCAAGAAAATCTGTGAAAATCTGTTTTTTAAAGTTGGTGCCCTGAATTTTTTTTGACTGAAGAAGGCTGTTTTCATGCAAAATGGTCGCTTACAATTGGAAAGACAGACCCAGTAGAAATACAAACAGATAAATAAATAAATAAATAAATTAATCTCATTTATTTAGAAAATAACTGGGTGTTATTTTGGCTCAAATAATGGCTTCCATTGCTCCAGTCACATACTGACAGAAGCACTGAAATGATGAACCTAATGGTAGCAGTTTTTCATAATCTCCAATTTATGAACCTTTATGTCCTGCTGTTTGAAGAGATTTTGGTGTTTATTTTTAGACGGATAACAAACAAAACACCCCGTAAAACAACCAAAACCCCTGAATCCCAAATGCCAAATGCCAAAACAAACAAACAAAAATCCCCCCAAACACCCAAAACGAAACCCAAAAAATTAATTCTTGATAAAATGGGTATTTTTTCCTTCAAGGAATAGTGTTTGTTTAGTTGTTAAACTTCTTAAATGCAAGACTTAAAGTGATTTGAGTGATTTGGGTAAATCACAGATCTTTTGATACCTATCAAAACGTTGTTGACCGTATCTTTCTTTGGATAATTTCTCCATGTAGCTGTCAGGACACTAAAAGACCTGAAAGACAACAGTCCATCAGCCAGGAAGATAATTTCTGCAAACAGGAGAAGGAAACAATCCTGGAATAATTTAATCTAACGTGATTTTTTTGGTTTGGTTTTTGTTTGTTTGTGTTGTTTTGTTTTTGTTTGTTTTTAGGGTTTTTTAATAATTAGGAAGAAAACCAAACTAATTTTTCCACTTTGTAGTGAAGGTCATTGCATCCCATCACATCATAAAGCACAGACGTGCAACAAAGTTTTGTCTATTTGTCATATTTGTTTTAGTCATACCTTTATATTTTGTCCTAGGAAACTGTCTCATAATTTGTTGGCAGAGAGTTGGCGCATTTTTAATCATTTTTAAACTTTCACATAAATTAATACAGATTCTTTGCCTGTTCCTTTTTAAGGATCACCTGGACTGTACCTGATTAAATTTTCAGGCATACAATTCTTACAGACTGCCCTAATTATAGATCTAAATTTACATCTAATCTTTATGAGCGTTACTCCATTATTCTGCTACCATTGTGATAGAGTTATTACAACTTAACCTTGGCTTACACTACTAGCTGAAGATTTTATTCCAATAAATAACTCAAATGATTCTGCCACAGCCATACCATTATTTCTGTAAGTTCATTATTAATTATGAGTAACAGCTTACATACTATAGGTGTAATTGGTCCATATTGTATTGCTGTCAAAAAGCATTTTTTTGAGCAGGTAGCTTTCTTAAGATCTAGTTTTATTGACTTCTTAAGTTTTCCCTCTGAATTATAAAGGCAAATCTTCAGAAATAAAATTAAGGGTGTTATATCCATAAAAGGAAGAGGTTTCTGCCTAAACTTCAGAAAATTTTTTAGGAAACTGAGGAAAGCAGAGCCTTCTACTTGTATTAAGGGTGGAAATAAATAACCAGTCTTCTACAAATTCCTTGTCACGGATGAGGAAGAGAAAATTTTATGGTATTATCTATATTTTTTCTTTTTGAAGAAATACAATGAAAATATATATTGTCACAAGCCTTTGAGTCTTAGTGTTAACACAGAAAAAGTTCCCTTGTTGGTGGGAAAAGTCATTATCTCTGCTATAACCGTGAAGCATTTCCTGCTTCAATATTCCTGCTTGGAATAGTTTATATTAAGCCAACAGTTGTCTGGGTGATTAAATCTTGTCCATTAAGCATGATTATATCTGCCAGGCCGTCAGCTGTGTCAAACACAGTGTTCAAACACAGAATTGAGAATTGTGGGGTTACTGCTGACAGCATCCAAGGAAATATGGATCATGGAAGATTTTTGCAATGTACATGGTAAATTCAACCAAATTACCTGGGACACCTCATCTGTTCACTTATGTACTTTTCTGGGCCAAAAATAAAACCTGGTTCTTCTGGAAAGTTCCAGAAGGAGAAAACAAACAAACAAACAAACAAACTTCCCACCTGAAATATATGGATTTGTTCAGTGCAGAGGAGTTTCTGTACATAAGTGGATATGTTCAGTAGAGTTCACTGAAAACTTCTGTGAACAGTTATTTGGAATCAATGCTTGTTCAGTATAAACTCTATTTTTAACAGTTAATAAAAAAGAAATCTCATGTCATGAGACCTCACATCACACAGGCAACAGTGATTCACTGGCTTCTTCATTAAAATACTGGAGAAAACTCACCTTGCTTTTTTCCTTCTACAGCATTGGTGCCAGTTTCCATCCTTAATTTTATTAACTTTTCTGAGCTGAGAGGTTTTTTTGTTCATTCAGGATAGTGTAACCTCAATTTTGAACCACGCAGATTTCCCCAGTATTTATGTTGATGCTATTCCTGCACAGAAAATATTACATTTTTAATCAAACTTCACAAAGATTAGATCTACAGCACTGTGCCTAGGAAAAGAATATCACATTAGTCTAGTATCATCTAGCTTTGGAAAACTCTTGTCTTTTAAAGTGGCATTTCATAGCTGATGCAGCATGAAATGAATTCTAATAGTTCCCCTAGTGACATTAGCCAAGAGTAATTGTTGAGGTAGAAGATAATTTTATTTGAGTAGAAATCTGTGTGAACTGCAACATAATTTTTTTATTATTATTATTATTATCCATGAATTGATAAACAAAAATATTATAATTTATAATGCCTGGAGGTGTTGGTGGCAACCAGAACAACTCATCAGCACCACAGGCACATCACTGGGTGAGTCCAGCTTGTGGTAGAAGTTTCTCCATTTAAATCCTGGCCCAGTTTGGGGTTATTTTGAAGGGTATTCTAGTAGAGTCAATCTCTTAATTCCTCCATCTCTGCTTCCTAGCTACTGTTTGGGCACATTCAGTTGTTGACTGCCGTTGAAACTGCACAATGGAATCCCAGAACTGACATAAAGTTTGTTACCCGTGTAGCATGACTGGAATGTTACCGTCTATGGCCCACAAAATGCTAAAATGAAACAACTCAAATAATGGTGAGCGGCCTCCTAGCCACTTTTAGACATTTTTATATTTCCAGGCACTTTTTTTTTTGAAAACTTACGTTCTAACTTGTAAGTGCTCAATAATTGAGTGAAGAGGAACTAAGTGGCTGTAAAAGCATTTCCCCCAAACCTCAGAATACACATACTTTGTACCAGACCAGGCAAATTCATCTGTTCTTTACCTTGGCAGTTCAAAAATTACACAGAGAGGAAAAAACTGCATTACTTGGACTGTAAATCTAAAATATATATTCAACCACATGAAAACCATTTTAAAAATAGGAAAAAAAAAGGAAAAAAAAAGGAAAAAAGAAAAGAAAAGAAAGATTAATTATGTCAGTTGAAAGACAAACGTGAGAGAATGCAATTTTTGCTAGGCTACAATGGAGTGTGAGAAAACAAAGAACGAAGGAGCAAAACCACGACCAAAATCGGCTTGGATGAAGAGGAAAGAGAGTGCTGTTGGATCCTCTACCGTGCAGTTTCTAGATATGCCTGATGTCAGAAAGCCTTCCCACCACAAAGGGCTGAGAGACCGTCTTGAAGCAGAACATGCAGCAAAGAAAATTGCCTCCTAATTTTTTCCAGATTCATCGTCTTTGGAGGACAACTATGGATCCACATCTCTTTGTGGAGTTTATGAAAGGCCACTCACTCTTTGTGTTTCATCCTGTTTGACTGTAGTGAACCTTTATGAGTCTGGTATAGCAGAGTCAACTATAAAATAACAGAAATTAGGGATTACTTTGGCCGAGATTAATGAGATACAAATTTCCTTTATTTTCTCCTAAGGGAATTTTCCTTTAGATTTACATAAATTCCACATGTTGAGCTGCCTTCATCGCTTTGTAAGCTGAGATTGCTCTGCAGTGTAGCAGAAGGCTCAGCTAGTCATCTTTTCAAATGCAGGCAGGGTGTTTTTCATGATGCATTTTGGCCCAAAAGTGCAATACATAGGACTAATTTTATAAGGGCTTGTCTGTCTTTGAGGAACACTTCAAATCTCTCCCATGATTTCTGAATTGTAGCTTTTGTTGTTGTTTAAACACACAAAAACAATAAAACAAGCTGCAATTATTAAAAAAATGTAATTTCCCTCCAAATTCCTTCATTAGAATAAATAAGTAATGTTTAAAGGATATATAATTACTGCATAAAAACATTTCTTTTTAGCCTTGACAAAAGACACTTTTTACGCAAAAGGAAACTTTACTATCAGTCAGAATCTGGATGACTCAGAATTTCTTTTGCTCAGACCAAGTATATGGTATTAAATGTAGGTATGAATGTAACTTAAGGTCTTTTTTAACCTGCCTAAACAAATAGGATTGGATCTTTTATAGTGAGGTTTAGACAAAGCATTGAAGTCTTCTGCCTTTAAATTTGAAAATCTGATTATCTTTTTCTACTTCCAGGAAATTCACAATCTGTCATCTTTGGTTTGTCCTGTACTTTCAATTTTTTTTTTTTTTTTTTTTAAGACTATTTAAGAGAAAAAACATTCTGTTATTCTGTGAAAATTCCAAAAGCATACTTGATGAAGATTGTAAACATTTTGCCTAATGGACAGTGATAAATTAGACTGACATTTTGCTCACCATATTTAGCATCCTTACTTGATATTATGAAAAGAATCTTTAAAACATTTTCAACAGCTTTCCTGTGGCTTCTTCTGTCCATCTTTATACATTAGGATGTAACATTATTCAAATTTTGTCTGCTGAAATAACTTTAAAATAAAAAGTTTGAAAAAGACACAACATGTAAAAAATAATCTTGTTTGATAGTGCCTCTGATTTCTCCTGCTGTGCTTTTCAGCCACATCCAGAACATCTCTGAAACATTAATTCTTTTTGATCTCAGAGGCAGCTTCACAGAATCACAGAAGCATTTAGGTTGGAAAAGACCTCTGAAACGAAGCCCAGTGTTTGACTCATCACCACCTTCTCAACTACACCATGGCACTCTGTGTCCAGACATTTTTGGAACTTCGACTTGGACTTTCCAGAGTAATTTCTTCTGGTTTTGTAAGTTTCTCTGCTCTTGTTACCTTCCTTTCTTTCTCCCTCTTTTATGATGGAGTGTTTATCAGCCCCATTTAACCTCCTGGATATCCTACTGCACATATACCTGATTGTTTTTACTTAAGAGGGAGAAAAAAAAAAGGTGCAGACTTGCCTGTAGTTGCTTGTGCTCTTCTCAGGTGCTTTCCACTGATGCTCATGAGTTCTTAATTAAACTGGAAAACAGAACAAAAGCACAAGTTGTTATGAGTTTGCACTTACTTTCTAAAAATTAGGATTCTCCTGCAAAGATAGTGAGATTTAATATGAACAGGACATAGATTGTGCAACAGTCACCAAATATTTTAAGATCATTTCTGTTGTTTCATTGATTCAAACTACATTTTTAGCTCTATGCTTGATTTTTCTTCTTTCTTTTGCATGGTTACTGGTTTTGATACAGCAAATAGTCAGGGCACATGTATAAGTCCTTGTACATAAGTTCTCAATAAAATTTTAAATCAGAAATATTTGTTTAATGTACTTTAATATCAAACCTTAAAAAACAAAGAGGAAAAAAAACCACAAAAAACCCACACACATACAAAGAACCTTAAAGCTCTTTGCTTTAAATCAAATTGAACTTTGGATACTGTAGGCCATAATCAAAAGCATTCATCTGCAAGACCAACTTGAGCATTTTAGTTATAATTTACAGGTCATTGGCTCCTTCATTGCAGGCAGCCCTTGGCAAAAGCAGTTTCTGATACAAAGGCACCTACAGTAACCAAGATGAAGCAGCTCCCCTCTGACTGCAGGGCTGGAATATGCACTTAATAAACATTTGCATTCCAACTTGATCTTGCTAAAGAAATATCAGCTCCTGCTGGGAAAAGGAAGCGAAGGAAGGGACAAATAAAACCAGACAACGGCTTCAATGAGTTTCAAAGAACCATATTTTGCAACATTAAGATTTAGTGTCACTGGAGACCCGTAGTGTTTTTATGATCAGAATACTTTTTTGAACACCAAATGTATGGAATGGGCAAATTTTCTCGGCACCTGATTTCTGACAGGGTAAGATAAGCAATGTACTTCACGCTCAGCAATTACTTGCATTGATGTCATTCTTTTTATAGTTTCACTGAAAATTCCGAGTATTTTTAGACTTTTTTTTTTCACCTAGCAAAGTCTGCAACTTAAAGCAGTATAAAAATAAAAGCAAATTACTGCGCATCAGAGAGACAATATTTTATGCAGCTTGAAAACAACTTCACCTACATATGCTCTGTTCCACAGCTTCAGGAGGTAACAGATGTGAAAGGCAAGCAAAGCTGCAGCCCTGGTGAGGCTGCTCTGTAAAAGGAAGGCAATGCTGCTTCATCAAAAACCCCCCCTGTATTATCCAGCATGATCCAGAGGTCACAGTACTTATGCTTCCACTGTAGGGATTAAATTTTAGACAGCAAACCAGAGTTTAAATGTTTTTTATCTCTCATTCCTCAGTCTCTGTCAATTTTCCTCTTTTTGCATGTGTGTGTGAAGACCCTGTATAAAAATTTGGTTTGGTTTCCTTTTTATTTTTAACTAGATCTCCCTGGATCAGGCATATCAGATGTTCTATCACATAACCTTTACCAAAAAGAAGAAAACTTCTGTAACTCACACAGATCTATCCACTATATTTCCTGTTTATGGAGTGTCAGATATGACAGATATTTTGATTCTTGAATATGTGTTCGTGACACTTAGGTTGCAGGATATAAAAATGGAAAACCTGAGTCAAAGTTCTTAAACATTAAAAGATCTTAAAATTAAAGTTTGGCTCTTGAATTCACTACTCTAGGGTTAAAAACATTCCACTTATTTTCTGCCTCAGTATATTCACCTCATCTCCAGAAATCTGTTCCTGTGTTGACTTTGCACTTTAAATTAAAGGTATTTACAAGTTTTCCCCACTTGTTTATTTCTCTAAACATTGTATCTGTCTCTACTCAGCCTTTGGATGCTTCTGAAGAGCAAATATTATTTTTTTTTAAATTGTAATGTACATATATATTTTTGGACAGTGTTTAAAATAAACAATCTCTTGTGAAGCCTGGCTTCAGGGGCAGCTGCCGGCTTGAAGGAGGTGACCACCCAAGGTTCACCCCTCTGCAGATCACCTTGTCTTCTGACAGCACCCTAGAAAATCTGCTTGCATGGTCAATTACCCAAACCTTCCTTTTTTCTCACCTCAAGGCACACAGCAAATACTGTCAGTGTTGTATTGTAAGTCACTCATGACACAGAATTAACTCTTTCAGGCTCTTTGCCCTAAAAAGGGGAAGTAGTAAGTATCAGGTGAGGCCTAGGCCAATGCAGACAGTGGTAGCTGAAGAGGACTAGATGGAGGTAAATTTTTTAGACAATCAAGACCACCTTGCAGCTTCATGTGTTTTAGACAGTCAAGACCACTTTGAAGCTTCAGATTTTTAGTCATGACAACTTTTTAGCTTCAGACCTGACCCTCTGCTTCAGCCTCCATGGCTGTGGGTCAGTGGAGTGTAAACTAGGGGCTCTGAGCACCCATCCCCACCAGGGTGGTCAAAGTGGTGAATGTCTCCAGCCGAAAAAGTTTCCTTTTGTTCAAGAAACCAACTAAAACCTGCCAGGAACCACGAGCATTTAAAATATTAAAGCTGTTATTGTGGGAGGAAATGTGACTGAGAGTGCTGGGTTAGGCAAAGCAGAGCCTGGTGGCAGCCTGCCCTGACTGCTGCAGCAGTGATGCCACAAATTTGGCCATTGTAGGAAGGCTACAGCTTCTTCCATCTAATTCTTGGTGTGATCTGGCATGAGGGAATAAGACTTTTTGGAAGGTGAGACGTACACCCAATGAAATAAGGGATCAATGGCACCCTGATGGTGTCGCCCCAACCTCTGCTCTCTCTTCTGCCTGGTTTTAAGAAGTCACCCTTCTGCATGCAACACTTCTGAAGCAATCATGTCAGACTCCAGTTTTTTTCTATGAGTTCAGGAATTCCTGCACATTCCTGTGCTTTGACCTTTCCCTAAGGAAAAACAACCAGTCTACCAAAAGTAGGCAACAACACAAAAAAAACTCAAGCAAGCGAACAAAGGGAAAAAACCCAAACCAACAAAAAACGAAACCAAAATAAAACATAAACTAAACAAATAAGCAAGGACCCCCCCAAACAGATTTCTGGGCAAAGATGATATCTTCTGGAATGATCTTCTTCATCTGATTGAGCAGCCAAGCTGAACTGACCGGACCAACTGCACAAGTTTTTGGGCTACAGCAAATACGTCAAAGATTATTTTTGTCAACATCAGTAGTGGTGTCCCTCAGCTAACCACATGATAAATCTCAAGTTGTGTAATGGAACCTTAATGTCTAATTTTTTTTCTGTAGCTCCTAGCCAACTTAGTCATAAAAGAAATGCCTCTAAACTTCACAGTCTGTAGACATTCCTACATTCCAGAGCTTGTATTTTCCACGCTTCCAAGATGAAAAAGCAAAGGTACTCAATAACAACAGGGTTCTTAATTGATAGCTCCAAAACTTCTCACATACCTTCTGGAAGCTTCAGAAGCTGAAGTATTTGGGTATTAAAAGGTGAACTCTGGACTGGGTAGAGTGTGTTTCTTGTGTGAGTGGATTTGTGCAAGTTTGAAAACTGGGATGCCTCCATAGGAAGTACAAGAGTGGAAAATCCTTTTCATTATACAGACAAGTGTTTGGCAGAGTATGGAAGTGAATCATCCAGGAAAAAATGAGTCTTTGTCCTTGTGCAGCCCTTGGGAACTGTGAGTGGAGGATAGGGGACAGCTCTGCTCTGCCAGGGGACACTCAGGGGCAGTGACACGGCCCCAGCCCAGCCGGCAGTGACAGCTGAGCTGTGCTGGAGGCTTTTGTGGGTATTTAACAGCCAAGCTCTAATAAGCTCAACAAGAAACCATGGGAATAGCAAAAGGATCCTGCAGCAGGGAGAGATAGCCTTGCCAAATTTCAAAAGAAGATGAGAGCATTTTAACTTTCCAACTGAGCTGTTATCTACAAGCCTTTATATATATTTGGTATGCAAGTGGAAAAAAACATCATTGAAAGAGTTACCAGCGCTTACCTGTAAAACTTGATCTCTAATCAAACACATTGAGATACTATTGATATGATACCATCACCGTTTGCTTTGTCAATCTTTCCTGGGGTTTTTTGTTGTTTGTGGGGCTTTTTTCTCCTAATTATTTTCACTTTCTGTTAAACTAATGCAGCTTAAAACATCATCATGAAAAAAATAAACCTTCCAGAGAGTACAGCTTTAAAAGCTCTGAGTTTTGATCTGTCAGATTATTACAATTTTACTTCAAAGTTCTGGTTTGGATGAAGAACTGGAGAACATAAGCAATCTAAGTAGAGAACCGACAGCCACTTTCTTAGATGGAATGGTACTGATTAGAGATAACCAGAAGTCATAGATAAGATACAATTTGCTAGATTATGTGATTCAGAATAATGTTTAACTGCTGTGAGACAGAGCACCAAATAAATTTACTCTGTTTCCAGGGAAATTAAAAAAAAAAAGGTTTTCCTACTTCCATTATAGACTACAGATATATACATGACACAAAACCCAACCAACCAACCAAAAAATCCCAAACAAGCAAACAAAAGAAACCTCAAAAACCAAAAAACCCAACCACACACTGGGAACACATCTGATTCAATAACATAAAGAAGCACTAAAAGAACCAGAAAGTTCAGCTGAAGCCTCCTTGGTTAACAGAGAAACACCAATGAGATGTGAACTTACATTATATTTCTGCAAAGACCTATTCTTCTCACAGTGTAATAGAGAAATTCACATGAAGACTTCATTAATGTTAATTCATGCAGTCCTTAAAAAATTATCTGTGATGTTTCAGCTCCTCTATCAAACACAGCAAATAAAAAAAGTTTTAGAAAATGTTGGTGACTTTCAGTAAATATTTAGTTCACTGCAGTTATTCCCATGGTCAAATAGTCTTGTATATGTTCAATAAAAGGACTGAAAATCTTGGGATACGTTCAGCTTGCACCTCATCCAAAGATTTTTGTTTGGATTTAATGACTTGGACAGTTTCTAAAACACAGGATATGAAAACAGATATTACAAATAAGTAATGAAAAACCCCAAAACACCTGCTGAAGATGTAATCTTCAGTGACAATGAAGGCTCAGAATGGTGACACTCAGCTACAGCAGGGCTGCACTCGACCACAACACATTTCAGTGATGGCTGAAATCTCAGTTGTAATTCTCATCATCAGGGATGCAAGAGGAAAATAAATATCTTCTTTGGTATGTAGCATGAACACTTACAGGAAATACACCCCAGACATCACTGATAATGTTGTAGGTGAAACCTTCCAGGCTCATTTGGGGAGCTACAAAGCAGTTATAAAGCTCAATAAAAAAAGGTTAAAAATTGCTGAGTTAGTACATTCAGAACAAGAACACGGTGATGATGGAAAATGCTGACCCACCAAGTGACACATAGTCCTGTGAGGCACATTTATTTTCACCCTGGAACACTGTATTATGCCAGAATTAGACGACATGCTAGGAAAACTTCGAGACTACTTTAGAACTATAAATATTTCCATGTAAAAATCTGAATCCAATTGTGGATAGGAACCCTAATGTTCACACTTTAGCCTTTGGGGCTTAATAAATTTCAGGACCAACATAAATACTTCTCAAAACGTCTACCCAGCCTCCCCAGTGACAGTGAAGTTCTGACAGTTCCACTTACATTTAGCCAGTTTTGGGGTTGTAGACTTACATAAATGTGCATTAAAGAGGGGGAAAAGCACAGGAAAACACCTGATGGCAACAGATACACCAAAACACAGGTAAAATTTTAGATTGATTCTTTTCACTGAAAGAACTATGAACAGAGTTAAAAAGTGTAGCACTGCATGGAATGTAAATAGAAGCATCATTATGTGCACAAGTACTGGGAGATAGTCAGCAACACCCAGGGCTTTTGATTTGTGGCATGCTTTCACATTTTACCTGCTAGTTTTCTGCATTCCAGCCTGTGACACATTGCTTACAGCGTCTGTGACTTACTGTGTGAAGTGAGGTCACTCAAACAAGTGATAAAGCCTAAGTGTATCACCTGAAATAGATATATCCACTTTACTCCAAGGCAACTGACTTTTATTTTTTGTTTCATATCAAGCCCAAGAAAGAGTTTGTTGCTACAAGAGATTTCTCTTGTTTTAAAAAGGCATTGCATTTTAAAAATAACTAGTATTAAAGAAATTTGAAGATAACCTGATCTTCATCTTGATGAACATCTGTGTGATCCTTTATTAAACACACAGGTTATTAGATCCACACTGATCATGATCAAAACCCAACAGATTAAAATATGTGCTTGTAAAAGACCAGAGTGTATGAGAACTGGGATAAGTTATAGCTGACCAAATTAGAGCATACTTTTCACAGAGATAACAGATGGCTTCCCAGCACAAAGCCAACATGTTGGAAAATATTCGGTTCCTCCTCTGAAAACTTGGAGTGTTACAAAACCAAACACAGGACAACGGTTTGAAATGATCACTCAGTTGCCCCAGACTGTGTCTTTTATATATAACTGAACTGATTAGGATCACATTCTAAAAGACTCAAACCATGTTATTTAAGTGTGTTGATATCATTAAGTACATGTAGAACATGAACAATCCCTGCTCAATGTGTTGAAGCTTAGAGAAATTCTGAAGAAATGGAATAGTATCTTGTAAAAAAATAAGAAAAATGCAAGTGGTATCATCACTGTAACATCTAAGTTAGAGAAGAATTAACTCCCACACAGAGTAATATGGGCTTTATGTTTGTTTATGGCTTCATTTTAAGGCTGTCTCAAAAATATTTTAGGTTTTTTAAATGCAGACGTCCAAAATAAATGAAGAATATGTAAATTCATTTCACTTCAAAGGGGTTAGAATGCACATATTGCATTCAGTGGAACTGTAATATACGTATATATATACCTCTATATAACATACAGTTCCATGTAATATAAAGCCGAGACTAATGCAATTCTCAGATAAATATAATATATGCTGTGTATGGACATAATCCTTTAGGAGCAAGCTCTCCTTTCAGAACATTGCACCATAAATGTGTATCGCCTGCTCAGCACTTGTTCTGCCAGAAATTAACTCTGATAAATGTCCACAAATAAAAAGAGTCATACTCTGAGAAAGAGAAATGCAGCACTGATTAAAAACAAATGCTCAGAAAGATGCCTGCGTGTGCAAGGAAATTTTTCAATGTCTGGCTTGTTCTATGATTTGATCATCACATTTGACCATTTCTAATGTCCTAACCAAAACAAGATCCTAAAACACACTGCTTTGTGAACAATTGTCAATTATAAATTAAAGTCTAATTAGTCATTTCAAGGAAAAAGACTATTATCTAAACTACCACTGTCTAACTACAACTTCTCCCTTATCTGAAATCTGAAAAAGAGATATGAAGAAGAAAATGTGTCTTTATTTACAGGATTTATAATTTTTCTCGTCAGGAGGAACAGATTTTTTATTTATTTATAATTTTAACCGCAGATAATGAAAATCCTTTTAAAAAATGAAAGGAAAAGAAGAACAGCGAGAATGAAATTCCACATTCTGACCTTGTCTCATACATTTAAAGAAACTTTTTTCCTTCATTCAGGAAAGCTTCAAGTAGAGAATGGACACCGGATTTCTTTTCTCCAGCAAAAAGATCTTTCTTGACTCATCAAACTTATTAAATAGCTGCATTCTTGATTTATTACCTAATACCCCTTAGAAGGGGTATTAAGACTGAGCAAATATATAATGAAATCAGTCGCTGGCTGAGAGCATGAAGTTTCTGTGGTTTAAGTCTATACAAACACAGATAAGGTAACATGGTAGATTCAGAAGACCCAACAGAGTATCAGAGCAGGTGCCTCATTGAAAAGAAAGGTTGGAGTTCCAGAGGAGGGCAATATTGTGCAACAGCCTCTGAAATCATTGTGTGTGTTGGTTGAGAAGTGTAAAAAACAGTAGCACTTTTCCCAGAAAATACAGCTCCAGGCTTTTAGGTAAAATAATCCTGTAATTGAGGGAACCATGAATTCATTGAGAACCAAGTACCTATGGGCTAAACAATTCATGAGAAATAAATTAGTCCTTCTGGCAGACTCATCTTGGGCTGTTGACTTCTGAACTGAAATCCTTGAAGTCCCAGCACAAGGGAAGAGTAAAAATAACAATTCCTTCCTGTTTAATACAGAGCAGCGGGTGAGCAGGGTTCATGAGGAGAGGAGTCACTGAGAAACCTTGATATCCATGACCATGGCTGGAGCAGTTCTCCAGGACATTATATTTCTGCACTGCCTGAGTTCTGCTGCTCTGTCAGAGAGGCACCATCACCTGCAACAATCTTCTCAGGGTGCTGTGATGGTCCAGCAGGATGCAGCTCTACTTTGCTCAAATTATATCAATTCCAGCTGTTCTCCTTTACCAAGGTCATAATCTGTTTAAGAGAATATAATTCTGCAGGGGTGTAGATCAGATCAGGAAGCTCTGGAGTGATCATTGTGAGATGAACTGGGAGTTTTAAATCTTGCTTGAAGTTAAAAAAAAAAAATTACTGGGAAATAAATAATGCCATGAAGTTATTATAGTTAAATAATTAGCACTTGAATTGAAAAGTCTGCCTATACTCCCTTACAATTAACTTGCTGTCACATCTGCTTAACAAGATGTAATTTTCACCCACATACATTTTGCTTCCAGTCTGTGGCTTTTGCAGCACTCAGTTTGAAAATAAGGCAGTATGAGATGCAATATTGCATTCAAGGATGGTTAGAAACGACATGGTGTGAAAGTCACTTGACAAGAGAATGTAAAAACGTGTCTCAAACCAAGACATTACCTTTTATAACTTAATATTGCATCTTTGAATTACACAACATTTAAATTGCATTAGCTATTCTCACTCACAGCTCCTCAATTTAAGCATTACTTGAGTTTAATGTTCTGCTTTTCATTTTGAGAATTATGAAAGAAGACGGATGAAGTTTTGTCGAGAAAGAGAATTAAATATATGCATTCAAAGTGTTATTTTCTCTATGATATAATACACTTGCAATCAAATGTACTGAGTGCAGTTATTCTGATTTTTTAATAACATGACTGGTTCTGAAAACCTCAAAAGAATTTGTCAGACTATATTCTAAAGGACTGTGGGAATCTAAAAATATTGAAAATCTAATAATTTTCTATTTCATAAATCCTGAACTTTGTAATGAGAGGTAAGAGACTTTTTTCAGCTTATTAAAATATCGTTTCCTGGACTTAAGACTTCTTGCTAAACATGTTAATAGCTTCTCATAAGAGACCCTAGCAATGCTTTCTGGTGTCAAAGTAGGAAGAGAAAATTTGAAATATAATTAAATTAGACTAGATAAGTGTATTATAAGATTATTAAAAAAAAAAAAAGTAATGTCATTTTATCATGACATGAAGTGATAACCAGTAATTGAAATACAAAGATGTAGGTATTGGGAAAAAAAGATGAAAAATGTTCTATGCTTAATATAAAAATATAGACAATTTCATGACAAAGATAAGAAAGAAAAAAAAAATACATGTAATGGTTGGAAGCAAGAATCTTTGTTGAGCTCTATCAGGGAGACACTGACTTTATAGGAATCTTTACTGATTATGATAGGAATTAAATCAAGTTCTTTAAGAGTGGTAGCTTAACCAGAAGAGGTGAAAGCAATGACCACAAAAGAGAAGCACAAAGAGAATGAAAGGATAGCTACAGACATTATTAAATTAGATATGGGTTTCACAGCAGAGAACCTGTAGTAAAAGATTGCATGAGGAAAAACCAAAATAGTAAAGAGGAGATGAAGGATGACACAAGAAAGCAGTCAAGGAAATGTTTGTAATACAAAAAGAAAAAAAATTCCAAACCGTGTGCGACTTTTAACTTATTCTTCCACTTAGCTCTATCAGAGATGTATTGTGTTAAAATAACTCAGATTTATCATGGCCCAAAGCTACAATAAAAAAGTTACTACCAATAATTCCATCATGAGCTAAAGCACTGACTGAGATTGTATCCTAGCTGTGGAAACCATATCTTCATCATTTTTGCCAGTTTTGCTCCTGAGGAGACCTGTTAATTGCACATACATTATTCTGGAGTATTGATTGTTCTATTCTGTAAGCACAGGAGAAGAAATCAAGATCAACTGGGGCCTCTGGGAACTGGTAATGAGGCTTGACTTTCAGAGTGGTGTTCCTGCTGCAGCCATTGATATGTGCACAAGTACAGGATACTCACTTTGCCTCTGCATAGCTGCGAAAACAGAAGAAAAGCATGGCAAAAAATATTTTTTATCTGTGTTCAAGAGTTAATTTTCAGGTGGAAAACATGGATCACAGCTGCAAATCAGTGAAAAGACATTAACTCCTTCTCATCTTCAAACTGACAGATAGTTACTTTAGGTCGGCTATTCAGAGCAAATTCTTCCCTGTGAGGGTGGGGAAGAGGCTGGAATGGAATTCCCGGAGCAGCTGTGGCTGCCCCTGGATCCCTGGAAGTGTCCAAGGCCAGGCTGGATGGGGCTTGGAGGAGGCTGGGATATTGGAAGGTGTCCCTGCCCATGGCAGGGAGTTGGAACTGGATAGGCTCGAAGATCCTTTCCAACCCAAACAATTCTGTGACCCCATGATTTTAGGATTAACCATCTAAAACACGGTGTGGGAAGCTCTAATGCCTAGACATGCTGACCAGTCTACCATTTAACCAGAGCCTACTCTAAAGACTAGGCACAGAAAAAGACAAAAGTGACAGAAACATAGAATAAATGACACTTGTTTGCCCATCCTGACAATTGTAACACAATTTTTGACACTTCCCACATGGCAAGGAAAGGAGAGCTCAGGCAGTTGCTTTGATATAAAGACCATTTTCTAACAACCACATTTTTTTCATTTGGGAGGGACACCTCCAAACCCACCTTATTTTAGCAACAGTTCTTCAATGGGAAGTGTAATGATCTTCATGACCCTTATCTTTGAGTTGTTGAAGCCTGTATAGATGTCACTTTATAATTTTCTCTCATTTTATCACACACTATTTCTCTCATTCAGTGTTGGGAGCTGCATCGAGACTACCAATATGAATTACAAAGAATAAATTCTTATGCTTTTTGAATAATAAAAGTTATAGCTCTGCAGATGCACTGGAGGAACTCAGCAGCTGCTGCCCAAAACTAGCAATTTATAATCCATAAAGGCAATCCAAGAGCCAAAAATAAATAGAGAACAGAACAAATTTAAAGGCATTTCTTACAGCGTTATGTTAACACTGCAATCTTTCAAAATCAGGACTTTGTCATTAATGCTGCCAGCTAATTAGTAACCAGTCATCCAAAGTCAGTCTTCCTATAATTCTCTGCAGGGCAATAAAAATGCACTAGATATTAATTTGTCTCATTATGTCCTCCATTGGGATCATCTGAGGTCTCACATTTTTATTGCAATACATGAAATTTTAAGAAGTGGAGCTTGAGAAAGAAGCTATGACCCTTCTAGTCCACTTTGAGTGCTTAAAAACTAAAAAGATCATGTCTTTACATTTGAGTTTTCAGGGATTGGAGAAGGAAAGGAATAAATTGGTGGTTATGGATAATCACTCTTGATCTTCCTATTTTTGATTTGGCAAGCTGATCTAGAAATTTGCTCGATTTCCAGATGAAAAAGGGGTTTTCATGTACTTCATATCCTCCAGGGTTTTTTTCTTGTCAGCAGTGTAGGTCTCCTGTGCAGGCACATGCTGAGCACTCCTCGTTGGGAGGAGAAATCAAAAACAGAAATGGGAGCAGGGAAGGCAGCAGGGAAGGCAGAAAATGTTCTGAAGTTTGAAGTGGGTGATGAATGACATTTAAAAAGTCAAGAGGGTAACAAAGAGGGTGACATTTTAAGTAAGTAAATGTTATGGTGGTGCATGGTAAGGTAAGGTTTCATATGGAACACAGGAATTTTCCTCTCTAATCCATTCTGGACTAATCTGAGGAAACTGATGGGTCTGGCCTTTGCAATCTAGAGAAAAGAAAACTGAATTGGGGGAGGAACATCTCAGTTTTTGCAGTAGATCTTGATTTATTATAAGAAAAGCGTAATCAGCACTTTTTTCTTTTTTTCACGGAGCTCTTTAAAAATCAGTTAAAGGTTTCTTCAGGAAACCTCTGCATTGTTTGGGAATTACTTCCAGAAATTTGGAGTTATTGTTTCTCTCACTCAAAAGAGAAGCTTTCAGTGGAATTTTACTTAATGCAATTGCGTTTCTACTGTTAGAAAATAAACTGAAATTAATAGATGAAGTATAACTTTTTTTTTCAGAGACTGAGCTGCAATGGAAAAACGTATTTAATGAAAGTTTCAAAAGCATTCACATACACCTGATGTTTTCTTGAAAGCAGTTCTGATGGCCTTTTACATTAAATAAAATTAGTGTGAAAACATATTTAGGGTTAAGGTATTCCATAGTGTCTAACCTTATTCTTAAGAAAAGCATTAGAGAAATCAAACTAAACTAAAGAAAACAAACAAAAAAATCTCCAAACCTTTTTTTTTCCTTTATTTTTTCTTTCTTTTTCTGGTCAGAAGTCTTCTACCTGTCCAGTTATCTGTCTTTGCATCCAATGTAGTCATATGCATGCCAAGCAGGACCAACATCTACTATTTAGGGAACATACTTCAATTTTATTTTATATTTGTTTCTGTACATTTCTTTAAAGGCCCATACCTTTGAGATTTTGGATCAAGGAATAGTATGTGAATCACTGATGACTTATCACATTCTGCTGTGTATAATTTCACTCATACTAGGTTTGATTCCCAAAATCTAACTGTGTAAGGGTATGTAAGTGCCTTCTTTCCCAGATGACAAATTGTCATCTCACTATAAAAACCTATGATGCCTGAAATTCAAAGGAGCAGCCAAGATTGTACTTTAATCGTACAAGCACCATGACTTGCCTGGAATAAAAAGCAGAGTTGACTAAACTCTGAGTCGCAATTTCCTGTCAATCCATCATTTGGGATTAGTCAGCTCACAGCAGTGTAAAGATTGTCTAGTAGGAAACACATTTCTGAGGGATGAGATCCTCTAAGAACGCAGTGGTTGTCAGAAAAAAAATCTAATTTATGATGACAGCTTTCTCTAGAACAGGTAACCTTCAAACCATCAGAGATATTCATGCAAGATACATTTTCTTATTAGAAATCGTGTCTCAACAGCACAGTGATAGTTTTGGTGTTTTGTTTTGTTTCTTTTTAATTTTTTGAGAGTTAAAGAATTTGCTGTCAATACTGTCAGGATGAAGAGCACGAAATCTAAGGAGTATCTCCATTCTAATCATACTTATTAGTGCAATTTTGATTGCAAATTCTGTCTTCTATTAGTCATGCATATTTTGAGAAGTGACACAACTGAGCTTACAAGTGAGAGGTCAACTTTGTAATTTCTTCAATCACATAAATATTGCAACAATTCTTGATATTCTTTGAGCTGCAGACAGCACAGGAATAGTATTTTTGATATTCTTATGCTTCTCACATTCTATACCTGTCCATCTGCACAGCAATTGCTACGACTTCTGCCAAATTTAATACTGTTCCATCATCTGCCTTGCTGCTGTAATAACCTGCTCAGAGTTTAAATCAAGGAACAACTGAAGGATAGTATTTATTTGGGCATTTCCAATGTGCCTCAGTCTCCTTAGAGCCAAAGAAGTGGGATATGATAACAGAGAACTCCCAAAAACCCAGCACCTTTACAAGCCATAATTCCAACTATTCACTAAGCCAGCACTGTAAAAGCCCTCTGGACTGAGGATAGCTGTGAAGTTCCACTGAATTAAGTGGGTGAAAAAACAAACCATTTAAGTGCATTTCACAGACTTTTCACACTGTGTGGGTTCTCTGTCTTTTTTGTGTTTTTTTTTTTCTTCTTTTTTCACTGCACCTCCTTATAGTCTCTTTTTTCCTTCTCAGCATTGTCAGTGGTTTTTTCCACAAAGTAAATGCCATACCTCCAATTTAAAAATTAAAGCAACCCCCTAAGTGAAAATATATATATATATGTGTGTGTATATATATGTATTTGTACTTATTTGTCAGTCTTGCTTCAATACTCCAGTAAAAAAGAAAAAAAAAGGCAAATTAAAAAAAACAAACCCTGAACTCCAACAAATTGGAAACATCCCTTTAAAATATCACTTTGACCCAGATAATCATTATTCACTGTCCCACTACCTTAATGTTGAGCAGCACGTGTTACTGCAGCCATGACACTGCATTAATTATTAAGGGAATTATTCCATTGCTTTCACTGTATAATGTACACTGCTTATCCAAGTGCAGTTGTATTCTGATGTGACTTATTCTGGCCTAGATGAACTGATTTTTTTTCTTTTTTTCCTCTTGGGTTGTTGCAACTATGCAGATTTTGAACTATCTGATCAGGTTTCATCTGATCTAAAAAAAACCAGCTCAACATTTTTCATTTCTGAGAAGCATCTAAACGCGACTATAAATCTAAGCAGAAAAGGTCATTCTTAACATGTTTCCTGATTTAAGCATCCAGTGGATTAAAGAAGCAGATGGGCAGACTGAAAATGTTTGTTGATATGCCAGAATAAAATGGATGCCACCTGAGCTCCAAAATAAATCTACTGCTATTCCCAAAATCAGTTCCCTCTGGCCTCAAAAATGTAAAAGCTAAAAAGATCAATATCAAATTTTCAGTGATGTAGTTTTTCATATTGAAGAACATGCTCCATCTGTTGGAATCTGATTTTCAAGGGACTGGAAAAGACTGGCAAGAATTCAGCTTTCTTTAAAGAGCCCTATGTCAGTGCATCAAGAACAGGTAAATCAGGTACAAAGTTCTTTTCAATACATGAAATTGCTAATCTCCTGCTTTGTGTCCTCCCTGGTATCTAGATTTCCTCCACAGAGATGCTCAGATGTCCCAGCAACATTCATCACAGTGGTGCCTTTTTAAGTGTATATCCATCACCTCAAAATTAAAATGACAAATGATATTTAGTTGCTGCCTTAGGATTTTAAATTGGTTTGGCAAATTAGCAATGGAGATGGAGAGGCTGCTTTTTACAGAGATTTATCTGGTACATTTTTGAGAGAAAGTAATTTCTCCTGCTCGCTCAGTCAAAATACTCAAAGATGAAATCATCACTCTGCATTTAGCATGCAGCCCACAGTTTTAATGGGACTTACATCATCGCCTTGGAGCAGAGAGAAGAAGGGAGAGCAACGAGGCTTTACAGTACCAAGGTCTCCCAGTCAAGCTTCCAAGATTTTTAGCTTTTTATATATTTTTTTTTCTCATATATTTGTAGCTTCATAGACTGATAAAATGCAGTTATAACTTCCAGTACTTTTCCTGCCCTCTGCCATAGTTTAACAAACCCTTACTAATACATTCTTGAAATTGTGCTTAGTCTTGCCTTTAGTCTAGCAAGGACACTTTGTTTTGCGTCACACATTGTAGATAATAAAATAATAAATAATACATAATAATAAATAATTTACATAATAAAATGTAGGGCTAAAAGAGGGGCTCCAGTGGGGCAGAACCTGGAGAGGAATTACCTAACCAGCTGCTCTTCTAACTGGATATTTGTTAGATATACTAATTAACTAACCTCATTAAAGTTGTAGAAACACTAGATCACATGTGCATATTGCCATACTGTGCACTTGAAAACTTTCAATTAAAGATTTGCCTTTATTTTGTCATTTTAATGCTGTTTGCAAAAGTTTCGTGTTTTATTCCAGGCAACAGACACATGCCTGGCCAGGGCTGAGAGAAGCCTGATGGGAAAAGGTCCTGTTTAGGTTTTCCTGCAGACATGAAAAAACCAACCAAACAACAAAAACGCCCCCAAAACCAACAGCAACAACCAAAAAAATGGCCGAAACCCAAACCAAACTGAACCAAAAAAAATAAAAAAGGGAACTATCTAGAGTTTAAGCAAGAGGTTCAGGAAGCTGGACTAGAAAATATTGCACCTTAGCCTTGCCTTGCCTTGCCTTGCCTACACTCTCATTTTTTGCAGCTTGTGCTGCTTGTGCACATTTTCACTGAGGTCTCTCTCCCAGAAAGGAATGGCTCTTGCTACTATCAGCAGCTGTGGATATGCTGCCCACCTTGTTGTCCGACCTGAGAAATCATGTTGAAAGATGATCTAGCTGAAAAAGAAACCCGAATTCACACCATGTGTGATGAGATCCTTCTCTAGGCTGAGGGACTTCCTCTGGAAACGTGTCACCTGCCTTCATGGAGGGAGTGGGCAAATGGAGCTTTGATCTTACCAGAGGGATTTCTTTGATCTTTACAGAAAACTGTTAAGACTTATCCAACAAAGTCAGCAATATATTAAAATACATAAAGGTGAAGTTAGCAGCGTGGAGACAAGTGCTTGGAATAAGATCGTGAAAATTTCTCTGTACTATGTCTTGAATCACTAATTTTTGTGATAGAGACACAGCTGTTATCTCTGTATTTTTCCCCCCTATTTTCCTCCCCTTGTGCAACTGTTAGAAGCTCACTGTGAGTGTTTGCAGCAAAAATTTGATCTGCAAGGGCAGTTTTCATATGGTGCTGCCCCACTGCGTTGACAGAAAATGCAGTGCCTCACAGAATGAATTTTAGCAAGAATAAACAGATCTAGGGTATTATCTACAATTTCTAATCTCTGTCATAAGCATACTGATGAGTAATTCAGTATTTTAGTGACATTTCCTGAAAACCATGGATGGGATGTAATCCACATCAGTTTGGGCATAAGTGTCTGAAAATCTACTTAAGTCTGAATGAAATAATTTAGCTGACCCACACTTTTTAAGGGAACATTCTATTGAGGGACACAGTCTTAGCCATTTCTGAAGGAATAATATAGGTAACAATGACCATTAATAGAAGTCTTAATTCTGCAAGAAAGGGAAAGGGGGAGAGAGAGAGGCATTTCAATATAATCTTTCATTTTCTTATTCAATTAGTAACTTTTATTGTAATAATGATTGAAATATTCAACATAGAGTAGCACAAAACCAATTATATCACACTGAACTTTTTCTGCTTTTAAGCAATTTACTGTTTTCAATGAGTTCTGATTGTGGCCAGCATTTCAAAGAAAAGTCACTATTTGCTTCCATTTATGACAGATAAAAGAATCTTTCTACGGTGTTTAAACCTTTATTTCTTTTGAGAATTCTAGAAGTTACTAAAAGGAAGTTTATTTTCTAAATTATCATTATTCTGATTCATATTAAAATGCATGGAATTGCAAACTTAATAATTGCAGTTGTATGAAGATAAAGCACAGGTCTTTTAGACCTTGGAAAATAAAGGTGCTTTTATTTTTTTTTTTTTTTTTTCCCCCAATGTCACCTTTGGAGCTTCCTTACAAACTATTTGAAAACCAGAAAGTTATCTTAATTTTCATGACAAGTTGAGAGCAAGGGTCACAAAGCCAGACTGAAATCAGCATTTCATGTAGCATACTATTCAATAGAAATTGTTTTATGTGGAAACTTTCTGCAGGAATGTGAATTTCAGTAGGTGATGGCATCAGTGAGAACAGGTCAATCATAGTAAATTAAGTATGAGGCTACCTGTGAGGTAATAGAAAAGAAAAAATCAAAACCAAACAAACACAGAAAAGAGTATTTGAAAGTGGATTAATATTTTAGGCATGGTTATGCTAGTTCCATAATTAATTATGATCTCAATTTAAGTGCAAAAACCTTTTCTATTGATAGTGTGATTGTTATCCAGTGGGACAGAAGGAGAAAGCTGAGGGGGATTCAGTTGAAAATGGTAGAATTCTGTAAGAGGAAGGGAAGGAGAAAAGCAGGATTTGCTGTGAAACACACTAGGTTAGGATAACAGTGGATAGCCACATGTGAGGAAAATAGATTTGGGGTAAGACGGAGCAAAAGGAAAGGGAGAAGGTTGGAGTAGCAACAGGTTAAGTGCTGAATTTGGTAGATGCAGACATGAGACCAGTAGGGGTGTTTATGTGAGTCTCAGTTGTTGTACATCAGGAAACAGCTGTGAAAACTGCTGTTCTGTCCCCTGATCATCATCTGATCATCTGGCTCCCAGGGCTGGGCCATTAAAAATAGGTAATTTGCATGTTGGAGGTTTAGGCAGTGAGGTAAAACCCTTCACTGTTATTGGTAGGTTATTTGTGTGGACACATTTTTTCTGTAATTGCTGTAAATATAATTAATTTGTTTTATAATACCTACAAACTGCACGTAAAGAAAAAAAAACAAACAAAAAACCATCCTCTCTAAAACCATACATTTTTGGGGGAGCAATCCTAACTTTATCCTTCTGTCGACATGCTTTACGAGATTGCATTTCATCAGATAGCCACACACAACTTTTTTTCCCGCATGACATTCTGAAAAAAAACACCTGGTGCTGGAATGAATTTGGATCATCCACCAACAGACATTGCTGCCTGTAAATTCACTGCAGATAAATGAAGAAACGGAATGATTGAAGGACATTTCTATAAAAGAAGAGAGAAAAGATAATGTTTGACTACACCAGAATAAATTGTTCTCAGATATATGTATGGTTCTTTCTGTACAGCTCCCATGAGACACTAGATAATCTGTATAAATTAACTTTGTTTTCTGAAAATTCCTTTTATTCCTGCTCAAAGTATTTTCTGGATGGAGAACAGATTTGTATAACACAAGGACTCTACATAATTTGTGAGACCATTAGCTCCAAAAGTGTCTTATGGCACATTAAAAAAAAAAAAGAAAAAAAAGAAAGAAGAAAAAAAAGACCAAACCCCAAACTGCTCACTAGGAAAAAATCAGGACAAAACAGAAGAACTATTATTTTTCTACGTGTACCTATTAGTGTGTCACTGAATTCTACAAAAAATTTCTGTCTCTGTTCAAGCAAACTGCTCATGTATTTAAAAGAAGGAATGGGTATTTGAAAATGATTGAAATATTCAACGTAGAATAGCATAAAACCAAGGGCCAGTAGGCAATTCTTAGAGAAATGTTAAGGTACACAGTCCCAGAGGGCTTCTTATGAAATTAGTTACATTGGAAATCAAAATTAAACTAAATGAGAACATGGAAAATGATGAAAAACAGGGGACAGTGGACACGCTGTTGCTGGCATTGCTACCTTATCCCTTTCTTCTCTCCTGGAGAAAATCATATTATGATCTGATGATCCACAAGTTCTAAAAGGAGATTCACCACAACAATCAGTTGTACCATTCCCTGTGTGTTTGTGCATGTTCACACTCATCATGTTAGGGATATAAAGTGGGGGCAGGAATGAGGAATTCGGCACATTTGGAGTGGTGACATTTGTTTTCCCAAGCGTGATGGGGCCTGGGCGTGGCTGAACACCTCTCTGCCCATGGGAAGCTGGGAATGGATTCCTTGTTCTTCTTGTGCATATGGCTTCTACTTTATCTATCAAACTGTTTCTGGCTCAAGCCATGAACTTTTGTGCATTTACCCTTCTGACTCTCTGCCCCTTCCACTGAGGAGGAGTGACCAAGCTGCTGCCTGGTGTTTATCAACCTACTGGGGTTAGAACGTGAAAATGCAAATGTAGCAGAAGTGTAGAAGGAAAGGATGAGAGAATTGGGCTTGTTCAGCCTGCAGAGGAGAAGCTCTGGGGTGACCTCACTGGGGCCTTGCAGGGCCTGAAGGAGCTGCAGGAAACCTGGAGAGAGACAATTGCCAAGGGCTGGAGGGACAGGACACAGGGAATGGCTTCCCAGTGCCAGGGGGCAGGGCTGGATGGGAGATTGGGCAGGAATTGTTCCCTGGCAGGGTGGGCAGGCCCTGGCACAGGGTGCCCAGAGCAGCTGGGGCTGCCCCTGGATCCCTGGAGTGTCCAAGGCCAGGCTGGACACTGGGGCTGGGAGCAGCCTGGGACAGTGGGAGGTGTCCCTGCCCATGGCAGGGGTGGCACTGGATGGGCTTTGGGGTCCCTTCTGACCTTAAATCACCCTTCTGTGACGTTATGATTCTTTGATTTATTGGGCCTTATCACAATTTTTGAATATATTCCTATCATAAAGCACTTCTACAAAACTCCACTGATCAGTCTTGAGTAGAAACTCTGACAAACAACAGGTTTCAGATATGCTCTCTGAAAAGCTATGTAAAGACAAATAGAGGAAGAGCTGAGATTTCAAAAAGTTGATATTTGCATCCAAGAAGCAAAACTGCTGTCTCAGAAGGAACCTTCCTCCATGAACCTGGTAAAGGTGTTTCATAAAATGTGGTCACAGAATCAAATATCTCTCTGTATAAGATCAGCAATTTCTGAATGAAAACAAAGTTTTTTTAGTGTTTAGCACACTGAAAGGCAATATGAATTACTGTCATGCCTCCATTAGTATTGACTTGTAGTCCACTAATGTCTAAACCAGAATGGAGGATCTTCAAAGGGCAATAAAACCTAAAAAGCTTTCAGCATGAGGTGCAAAGTCATTAAGTGATTCAAGGGGTAGTACAGATCATTTATCATTACACATACCTATGCAACTATGATACCATCCTAATTTAGAGTTTAATTCATTAACCTGAAGCATGGGGATATTATCACTGCATAATTTATCTGAGATTTGAGGGTTTACTGTAAAGATTTTAAAATATTTTCAGTCAGTCATACACATGAAAATGTTTACAGAGGATCTTACCCAGTTCTGTAATGTGGCATTCTGGGAGATACTACTGTGATCCTGTATCAGCTTCAGTACAGATATGAGTATTCAAGCATCATTAAAGTGTGGGTTTGGTTTTTTTTATTTATCCCATTTGCAAGGCTGTGTGTATTCCTTACATAAATATATGTGAATATATTTATGTAAACACTAGGAAAAAGGCATGTTTAAAAGGACAATATTTCAAAGTATTGAAAGATACTTTCAAAGATATATATCTAGATGTAAAATATAAGAAAGTCAGTAGGGTTATTTTTATTATTTTTTCTTCCCCACAGAATAATTTAATTACTGATTGAGAAGATTTATTATTTCCTTCATAGGCGTTAGATTACAGCTGCAGAGAATGAAGACAGAGCATAAACTTTATTGAATATTCATTATTTGTTGCTGGTTTGATTTGGTTTGGTTTGGATGGTTTTTCTTGGTTTGTTTGTTATCAAAAACACACTTACATTTTCCCAGGTGTTAATATCACATATGAACCAATTAAGTCTGATATTGTATTTTACAGAGTACACGATAAACCCTTCAGACATCTTCTGTAGGGAGGGTTAAGTGAAACAGCCTGGAGCATTTTTACAGTAAAACATTCTATTGCAATATTATATATATAGTAGGAGGACAATTCAGTCAGGCTTTTATCCTGTCTTCTGCACCATGAGGAGCCAGGGTCTTCATCAAGGTAATAGATAATTATGAAGTATGTTAAAAGAAAATATAGAATTCATAGGCCTACGGGATAAAATATATCTGATAGTTCATTGTGTGACTCTACCTTGAGTTTTTTGTTATTGTTCATTACTGTATTTTTAGGAAGAGTATGAAAGTAAAAAAAAATTCCATTAGGTCCTTCCCCTGAGGCAAAAGGCAACTGGAAGGTAGAATTCAAAGCAGAGAAGTTTCTCTCTTTGATTTCAAGGAAAGGAGCTGATTTTGGTAAAATCTTCTCCAACTTCAGTTGTCTTTACACCGAGCAAAAGCTTCAAAGACTATTGTTGCACAGTCTGTTTCTTGCACTAAATACTGTCCAACGTGTAGTTTTAAGTTCTTTAAAAATGTCTCAAAGCATTCTATGTCTTAGGAGATTTTCTCCCTTACCCAAATATTCTCCCTCTTGGGGTTAAGGACGGGTATAGATTTCTCTTGTTTTCGTTTTTGTTTTTTTTTTTTTTTTTTTTTTTTTTTTTTTTTTTTTTTTTTTTTTTTGGTTTTTTTGTTTTTTTTGGCGTGTGTGTGTGTTTTGCCCGTTTGTTTTCTTTTGGTTTTTTTATCTTTTTATATCACTCTTTTTCAGGATGATAATGGAACTGAAGAAAAAATAGCCTTTGAACACACAAGAAAATTCCTAATCACAGTCTTGTGGTAATGCAAAAAGCAGTTTTGGTCTAGTAAAGGCATTATTATTCTGCAGGGAAGATGTGCATTTTGTCCTCCTATGTATGAACATTATGTCTTTCTATGCTTTTATGCCACGTATATATAAAAATATCATTATATTCCCCTCAAACTGAAATACTGGAGGCTAAATATTTCTATGTTCCAGACTGAAGCAGCTAACAAAAATATTTCTACTAGACCTGCTTTTCTACTTCTATAAGATTCCCGGATCATTTCTTTTAAAGGGAAATACGTGTAGAGCTTAATAGAGTTTAAAGAGGGTTTCAGCTAAATGAAATCACTACAGTGTAAATTATGTGTAAAATGAGGAAATCCATACCCTTTCCCAAAGTTTCATTGGAAGAGTTTGAGCCATGTAGAAGAGATGACTGAATGAGCACCACGGCAGTTTAAAATAATTCCTTTATGCATGGAAAATACTCTGCCTTGAAAAACAGATGGGAAATTGAAAGAATAGAAACACACACCATTGGGACAAAGCTGTAGAAATGACTGGATTCTCAGCTTACTAAACAGGAAGAATTCACTTTAGACCTAACAAATTATGTGATTTACTTTTCTTAGACAAATTCAAATACTGAAATAAATTAGCCTCAAATACATTTTGTTTTAAAAACCCCTCAGTTTACATTTAATTTCTATATTGATAAATCTTCCCAGAAATGGAAAAAAAGAACGTAATTACCTTTCCTCAGTTTGAGAGAGGATTTTCTTATAGTCCCACATAATTTCATGTTTTCATTACAGAATATGATGAGAGTCTTTTATCTGAAATTATTATTTATTAGTAGCTGTAATGAAGAGAAGTCAAAAGTGGCAGCGGGAAAAAAAAAAACAAACCCTGAACAATAGGAGTTTGGGGGTTTGGAGAATATTAATAGATGCCAGTGTCAGATCTAGAGTTCTTTCTCCTGGAACAGATGAGGAAAGGTCATGAAGACATTTCTGGCCACAGTTGTGTGTAGTACATCATAATAATTAGATGACTCTGTGTTTAACCTTTTTTCTTCTAAAATAACTACTCCTTTAAGCTGGAGGGACAGCAGGAACCTGTCCTGAAAACTCCTTTTCGTCATCCTTCTCTTCATAGTAAACCAGCTTTCTTCTCCATCTGTCTTCAAGACAATGGATTCAGCATCTTGACACTGGTATCCTAATGTTTATTATTTCTGAAACCTGTGCTTTTAGGGAAATCACAGGCAAAAAGATTTTTTGCTAAGGTAAAATTATAACATCACAGAATCACAGAACGGCCTGGGTCAGAAGGGACCTTAAAGGCCATCCAGTGCCACCCCCCTGCCATGGGATGGAGCAGGGAAGCCACAACTTCTCTGGGAAACCTGTGCCAGGGCCTCAGAACCCTCACAGGCAACAATTTCTTCCCAATGTCCAATCTAAACCTGCTCTCTGTCAGTGTGAAGCCATTGCCCCTTGCCCTGTCACTCCAGGCCCTTGCCAAGAGTCTCTCTCCATCTTTTCCTGTGGGCTCCCTTCAGGCACTGCAAGGCCACACTGAGGTCACCCCAAAGCCTGTCAAGCTGTCATTTACATGCAATGCTACAAATTTTGTCTTATTTTGTCTTATTTTCCAGGCAGATGGGCACACACACACACATATAAAGAAACCATACTCTTCCACTTACTACTGTTAGAAAAATTTTATGCTCCTCTCTTTTATGTTGTGCTCAGTGAGATTATTGGTTGATAAATCTCATGGTGTCTTCTTCAATTTCTGATTATTAAGGCCTTACAATTTAGTTTTAATTGGTGCTTGTAAAAATTCAGGACAGAAAAAGTATCATCCCTTAAAATGCCTTATCCTGTGTAAATTTAATGATGTTAATTAGCTCAGTTTAATATGAAGTCTGCATATCTCTTGTCACCTTCCCCTTTTCAAGAAAATCAATTGAATTATGATCACCATATTAACGATGCCTGACTAGTATTCACTTTTATTGGCTCTATATTGTTGTCCTCATGCACTGTGTGGTAGAATTCAAGGAGAATCACTTAACCAAACTGCATGTTTTTTTTTTAAAAAGTGACTTAATGCAAGACCTTTAAAAATCATTCATTAGTGTTGCTCTTTTCATGTTTGTGAAGAAAACCTTGGAATGAAATCCTTCTGTGAGATCTGCCAGTGAAATAGTAAACCTGGCAGGCTTTGGTTACTTCAGCTTTGAATTTGGATGTTGATCTCAGTCCTGCTGGACACAGTTTTCACCTCCCCTTCTACTTTAATTCTCTGCAACAACCTGACTGGATTTGGAGGGGCTTCTGGCAAAAACTTACAGAAATTCTACTCATTATGATACTTTGTAAAGATTGAAATTTGAAATGTTGATTATTGACTGGCAATATCCTTTTGGACATGGATGGCTGCCAACATGTTTGTTTGTCTGTTTTAATTAAAATTTATTTTCTTGTTAGTTTTAATTCTGCGATACAGATTGATATCCATAGAGATATACAGACCATAAGAGTAAAAATGTAAGTCACAAACGAAAACTAAATCAGAAATCATGAAAAGTCCACTTCTCTCTGTTTTTCTTTCAGCAAGGTTTTTGGAAAGTTACTAGGATTAGAATGCTGATTTAGCATCTCGTTGCATTTTGATTCTGCTATTCCTCTGCTTACTATCAACCAGAACTTTGAAAAGTAGCATAAAGTATATTGAAATATCATATTGATTTCTCAATCAGAGGTATGTACATAAAGAGTGCAAATGAGATACAACCTGATCTTTCCTGGAATCAAAGTTAATCAGGAAAACAGTCATCAACTCAGCAGAGGTAAAATTACACCTATAGGAACAAGAAAACACAGGGAGAAATATTTTGTTTAGATAATTTTATTAGTAAAATTGCTTTCCTGTCTGAATTTTGCTAAAACACAGTTTTACTCAGGGATAAGAAGTATGTTTTAAGTCACTGAGGTGAGAGGTGGTGTGACAAAGAACATCAGTGTTCTGAGCAGTGGCACAAGTTTCCCAGAGAGGTGTGGATCCTCCATCCTTGGAGTTATCCCAAAAACTCTTGGGATGTGGTCCTGGTCAGGACCTGGCCTGCTACAGGCCTCCAGCAAGATGGTTGGACAAAATGACTTCCAGAGAGCCTTTCAATTCTCAAACATTCTGTGATTCTGTGATTTTTCATGTATTAGGGGCTAAAATGTAATGATTCTCAAGTTCAGACTGATTGGGTTTTATGGCTCTTAATTATTAGAGCTCCTTTCCCTTGGTAATTCACCTAGGTGTGATCAATTTCAGTAATTTCATTTTCAAAACCTGAGCCATTAATTCAGTTTATTTTCAAAGTACTCTCAGTCCTAATGCCATCACAAACCCTCAGCAGCAACAAAACGTGATTGATGAAGTCATACCCGTGCTGCTGTTTTGCTGTGTGATCATAACGCCTTTATCACGGAATTATGATCTGAACGCAGGGTAACTGCTGATGACACAGTGTCAGAACCAGAACACAACTCACTTTATCAAAAAGAGGCTCAAAACAGCCTTCTGTGAGAAAGCTGACATGGAATAAAAGCCAATTTTGCAGATTGCAGACTCCCTTCAGTTAATGAGGTCTGCTGCCCCAGTTTTGGACACTGGTATGGGTCACTCAGGTAGCCCCACACCTTACACGCCTCCCCAGATGAAACATTCGCTGCCAGGGTGAAATCTGGCTGCTCAAAGGTAGTAATTTCCAGTCCTTCAAGCCTATCTCTGAAATTCTGTGATCTATAAGGGAAAAATAGCACCTAATGTTGGAGTTTTCTACCACAGTAGAGAATAACACACATTTAGATTAAATATTAGGAAGAAATTCTTCCCTGTGAGGGTGGTGAGGCCCTGGCACAGGTGAGTATTCACATTATTTGTATTGGAATTAAAAACTTAGAGGATAGTCTTTGAGGAGCAGCTATTTTAAAACTAAGATAATGAGCAAAAAAAAAAGTAGTATCTTCCTCCAAAAATGTTTTTAAACGTAACTGCTAAGTGGATGATCTTTTATTTTGCATAGAATTCTGTTTCAAGTCAAGTAGCAATAATGGGCATTGTACTTAAAGTGAGAAATAAGACATTTTGTTTGAACGTGCATTTTTAAGTGTTAATAATTGCAGGCAACTAAATGCTTGAGAAAGTATAATTTTACTGTACTGATAAAAATATACGGTATACTTTTTGAAAAGCAAGGTTCCTGGTTAGAGAGGAGAGTACAAGAGAATCTTAATTACAAATTATAACACTGCAGAACTTTTTTCAATATATTGCTCTCAACTCTAGAGATTATATTCCTGCAGTGAGGACACACAAACCTTTACCTACAGCTACAGTCTCACTGAACTCAAAGGTGTCAGATACTCCTTCCTGAAAGAGATAATTTTTTACCATTTTCAGTTATTTTTAAAATTAGGTTTTTATTATTAATATTTTCTGTTATTGCCAGCCAAAAGGAAATTCTAAATTGCATTCAGCCTCCTAATGTGCCATTTGAAAAGCAAATGTTTGCTTTTAATTTGTTAGCACACACTGAAGAAAAAATGAGTGATGGAAAAATACAATTGCAGGCCCTCTGAGCACGGTAGTTGAGAAATATGTGCACACTTTTCCCAAATATGTATTTAGGTGTTCAGATGTAATCAGTCAGCAGACTTCTCTGAAATCAGATGTCACTGTGTTCAACTTTAGCACCTTACACATAAAATGTTAAATATCTTTATAGTCATTGGACCAGTGTTCTCAGACAGCATTTTGTACAATACTTTAGAGTCTTATTTAGGGATTTATATCTGAGTAATATGACCAACCTCCCTGAAGTTTATTTATATTTATTTTTATTTTATCTTAAAAAATAAAAAAAAAAAAACCAACCAAAAAACCAAACAAAAAACCCCACTGCAATTCACTCTGAAAAGAAACTTTGACCATGACAAAGATATTTCTAATTTAAGTAACTGCATTGTGCCCATGCGGTAGGAATGCATCTGTGTTTCACTGAACTTTTGGTGAGAAGTAGATGTTTCTCTCCATCGCAAAAAACTGATGCTCAAATAATGCTAAAAATGGAAAAAAGAAAAAAATTTGGCTTTTTTTTCCTGTGCAAATCACAAGGTTTGAAGCAGGCCATATATTGCCTTGTAAGTTGAGAGGATGTTTAGAAAAATTTTTCCCTTCCCTAGAAATGGGAATCACCTGCTGGAATCATCTTATTGCTTATAATTGGTAATGCTACTCATAACTAGTAATAACTAATAATAGATATTTATTGTTTATAATTAGCTCTTTGTGATTGCTTGGACCTACTGACAGTGACATCAATTTCTTTACTTCAGTTTGCCTTCCTCAGTTTGAAGTTGCTCTTTTCCTTATTTCTCCCTCTCTTTCCCCAGAAGATACTTCAAAATGTCAGCCATTGGGATTGAAACAGAAATACCTAAATAAACATTTCAATGACCACTCCTGTGGCTTTATATTCATAGTTATATTTTCTATATTTATGCAGGTCTGTCAGCTGCCCCACTGCCATTCGTAAAAGCAAATAATATGCAAGAAAGATACAGAAATGCACATTTATGGAGCTCTAGTGAACTTCAGGGTTTGTTTTTTTTTCATTAAAGAGTTTGTTTTCTCCAGCCAAATAGGAAGAATATGAGCACAACAGTTGCAGTCTGTGAGGGAGCAGAACAGCAGAAAAAAAGCTGAAAGTGGCTAAACCACTTCCATTTTCTCAAGGCTTATGACTAAACTACAGCAAAACACACATTTCTTGGATATGTCCCAGAGTAAGTGGCCAAGATAAATCCATTTAAACACACAGTTCAGAGTCTCTCAGCCAAACTGGCATACTCTCTACATGCTCAGTAAAGGACTATTCTTTGGCTCTGCAATATGGGAGAATGTATTAAAGTCTGGTTCTTGAGGAGTTTTAACTGTTTTATTCAAACATCTACAACTCATGATTTTTTTTTCCCCAGAGTTTTGTTTTAGAGTTGGTTTTTTTTCAGCCAGTATAAGGTTTCTGTAGCACATCCAGTGTACAGCAGATGGAAAATCTAGAGATAAAAAAGGGTACGAATTCCAAACAAAAAAAACCTCTTGGAGTGCAACACATGTGGAAAGTAAATCCATGTAAATAATAGATTAAAATGCATAAATAAAATTTATCATCCATTTCAAGCAATTGCTTTTCCATGCTCATCTTCTCCAAATTAGGAAAAATTAAGCTTTACAATAAAATTGTTGGAATTCATATTCTGTGTCAGTTTAGATATCCACATACTCACGGCAGCTAACCTGACCTAGTAAATGTGTGCTTGTTTTGCATTGATTCATGTGGCCTGAATGAAGTATAAATAACTTTCAAGAGAGGAAAAAAATCAAAAAAAGGAAGGCATTTAAAAAATCTTTATGATCACAGATATTTAATCTATTATAAAAGCATTACTTAATTCCATTTGTAAAAATACTATATCATATTGAAGGTTTATTGTTACAAATGTATGGCATAACTGAATTTCAAACAGCAGTGCTTGAAGAATGAGCTAGTCCCATTATAGGATTAGACTAACATTATCAGTCAAATAAACAGAATTTTTATTTACAATTTGGTATATTGTGTTGTTTAGATTCAGACAGTATAGGAAAATGAAGAGGAACTCAGCCAAATAATGTTCTGTGCAACCAAAGTGAAGGAAATCAAACTGAAGTGAAAGAAATTAAACCAAGTCATTGATGTTTGGCTTTTTTCATAGTTTATTCATAGAGAACTCACCTAATGAGTCAGGGAGCTTAGCCATGTCTCAGATGCCAAGCTTTCATCAAAGAAGAGGGATCTACCAGAAAGGTCATTGGCTAAATTGAGTCTTTGGGTTGGGGCTGCTTTCCTGTTGCTCTTTGCAGTCTGAACTTTGTAAATCTTGCCTTGAGCAGCAGTTTGCAATTCCTATAAACTGTTTATGGGGGTGCTTAAATGTCAGCCTTCCCTGGAAACTGTGTGGGCACGCGTGGGTGTGTGAGGGGAGGCATGGTAACAAAATCCTTGTGCTGACAGGGGGGGCTTTGGTCAACAGTTTTCATCAGATTTTGTGTTTTCACTAAGTTGTTTTTATGGAGAAGCAGTCTGTTTAACCTTCTCAGCGCCTCTGGGTAAACTTTCAAAGATGAACCTCTCCTCTGGACCCACAGTGCTTAAAAACAGAGATGAGCACTCAGGAAACGGGAGTGTGTTCTGTACTCTTCTACAACAGCCTCCTCCCAAACTGTAGCTGTGTGTTGCTGAGAAACTCCTATTCCTCTCAGTTTTCACTTCTGAGGAATCTTAACTATTTGATCCTTTGAAACAACACATTCAACATCTGCTGACAGAGGCAAAACGCTTCCAGGTACTCATTTCTGAATAACTGACTCCCAAAAAAATGCAAAGCTAGTAACAAAAAATGAGTCAAATAAGCTTCAGAGGCTTATACACAAAGGTTCCACCTCCCCTCCCTTTCAAAAGCTGAAACAATCTGCACATAGCTCAGAATCAATTTTGACAGAGAAGCTGCCTTTCCCCACAGCTGCTCCTGAAGAAATTGGGAGTTAACCAACTCTTTACAGGTCAGAGCTTGGGCTGATAGACACTGCACTGGGAATGCAATGCTCGCCTGCTGCAGTGCTGCCACTTTGCTGTATGAAGACAGACAAAGCACACCACAATTCCAGCCCCAGAGCACTCACCTGCAGCCTCCCAGGCCCCTTACAGGAATAACAGAAGGAGGCCCCCAAGAAAAGGATAGATAAAGGGACAAAAACCATCACATTTTCTTCTTCTTCCCTAGCACAGCACATGATGAACCGGAAGTCAGGTTCACTCTGTGAAATATGAGTAATACCACACAAAACAACCCTGGCAAAGAAGGGGAAATTGAAACATGGTAGCACAGATTTAATCACTGAATTCTAGAAATTATTTGAATACTTCATTCTCTGTGAGACTCTGTCCCTGATCGTTATCCCAACTATAGATGATGTTGAAAACTTATTTCTTCAGTACCAAATGCAAGAGGTTCCTGAACCTGTAACTACTTTTCTGCACTTAACCAGAGTATGATTAAATCTTTATGCTCTGTTAAACACTGAACAAATCTCTTCATGTCTTTTAAGGGATCTCTACAACAGAAAAGGTATCAAAGAGATGAAACTGCATGGTTGGGAAGTAACATACAAAGATGAATATGTCTTTCTGGAGCACTAAAATATTGGCAATTAAAACATAAATCGCATTATATTATATAAACTATTAAAACTATGTCTATATTTCATGTGTGAGAACGTTATCAAATTTGCACATAAATCCATATTTTTTTGCATACAATTTTGCATACATGTAGATAGGTGGCTTTGTGCTAATTCTGGTTGATGGCATAATGTCAGTTTTCTTGGTCAACCTTAATTTGATATACAAACTACTGAGACCATAAATTCCTTATTATCAATATGCTAGCTTCAAATTAAAAGTACATCATGCAGAAGTGTTACTATCATCCTTTTACCCAACTATTTTCATAATATAAATTTAATTCTTCCAGAAAGCTGACAAAAGGTGACATTAGCAATTTAGGATGGTGGATATTTTTTGAAAGTCTGATAGTGGTATGTTTTAATGACTGTTACTTATCAATAATTTATAATGATTTCTCTACAACATTCATGGCAGACAGAGAAAGTAACTGTTTCTTTCATTCTTTATGAGGAACTACTTCTGCAGGATATCTGAAAGTACTTTTCCCAGCAACATTCTTATGATTTTAGCTAATTATCTTAAAAAGTACGTATCATGTATGTTTTTGCTATTGTTGAAAATCTGTTCATATTTCTAAGGCCAAAACCTACACTCATACTGAATATACACAAACATCCCTGTGTAGACTAGTTGCTTCCATTATTCCACTTTTGTTTTTTCATGAAAAAACCACAGGCCTGTTAACAAGTATGCCTTGCTCGTGAGGTTAAGAAGTGAAAAGAGCAAGAAGTAGCTGTGACAGAAGTAATTAATTTGATGCCTGGAGATGACAGTCTCACACAAAGTGTTTGGACACATGCAAGGTGCCTGGATGTTTCACTGAATTTCTCCTGAGGCTGCTGTTGTGTTATTGCTGAAAACTCACAAGTTGTTCTCTCTTCAAAATGTTTTCTCTGTAAAATCCAGCTGAATAAATTAGGGTATTTCAAAGATCATCTCAGGTGTTGGGACTATTGCAGAAACATTGAGGTTGGAAAAGATCTCCAAGACCATCCTGTGCCCACCCTGTCCCCAGCCCAGAGCACCGAGTGCCACCTCCAGCCCTTCCTTGGACACCTCCAGGCATGGGCACTCCAAACCTCCAC
>NW_008238966.1:681787-682451 GCF_000691975.1 Corvus brachyrhynchos
TCCTGCTGCTGTCCACCCGGAGCCTGCCCTGGCCCAGCCTGAGGCCGTTCCCTCTCCTCCTGTCCCTGTTCCCTGGCAGCAGAGCCCGACCCCCCCGGCTGCCCCCTCCTGTCAGGGACTTGTGCAGAGCCACAAGGTCCCCCCTGAGCCTCCTTTGCTCCAGGCTGAGCCCCTTTCCCAGCTCCCTCAGCCACTCCTGGGGCTCCAGAGCCTTCCCCAGCTCTGTTCCCAGGTCCATTCTGCAACCCTGAATCAAATAAAAACCCCTTTTCCTGTATGAAAACTGTGTCTGATAAGTCAGATTCAAAATTTATCTGAGGCTAAATTTCCTTCAGAATGGCAGAGTATATGGGGCTGCAAATTACTTGTCAGGCAATTCGTAATGAAACGAACAATGCAAAAGATTTCTTTTTTTACTGTGAGTTGCACATGTAATCCAGCTAAGATAAATGATTGTGTTTAGCTCAATGGATTCCTTGGCTCTGGCTCACCAACACTCCCAAGACTACTTATTGCAGCAGTTTAAAATATTATCCATTTTATAGTCTTCTAAATCATTTTCTTATCAGAAGATGGTCTCTGAATTGGAAAAAGAAATTGCAGTTGTGTAGTTCATAAAAAAGTCATTAGAAAATGCAGAGGATGGTGAAACTAGGAGCAGGAA
>NW_008238966.1:682494-686068 GCF_000691975.1 Corvus brachyrhynchos
ATAGACCCTGTATGACAGATATTTACTGATGATGAGAACTGACAGTTCCCCACAAATTCACAGGGGATCAAGGGTTATCAGCAGTGATTGAAATCAAATTGCACTTATTTTGCTGATCGTGAAAAGCTTAGAATCCTTAAAAAAAAAAAAAAGTTATTTTCCTTTTATCACTGAAGAAGATTCCCAATAAACAGTTTTCCTCAGCAAAAGACATTTACGTAGTAAGGAATATCTAGGATAGGTGTTCCCACTGAACCCCTAATAAGAATAAAATTGTTCATTGTATTTTAGTTTTAATAGCCATTTAACATTATGATAACAAAAAATGATAGGAAATGGGAGTGCTGCTGCAAGTGAAAATATGCTGCAATTTTTTAAACTTTGACACAAAGAAATCAGAATTTTAAAATTTTCCTAGTTTCCTACAATCTGCTGACAGTTTTAGTATGCTCTAAACTTCTCTAGCAGACTCAAGGAAAAATCTCATATTAGTTGTTTTGTCAGACAGAGCTGATCATACGTGCTCACTGCTCAAACTGCTATTATTTGTTTTGGAATTACACAGAGAAATTCAAATTTTATACATTCAATTTCCATTTCACATGAAAATAGTTCTACAGAGTCTTTCAGGAGGAGAAAAAAACCCCCAAAAACAAATCAGCAAGTTGTTGATTAACAAAGTAACATATTTCTGCCTCTAACAATGCAATTTCTTTTAAAAAGTGCGTATTTCACATATCAGAAGTAAATAAAAATATGCTAATAATTCTTTTTAGTGCCATATCTTCACAGGAGCTTTTACATTGTGAAATCTGTTTAAATATGTCAGATTCTAGCACCTAACACTTAAAGTCTGTTTTCTTTCAGTAGTTATAGCAACCTGATTTATACCAAATTGAATATTAAAATAGGATGAAATAGTAGCTTTTTTGGTTTTTTAAGACTACTACACAGCTTTGCTTTCAGAAATATTAAATCAATAAACAGACACATTGATAAAAAATTCAATTTTTCATAATTTGGAACATAAGGCAGCAACACAGAAAAAGAACAAACACAAAGAGCTGAGATCAAAGTAAATCCACAGCAATTTCAAATTTGAGATCTCCAAGCAGATCAAAATAGAATATGCAGACAAAGCTATTTATTTTCTACAAGTACAAAATTTCCCTCATTCCTCCTTTACCTCACCCCTCCTCCTCTGCACATTAAAATCAGAGAAGCTGAAAAAACATAGAGAACATCTCTACTCTGAATTGGTTAAAATGCAGCTTTTCTATAGTTGTTGCTAATGTAAAAGTATTTAATACACTTCATATTTTTTTAAAATGCTTTTCAAAACCAAATTTAGTTCTCTGCAAAGTTATGAGAATTTTTACAAGTAGTTGTTCCATTCATGTCTGAAATGCCTTAGCTTTATAACTTATTTCACCTATTAAGAGACCACAAACACTATGTTTGGGGCTTGTATATTTTCATTTGTTGCTCTTAGTTCATTTTTATTTTTGACATAAGAAACAGATCTGACTCTTAATCCTAGAGATTCTGCAGTCTGAGAGAGAAACCAGTGAAGTATCTGCTCACAGTGAAGGCCAATTACACTTTAGGTACATTTGTTGAGCCCATCAGGCTCCTAAACAATTTTCCAGTTGTCCTAACTGGGATTAGAGTAAAAGATTTTTCTGGTGAGAGTGGACTTATAAATGCATTTTAACAGAAAAATACAAGGAAAAGGAGCAAAATAAAAATTAAAAAAAAATCCTTAAATACAAGAAAGCAAATGTTTCCATGCCTCTGTAGGTATTGTAAAGACCTTGGAGCTTCTGCAGGTGCCAGGATCAAGTCTTCTGGGATCTGGTAGCCCTACTGTGGTCCTGAAAGCACACAAAAGGATCTGTGGCCCAAAACTCATCACAATGTTCCTAACCTTGAAATCGAAAAGCAGACATGTGATATGCCAACCTGTTCTAACCTGTCTGATGCAAGGAATTTTAATAAATATCACCACATGATCACCACAGCCCTGAGAAAGGACAAAGTGAATGTCAATGGCAGATGTATGGGAGTGTGTTCACACATCCCCCTCTGAGGGCATTTTTAAATCTTAAATTGTACTCACAGAATCACAGGATTGTTTAGGTTGGAAAAGACCTTCAAGATCATCCAGTCCAACCTTTGAGTAAGTCTTAACGCAGGTGTGAAGGACCTGGAAGTGGAAGAAACTGGAAGTTGGTGGGAAACTGAGGAAATAATAATTTCCACCTTCCCCATCACCTTTCCTTCTTTTCTCCAGAGTGGCTGACCATCAATATATTCCTAACATTAGAATCACAGAATCATTTAGATTGGAAAAGACCTCCAAAACCAAACCCTGGCCCAGCCTGAGGCCGTTCCCTCTCCTCCTGTCCCTGTTCCCTGGGAGCAGAGCCCGCCCCCCCCGGCTGCCCCCTCCTGTCAGGGACTTGTGCAGAGCCACAAGGTCCCCCCGGAGCCTCCTTTGCTCCAGCCTGAGCCCCTTTCCCAGCTCCCTCAGCCGCTCCTGGGGCTCCAGCCCCTTCCCAGCTCTGTTCCCTTCTCTGGAAAATCTCCAGCCCCTCAACCTCCTATCAAGAGGGGCCTTTCCCAGCTTTCCAGCCACTCTGCCCCATCCTGGAGTGTTCCATGGGCTGTTGTATTCTCATCACTGTGCATTTCCAAAGGAAACAAAAATACCGTACCTGTTCATGTGGTATTGCTGCAGTTTCTCTCCAACCTCTTCAGCCTGCTGTGGAAATGGCAAGTAACCCAAAATATGGCCAAAATAGGTCTTGAACTCTTTTCATCACAACCTGAAGATGAACACACAACCCACACCAGGTATTCAACAGTCATGGCAGCACTTTACAGTATTGTTTTGTATTAATGTTTTTGTTCTGCATTGATGAGTTTTTTTGTTTTGATTTTGTTACTGTGGGTTTTGTTACTTTTTTTTGGTTTAACATGACAAAAGTAATTTTGAAGTCAAATTCTCTTAGAGACGTGGCTGTACCAGTAGAAAGGGCTATCCAAGAAAATGTTCTGGTTTTGTTTTCTTCTGTTCAAAATCACAGATTATGCTGTTTCTCAAGGCATTTCCACTCTCCCACTTACTGTTCAGAAATTATAAACACATGATAAGCACTTGCATCACAAAGACAGAAATCAGAACTGAAATATTCTAGATAATCAGTTCCAAAGCTCTTTCACCTAAAAATAGGAGTCACCTATGATTAAAATAAATAAATGAAATCTGAGCTTAACTTTCAGATCCTATATCTTGATATATAAAACTGAGACCTGTGGGCAGAAAGGAGGAGAAATACTGTATAATGGGCAGTTCTGACCTGCAGTCATTTAGAGACAATAAATGTGGACCCCTACTGTGATGTTTTTAGGGAAATGCATCTTTAGGATAGGAAACAAAAAATCTTTAAGGACCACCTCTGAGTGATATCACTAACCACCATATCATGCTAGATTAACCTGAGTGTAACTGCCGTGCTGGCAGCACTCTGATTGCATTGCCTCTGCTCCTACCTATCTAACAGATGTCATT
>NW_008238966.1:686102-692097 GCF_000691975.1 Corvus brachyrhynchos
CTATTTACTAGTTCCAATTCACACGTTGCCACTGGGCAAGGCAATTCACAAACATTTGGTGAGCTGCTGAAGCTCTGATTTCTCAGTCAGTAGAGGTTCATACTGGTTCAGCTGGGATCTGGTCAGACATGAAATGGCTTTGAGATATACAAAAAACTAATATTCTAAATAAAAGCATTTAAAAGCAGACGGGGCAGGGGAAGTCTGAATACCTCCAAGTTTTTGTTTCCACATCGAGTTACATTGTTCTGACTAGAAAACTAATAATTATTGCTCTTGGTTTGTTCTGGGAATATAAATGTCAGCCTGCATTCAGGAGCCAATATTATTAATATTTCTTTTATACTCACGCAAAATGTTGTGTCATTTCTCAGGATGCAAATGTATTTGATGTCTGACTACAGCAATGCTTTGTGGAGATGTTAAACTTTTCTCTGTTCAGTTCATCCAGTGCTCAGCTGCTCAGCTCTTGGCAAAACCTGAACTAAATAGCCCCAAACTGCTATAATGCCTCTTCCCTGACTGTCAGTTTACCACAGGATGGATTTTTCCTGCAGGCACCTCTCCTCAGTGGCATTCTGCTGAGCTGTCAGCATGTGGAGTGTGTTGGATCCTCTTTGGAGGGACCAGGAATTCTGAAGCTGCACCCTCACAGCAGGAAAAGAAATGGTTTATTAATTTCTGGGTTGATTTCATTTTGCATGACATGTGCCATGGGTTGACTTGATTTAATTGTTTGTTGTGCGTGGGGGAAAGGTTTATTCTCACTCCATGGCAATCCTTACCAAATTCATTCAACTGGCAAACTTTTAAGACAGATAAATAAACAAATGATCCCTTTCCCAACTTCCTCTGAAGCACGTACCTTCTAGTAACATTTTCTTGGTTTCTTTCACATGCTTTCTAATATTTGGGTCTTCAAGGCCCCTCTGAACCTTTCAATCTGTCATGACATCCTTCTTTTCTCTTTGACCCATACGCAGCTCATGCCCTAAAGGCTGTATTCTACACCTTCTTTTTTTTTTTTCCCTCTCCTTTCTATAGAGTTTGATCCTTTCTAATCTTTTTGGGGATGCTATTGCACTGAATACAACCATAAATTATTAATTACACACTAATTACAAACCATTTATGCTTTAGATTTATTTACACAGGTGTTAAGAAGCTTAAAAAAGTCATGGTTGTTGCAACGCCTCCTCCCTCCTCCATCTCCAATTGTTAAGCTCTTCAAAATGTGTCTGAAATAGTATGAAACACAAAAAAAGAGTTATGTGCAATGGAGAAGTTGAAAAAACAGAGAGAAAGCTGAGTTTCAGGCTTTCTTGTTGTTTTGGGGTAATTGTTTTCTGTTGTTTTGTTTAGTTGTTTTTTGGGTTTGTGTTTGTTGTTTTCTTTGTGGTTTGGTGGTTCTGGTTGTTTTTTGTTGTGGTTTTTTTGTTGTTTTGCTTTTTGTTTGGGTTTTTGTTGTTTGGTTTGTTTTGGTTTGGTTTTTTGGGGGTTTTTGTTTGTTGGTTTAGGTTTTTTTGGGTTTTTTGCTTGATTGGTAGGTTGATTGGTTGGTTGTTTTTTGGGTTTTATTTTGTTTGGTTTGCAGTCCCTGGCTCAATTTCTGAGGATTTGCAGCATCATAGGAAGTCTGTACAGTTCAGTGAGATGTAGGTACAGTATGATCCTCACAGTGAGGAAGGACAAATATTACTAGAGGAATTTGGCCTAAAATGACCAGTTACAAGTCTAACTTTTTGTCCTGGTTCCAGTCAGAGTTATAAGCTGCAATATTTGGAGTTTCCTGCCATCTGGCTGATTCCCCTATGTACTGGTGGAGGCACAGGCAAACCTATCTATATTTGGTCATGTAATTTTCCAATTATTTAATTTATTAGATTTGGCTACCGCAGTGCACCCTGGTTACTATTTCAGTTTGCAAAACCTCCATAAAAAAAAAAAAAATCAAATATGATTTTTTAAAAAAACATTTATTCCTACTGGCAGAATGCTTTTCTTCTCCATAGCCAGTACTGTCTTCCAATTTTCTTTGTCTATAATTGTTTGTTGGGGATGGAGGGACAGGGTTATTCTCTCTGTGTTTGGAAACATACAACTTCCAGTGAATTTAAAAATTTCAGACTTGATTTAGTGAAATAGAGTATTATTCCATTTTCTTATCATGAAAGCATTGATATATGGTCTTTTAATCTGTTTCATAACAAAATATAAACAAGATGCATTGTTGAGTGCCTTAGAGAAAATAAAATATCTCCAGTGACTCAATACTTTTGCCCATATCCATCTTTTTTCACTTTAATTATACAAACGTGCAACTTTGGACTCTCAGGCAAAAAAAACCCCAAAACCTTGACTACACTCAGGTTAAGTTATATTGAAGACTGGTCTGACTGTTCATGCTGAATGTTGTTCTAACTGTAAATTTTGTGACCACATTGTCCCAAACACAGGAAATTTTCATATTTAGAAATTTTAGAAGAATTCATCACCTTATCACTTTCCCAACTGTATATTCCTGAATCCTAGTTAGGCTTGTTAGAAGGTGAGGAAAGGACCAGTTTGTGAAGACTGCGAAGAAGGCGCAAGAACTTCTCAATAAAATGTGAGAAACAAAATGGATAAAAGTGAATATTATTAAAATAAGATACTTGACCCATTGGACTTACAAGGAATGATGAACAGCTTTGTTAATTTACAGACTTGTCTCAAATTCTAAATCACATGTGGTACAACAAGAAATTGAATTCATTTCATTAATATTTCATTGGAAATTAAATGCAGTAAAGGCACTTAGACCTTTGGACATTTTTTTAATTACTTTTTAAAATAAACATTTTAATTTGCTATACAAACACATCCAAAAATTGAAATCCTACTGCCACACACTGCCACTGTTACATAAATCTTAATGCTGTACTCTATATGTAACTATTCACAGCAGGGATTTAATAATGATCTATTAAACACTTCCACCTAATGTAACTGCTAAAAATATACTTAAGATAGCACATGAAATACCACTAAACACTTAATATAATGAGCATTTGTACTAGTAATATATGATTTAATATAATTATGTTAAAACCTGCTGTTTCACCAAACCTTTTGTAATCACCGTATGCAGGTGGTTATAACACATTCTCTCCTCCTAAACACTTGAAATAAGTAAGGTAAAACTGAAGAAGTTTATAGTCTAAATTATATTATGTAAACTATTTATGTCTTCATGTCAATCTGACATGAGTGTAAGTTAGACAAAAAATGATTTGCATTTGCTGTGGCATTTTGAAATGTTTAAATACTCAGAGATCAACAGTACTTTGTACTGTCATCAATTATTTTTATGTAAATACTGCCTGAAAACTTCCGTTTCATTCCACGACAACAAATTGGAGAAGTTTTAAGTAGAAAACAGGTCACTTGGTCAAGTTCTTCCTCATTCACTCTGTCCATCATTCTCTGTTGCAGATATGCCACAGCTGTGTCTGCTTGTTGAAGAACGATTTGCAGCCGTGAATTCATGTTTTCCTCCTCTCCGACAAACCCACAGCAGCATTAACCAAAGCTTCATTCAAAATAAGCTGCTTCTGCAGTAGAATACCATCATGAGAGGTGCAGTGACACCCCTGAGGGATGGAGCCATCCAGGGCACCTGGACATCCCCAGAATGGCTCATGGAGGTCTCATAGGGTTAACCAGGCCAGGGGCTGGGGCTGCTCCTGGGTCAGGGCAGCCCCGGGCTGGATCCAGGCTGGGGATGGGCAAATGGAGCAGCCCTGGGAGAAGCCCTGGGGGTGCTGTGGGGGAGAGCTGGGACCCCAAACCCTCTGTGCTGGGACCCCAAAGCCCCTGTGCTGGGACCCCAAACCCCCTGAGCTGGAACCCCAAATCGCCTGAGCTGGGACCCCAAACCCCCTGTGCTGGGACCCCAAGGCCCCTGTACTGGAACCTCAAACCCCCTGAGCTGTGGCCCCGAAACTCCTGAGCTGAGACCCCAAAATCCTTGAGCTGTGACCCCAAACCCCCCTGAGCGGGGACCCCAAACCCCCTGTGCTGGGCTGGAACCCCAAACACCCTGTTCTGGGACCCCAAACCCCCTGGGCTGGGCTGGGCCCCAGCGTGGGCAGCAGGGCAGGGGGGATTCTGCCCCTCTGCCCCCTCAGCTGAGCCCCCACCTGCAGAGCTGCCCCAGCCCTGGGCCCAGCTCAGGAAGGAGCTGGAGCTGCTGCAGCCAGGCCAGGGCAGGCACCAGGATGAGCAGAGGGATGGAGCAGCTCTGCTGGGACAGGGGGTGGCCATGTGATGAGCTTCAAGCTCTCTTCCAGCCTAAACCCTTCTGTGACTACGTGATTTTGTGGTCTTTATTAAGGAATCCTGAGCTTAGTAGCTTCTTTTCTGGTCTCGTGCTTCACCTTTAATGATGCTTTAGCAAGAGCATAATTCCTCTTCCTGGTACAGCTGCTGTGTTCTCTACCACTTTCCAAGAGTTTGAGAAAAGGGCCCCTATGAGCCAGCCAAAGCTCACTGCAGCAAGCCTAAAATACACTTGCCCAATGAATTATTTTCTTGTTTCATTGATCATGAAAATGAAAATATAGCTGTATTAGGAAACTTATAAAATTTGCATGCTTAAATATATGCATGGTTATATATACATATATATTCATGTTTAAGCATGTAAACTTGACAAGTTACATAAAAATCAAATGTGTTTCTAAATGTAGTCTATATTCCAGAATACTTATTTTCAAATAAACTTGAAATAATGTAAAACTAAGCTTGCACACACAGACAAACATCTGCACACTGGCATAAAATAATTTTACTTGAATCAATGTGAGGACCTTTAGCTTAGGATGTTTGTTTGTCTAAATACTGGCAGAGGTACATGTGACAAGCTTTGCATTCAGGACATAAAAGTGCGTGTTTCAATCAGTTCAAGCTGCAGAAAACAAGGATGACTTACTTGAAAAACATGGGTTCTAAAGTGATTTTAATTGTCAGGGGAAATACAGGCAGACATGGGTGTCTGGGGGCTAAACATTTTCTTCTGGTTTGTCCAAGCATGCAAATAAATAGATGAAAATTCTCTTTTTAAAAAAAAAAATTAAAAAAAAATAAAAAAGTTATGTTGAATGCCTCTTGCCAAAACCATGACAGACATGATAAGCAGGAGGACACTTTCAAAGCACTTTGTGAGTCTATCAGTGCAAAGCACTTCCTAGTTTCAGTCTCCACACACAACTTTGAAAGATTTCCCAGAGGTTTTGTCTGGTGTTTTCTCATTCCTAAAAAAAACCCACTAAGCTTTCATGGCAGAAATGAAAGAAAAATCAGCAAAGGCTGAAAGAAAATGGTCTGTGCAATATGAGGCAATGAGCAAAGTAGCTCTGGCTGGACAAACAGATTTTGGTTGGAGAAAGAAAAAAATAAATACCTTGTGAGTATTTCGTTCCTGTGAGCAACCTGATTTTCTTGTATGCCAAGGTGACCTGCTAAGTGGATGAGGGAAAGGCTGTGGATGATGTCTGCTTGGCCCTGAGGACTTCAGGAAGGAGTTGGGCACTGTGTCCCACAGTTTTTTCCTGGAGAAACTGTCTGCTCATGGCTTGGGCAGCTGTGCTCTTCATTGGTTAAAACACTGCCTGGATGGATGGTCCCAAAGACCAGAGGTGAGTGGAATTCAGGTCACCAGTGGTGGTGCCCAGGGCTCATTATAGGGGCCTGTAGTATTTAATATCTTTATTGATGAGCTGGACAGGCTGGATTGATGGGGTGAGGTAAAACCACGCCAAGTGCTGGGCCCTGCCCTTGGGTCACACCAACCCCCTGCAGCTCCAGGCTGGGGCAGAGGGGCTGGAAAGCTGGGAAAGGCCCTGGGGGTGCTGGTGACAGCAGCTGGACACAGCCCAGGGGTGCCCAGGGGCCAAGAGGCCAATGGCCACCGGGCTGTCCCCGCCCTGGCGTGGCAGCGGGGGGGGGGCGCGGG
>NW_008238966.1:692134-699941 GCF_000691975.1 Corvus brachyrhynchos
GGCTGAGGGAGCTGGGAAAGGGGCTCAGGCTGGAGCAAAGGAGGCTCAGGGGGGACCTTGTGGCTCTGCACAAGTCCCTGACAGGAGGGGGCAGCCGGGGGGGTCGGGCTCTGCTGCCAGGGAACAGGGACAGGAGGAGAGGGAACGGCCTCAGGCTGGGCCAGGGGAGGGTTAGGATTGGTATCAGGAAAAATTCCTTCAGATAAAGGGCTATTCAGCCTGGAAGGTGGTGGAGTCCCCATCGGTGGATGGATTTTGCAGCCATGTAGATCTGGCAGTTGGGGACGGGGTTAGTGGTGATCATGATAGTGCTGGATTAATGGTTGGCACCCAATGGTTTTAGAGATAAATTCCAACCTAAGCAGTTTTAGGATTCCATGATTAGCTAAAAAAGTGTGGAACTAGTCTGTCATTAACAGCTGCTCCAGAAGTTCCTGTGTTCTGTAGACTTAGGACGATTTTACATGAAATAAGAGGTGTGAGAGGGGTTTTCCTCTCGTAACTGCTGAGCACAGACTTTAAAGGCACGCATACAAGGAATGAACAAGCTCAAGGCCTCCGGGAAGACTTACCAATAATGTGGGTGGTTTCCATATGCAATGGAACATGCTTGACATTCCATCCTGTCAGTCACCAGCCCAGAAATTCCTCAGCAACAGAACTCTTACTAGTTTGTTTGACAACAACACTTCTGAAAGCAATGTGATTTATTCTGCTTCTGAGAAGAAGCCAGACCCTTGACCAGGTGCTGCCTGAAGCAAAATCTACACTGCATGCTGCAAAATTAAAAAAAGCAGGAAAGCTCTCACATTTAGTTTAAGAGGTAAATCACAAATTGCACTATAATATTTATGGCCTGAATACAGAAAGAGTAGTAAAACTGCAGAAGGAACCTGAATGGTCCTCCTTAAATGGGTGAAAACTATTGTTGTCACTTTGCATCATCCTAAATTTAACCATGAAATAATACTTTTCTGCAACAAGCAACGGGTTTACAACTGCATTCTTTTTAAAAATCCCAATTTTTGTCATATTACCTTGCCCATAAGTGAAATTTTAGGGGAGTACTTCCAAAAATTACATTAGGTTGTCGAAGTTTCATAGTATAAAATGGTTCTTCAACAGGGTTTTATCTGTGGGATAAAATGAGAATATTCTATATATTTGAAAAAACACAGGAAACCTTAATAAAAAGAAAGAAAAAAAATCAGAATAAAACAAACTTTCTGTGTTTTTGTACATTTCCTTCTGTTCAGGCTTATCTTAATCATAACTGATGTTTTGCATACTTTAATTGTAAGTTCCGGGCATGACTCAGCAATTATTTTTCTGAAATAGTTTTAAAATTTTATTTTATTTGTCTCAATTTCATGCATTAGTTCAATCTTCAGTGAAAAGCCATGCAAGACTGTATTAAAATATCCAAAATCCCTGTAAGCGCAATGTCTTACAGGGACATTGTGCTTACATTGAGATGTTTTTAATGTCTTAACATCACAAAAGAGTTGTAAAAAGACATTTTAGTGTCAAGCTGAAACTGTTAAATGGTAGGTCAACCTTATTTTCAGTAGTCAAAAGGGGAAGAATAACACCCTGATTCTGCAGTGAGTATTGGTTTCTGTGAAGTTTCATCTACCAGAAAAAGAAATAAAGCAGTGTGGATATTGTCCAGTTGCTTTAAGAAAGCCAGAAAAGGTATTTTATTGACTATATTCCTTTTGCTGTTACCACCATTTTGTTTCTCTGCTGTTGTGTTGGTATTCCAAGAATTTATTGCCAGCACTCATAAGTGTGGTCACACTTATTGCAACAATGAGCTGCCATAAAATAATATACTATATATTCTATATTCTATATTCTATTTTATATATCTGTAAATATACTAGATATTATGCATTACATAAACATATTTTATATATAATACATAATATGTAATATATTATATTGTAATTTTAGCAATTATAAGGATACATACAAGAACCATCATATGCATTTTTATTAATGAGTCACGTTAATTTAGAACACTGGTTTATGCTGTTTATGCAGCGACGGGGATCATACAACTCAGTTGCCACATTTTATATGTGAACAGCTTCTCAGCCTTCTCAAAACTGTTCCATAGTCACCTGCTTCAAAGAACGACTGCAGAGCAGTCCTCAGCTAAGAAATGAGGCATGATTCTGCTAAATTACTCATTCCAGAAAGCTCACCCTGCACAAGCAGTGCCATTTGAACCGATTGTGCTGCTTGTTAGTAAGGATCAGGAACCTGAACAACTGTAATGAAACTAAACCAACACAGGGGTTATAAAGCTAGACTTAAATGGACCTGTTGTCAAAGTCATCAAGAAGATGAACATGGACTGTGAAAGGAAAAGTGTGTTGCTTTCTGAAAAACTTTTTACTTTCGACAAACTGAAGTTTCTAGTTCAAACTAGAACTAAGGCGTAGGAGCTTTCTTTTGTCTTTCAACTTCTTTGTGTTCCATGAAGTGATTCATAGACTCAAAGAACGGTTTTGTGTGAAAGGGACATTTAAAAGCCATCGTGTCCAACCCCTGCAATGAGCAGGGACATCTTCAGCAAGGTCAGGTTGCTCACAGCCCTGTCCGACCTGACCTTGAATGGATGACACATCCACCACCTCTCTGAAGAGCCTGTTCCAGTGTCTCACCACCCTCATCACAGAAAATTTCTTCCTTACATCTACTTTTCCTCTCTCAGTTTAAAACTAATATCTCTTGTCCTTTTACTACAGGCCCTGCTAAAAATTCTGTCCCTGTCTTCCTCGTAAGCCCCCTTTAGGCACTGGAAGGGGCTCTAAGATCTCCCCCGAGCCTTCTTTTCTCCAGGCTGAACACCCCAAGCTCTCTCAGCCTTTCAAGTAATTCATTAGTAGTTTAAAATCAGCTAAAATATTGTTATGCAGAGAAGGTAACAAGAAGGGTTTTTTTCTTTGAGGCATTAAAAAAGTCATAAGATGGTTTCCACAGCAACTGACATTACACACCAATAAAATTTCAGGTCTCCTGAATTTATTTATTTATTTGTGCCTGCAGCTTTGCCTCTGGCATAAACCTTTGCTACTGAACTGAAGCTTATGATACATGTCATGATTTTCTTCCAATGCCAAATCTGTATCTGACCAGCTAGTTTAAAAGGGAGAATTCTCATAGCTGAAAGAAGAGGGGGGATAAAAAGAAAAAAACCAACTTACTGTCAAGCTTGCATCTACAAAGACAGGGATGCAGAAGTGAATATCCAGTTTCCAGAATATAGATTTTTAGCTTGCATGCCAGGCTTAGGAAGAATCCACAGTGGCTTAGCTTAAACTTCATGTAGTGAAGGGCTTGTTTTACATGTGAGTGAAGGTTGTTACAAAACGACTGCTTCAGGACCTGAATTGTTCTGGAATTCAGAAAATATAGAAACAGCAAAATATGGCCAAAAAGAAAGCCTCAGGAGAGCAACTGCTGCAAATCTCGCTAAGGTCTGAAATGCCTGAGAAATAAATTCTGATTATTTGCTCTGTCTCCTGTGGAGATCAATCTGTGTGGAACTGAATGAGGTATAAATTACAAATGATGGTTTTCAGTGGAAGGGTGATTTTTGTTTTTTTCCCTGAGTTCTTGTGAGGGTGGAAGGAGTCAAGGAGGAAGCATGGTTTCTTTGCATGAAGCTATGCAAGGAAAACCTTGCTAAAAAGTAAAAACAGAACTCAACTGTGTGCTGAAGCTAGAATTGCACAGACATAAAGCTTATTTTTTTTTTTTTTAATTATAATGACAGCAAAACACGTCTTTAGCAGATGGTGAGAGAGAATTCTCAATAGAATAAACAGATCATAAAGAAGAAGGCCAAAACCAAAACATTTGGCCTAAACTACATAAACTTTTCCTAAAAACTACAGTTACTGTATTCTTCTTGTACTTTATGTCTACCTACCTAATACTCTGTCTTTCTACTCTTTAGTCATTTGTAAACTTCAGCTTGAGTTACTGGCACTGTTCAGATGACACAAACTTCAGCATATGCTTTTATCTTCAGCAACAAGATGCTGAAATTATTTGCATATATTCTAAAATACTGATTCTGATGTCAATCACCAAGCCTGTGTAAGGCCTTGCCCTTACAAACTGCAAATACTCAGCTGTGACATGGTGGAATTTGGGAAAAGAAAGTGGAAGATTTGAGGATATGCTAGCCCAGATGAATCAAAATCACATACATGTGTATTTAGTATTTTTGACTTTGAAAAATGGGGTCTCAACCAATAGAATGTGAAATTAGTATAGTCAGGATTTTATTGAGGAAGTTTCCTGGGAAGGTTAAGATGAAATGGTGATCTGTCCTTTTACTGAAGAGATAGCAAAGAGGATTAGTGCTCCAGTCACTGCTGAGCCTGATTTATCTTCTGCTTTTTTCTTGTCTAAGAGTCCTAAGTATGATGTATGTTTTTAGACTTTATCCAAGCACACATCTTCGTGAGCTTCTCACTTTCTTTCAGCTGAAAGAGAAAAGATTTAATTGCTCAAAAACTCAGTGTTAATTTATCTGTTCATGAGGTCTGTGAAAACAATGATTGTCACAATATAAGGGTTTTGTTCAAACTGTTCCTTCAAAAGACACAGCTTTTACCAGAAAGGGCTGTTTATTTGGGGAGGGTCCAAGAAATCATTCCTAAGTATTTTGAAGTCAACACACCCCCAACATTTTGCTTCATATTTCTGTGGTGGCCAGACTTTCATGACTTGTGGCATCAGCTCTGCTGTACAAAATCCAAAGAAAAGCAGATAAAGCATTCTCTTTGTCTTTTCTTGTGGAATGCTCCTTAAATATACCATGGTGATTCAGCATTAGAAGCTCTATTTGAAATAATTTCTCTTGGATTTGTGGTTATTCACAAATTATACTGAGTTAGACTCTCTTTTCCTTTCCTCCTCCTCACCATAGCTGTTACTAACTTTTAACCTTTTGAAAGTTCTTTCTGCCTCACAAAGTAGACTGCAGGAGTGCTCCAAATAGGCCCTTGTAAAATAAAGCTGCACAAATCCAATTTTGCTCTTCAATATTCATTTCCCTGTTGTGAAATGTTAAGGTCAAAGCAAGGTCAGAATTGATTTTTAACATGTTGATGAAGGTATAGAATTATAAATACCTGTTCAACTGTGTGTCAAATAAATTTTGAACTAAGATTATGCACTTACAAACACACATTAGTGTGTAATCTTCTTTATCAGGCAGAAGTTTAAATAACTACTTGTTTTCAGGCATTCAAAATAAATTCATCTCTGCAGGGTGAGGCTGAGTGTTAAGTAAGTACAGATTTAACTTCTTGGTAAGTGGTGACTTTAATGTGAATGAAAAATGGTTTCAGCCTCACAGGGAGCTTTAGTGCTCAAGAAATACCTGCAAAAATATCACCATTATTGAAAGAAGGCAGGCTTTAGGTAAACTTACTCTAAAACAAACTTCTCTCCCTTCTGCCCAAGCTCATGACCACAAACCTGCTCGGATCAATGGAAAATGGAGGAACATAAATAGAGTTAATAAGAAATCTTACAAGAAGGTGGATCTAAAAAGAATAACTTAACTTTATAGAGTGTTGTGGGCTGATGATGGAGGACAGCATCCAAGACCAGTGACTGAAAATGGGTGTCTCATACACACCTGTGCAGTGATTTTATAAGGCCAGGGTATAAAGAAGGAATATATTCATCAGTATTGCTCAATTAGTAAAAAAACAAACAAACAAACAAACAAACCCATTCTCAAATTCTCTCTTCCTGCTTTAGAAAAGCTGTATTACTTTTTATTCCTTTGACTTGTTCTGCTTCCTCCAGTTCTAATCCAACTTGTTACTAACCAAGCCAGACATCCTTCTGAGACCTTTAGGTTTGGTCCTGACACTCAGGACTTAAGACCACAGCTCATTTCTCTGTGTCTCCCACGCCTGTGTTGATGAGAAGTACAGGCTCTTCATTTCTGCTGGGGCAAGAACACCTTCAGAAAAATGTTTCCAAATACCTGTACCCAGGAAAAGCATTTTAGGGTGCCTGTAGGATGTTTTTATTGGATCAGTTTATCTCTGTGGGCAGTGTCTAAAGTCAGGTGTCCAGGAACAGCATCAAAGGAGAGTTCTTCTCCTTCTAACTCTGAACCCTCTGTCCAGAAGTGATAAAATAGATGCACAAATGGAAAACAGAAAATCTCACTGAAGAGGAATTTCAGGCAGTAATCTCCCTTGGAGATGCTTCCTTTTCTCTACTACAGTAAAACCAAATGTGGAATAAAGCTCCATAAAAACACAATAGCAAATGTTACTTTCTTGTCAAGGTCCCTCTTTTTTTCGAGAATTTTCTGATTAAAAAAAAACACCTAAAATGAAACCATTTATCAGGTAACTGACTGAGAGGGGGGACTAAAAAAAATATATGCATGTTCGCTTTTTTTTTTTCTTTTCTTAATGACTGAAATTATTTTATATTCCTCCTTCAATATCAGTAGCCATATGAGTATTCTGTTTTGCTACAGTTTTTTTTTCTGGGAAAATTGCCTAATGTCTGTCACCATCTTCATCTGGCTGCTGTTCTTAGTCACCTGTACACTTTCCTGGTTTTGGAGTTTCCTTGGCAGTACTGTATATTTCTCTATAACCAATACATCTGTGTCTCCCTTGCCATTGTACAAACATGCTGGATTTTTGCCAGAATGAAGACGGAATTAAAACTCTCGGTAATCTTAGGCTGAAATGAATGGTAATCAGTGTAATTATAGCAATTTTTGTGTGTTATTCTTCCATATGTTTTGAAGAAATTACCTTATTATCACTTTTCTTTGGGGGACTTCTTTTTTTAATAAATAGTAAGGTACTTCAATCTTTTTTTGCAACAAACAAGAACTGCAAAATACCTGTGGACAACTTGTCCTTGCTCTAATTCCTTGTAGAAATCTGTGTGATTTTGATTCTTAAGTGTCAAGAGCGAACTATTTTTAAAGATTAATTCAGAATTTCTGCCCCTGAAAAAGTATTCTTTATTCCCTGCAGGAGTGTACAAGGCAAAGGAAAGTCATGAGACATAGAATAGTGAAGAAAAATATAATTTATTGATTCATTGATATTTCTATTGATACTGATATCTCACAAGTAACAAATAGAGATATAACCTTCATATAGAATAGACTGAAAAAAGGGAAGCTATGACACCAGCTCTGCTAGGCTGGACAATGTATGCTAATAGATTATTTTATGCACCTACTAGGGAGAGGGTAAATTTAAAAAATGTTTCTTGGCAGAGGGATAAAAACAACATCAAACCCATGTTTGAAATGCGTAAAATCATGAAACCTGGTAATTAATATTAGAAGATACGTAATTCCATTAGGAATGGCAGACTAGAGCAAGAAAAACGTTATGGTAAGAGGACAAAAACTGAGAAAATTGCAAAAGTAAATGTTAGGAGAGGACTACCTGATAATACATATTTATTGGCCATTCCTGAGAGCGATTAAGCAAAGTTTTTTATTATCTCAGTGTCACTGTAAATGTGTGGAAAAGCTGAGAACCAGTGGAAATGCTTAGTGGTCAAAAGAGGAAGAAAATAAAGCTGTTACATAGACACATAGACACTCCTAATTAATCAATCAATAAGGAAAAATGCCAGGGTTGGGGAGAAAATTATTGTAATGTTCATAATATCAGACACACCCAGACAGTGATGGCAGAATCCAGAGACACATAGGATATTATCTGCATTTGTCTAGTGTGAAGATAAAAGAATATTTTCATTATGTTGCCAGTTATAAAAT
>NW_008238966.1:699979-714648 GCF_000691975.1 Corvus brachyrhynchos
CCTTTCAGATGCAGAAGCAAAAGAGTCCCATACAACTGAATTTCACAGAATCCCAAAATGGTTTGGGTTGGAAGGCACATTAAAGCTCATCTCATTCCATTCCCTGCTGTTCTTTAATCTGTATGTGCAAATGTTAAAAAGTATACAAGAAGTCAGGTCTAGGAGGTAGAGATGGGCTGTCCACCTTTTGCTAAAAATCTGCACAATATCTTTTGATGGAAATAAAAGCTTTGTCTCTGTAGTGTCTTATTACCAGGCACTGGCAATGTATTTAAAAGCATTAACCTCAGGACTAAAACCTGAGATTTAAACACAGAAGAAAAAACCTCATAAATGCACTGTGGATGAAGTCACACTGTAGGAGAAAAAGTTTTGTCCCCAGTGAAAAGAATGAAATAAAGCTGAAGCGCAGTTCTTATCAAAAAGTCATAAATTATACTGAAAATAGTGACCTGTTGAATACCCTGCTTAGATTACTTAAATAGCAATGCAGTTATGAAGCTGGGACAAGGATGGTTTGCCATTCTGATCAGTTTTTTTTCAAAAGATGACATTTCTGGATTGCACCCTTATACACAGAGAACAGAACTGCAAGGGAGTGGTTAAGCAGAGGGATTCTTTTGTCAGTCAGCTTGTAATATGAATTTTGGGTAGAACTACTCCACAATGCACAGAGTTCAATTCTGAAAACATATCTTATTCCCCTTTGAAAGCCCATTTTGATTGTTTACATGACTCCTGAAAATGGATTTGCTGGGCCCAGGTTGCCCAGGTTCTTAGGAAATTTTGTCATGAGTGGCTTGACTACACACAAATGGAAAACCTTTGTCCGAGGAGAGAACTGGGGTCAGTTGTTCCAAATCTGTCGCCATTGGCACAAAAAACCACCCTTTTCTCCCACGAACCAGATATTATCATTACTTAATAAGACTAGATGCTATTGAACTAATTTGCCATATTTGAAAACATAAAGCCACTTAGACATGTAAAAATAAGAGGATTTGGAAGGAATGTTTCTCCCTACATGGTAATCTCATCCGTGTCTGGCTGTCTCATGCTAATCTAGAAATGTTTTTCTTAACAAATTCCTTCAGAAAAATATTTGACCATATCACATCAAGTAATAACTGTGAATGCTTCTTAATAGCAGTGCAACTCATGAGGAGCTTAGGTCTTCTTGAGTACTCCACAGCTTTTGTTTGGGGTGTCACATGGGTGTCATAAGACACAAACTGGGGAGTTAATATAGAGAAGATAAAAAGAGTTTCACAGGGATTTTTTTCTAGAGATGTGCTAAAACTGTCAGAAAACAGAAAGATGTTCATGACTTCTTGACACCAGAATAACTGCTGTCAAAAACAGAGAAGAGAAAAAAAAATGGAAAAAAAAGAGAAAAAGAGAAGTTGTGATTCACTTAGTGCAAAAGGTCCAGTGAAAAATAAAAGTTTATAAATTAGTAAAGGGCAAAGGGAGAAGCTGGGAGAAGCCACAGAGAAGCCCTTCCTGAAGAGGGTGGCCAAGTCATGCTTTGGTAGCTGTGCGCAGATCCTCAGCTGCCTACCAGAATGACAGAGCACTTAAAAGGGTCTCAGCTCTTTTCCTCATCTGCCCTCTCCTCATTTCCCCTCCACACACTGCTGTCAAAAATCATTGAAGGTTTTCACATGACAGTTTCCGTGGCTGGTTTATGGCGTCTCTAAGGACAGAGTTTAATAGTTCTACACCAAATGACCTCAGCACTTCCAACTGTGTAAAGTATTTTCAGATTGCAGTGATGTGTGTATCACTTTTTTTTTTTTTCTGTGCTGCAAATCCCCTTGGTAACTAACAGGAAGCTCGCTATTAGCTTTGTCAGCTGAACTGCCATCTCCCATCAGTAAAAAAAACCAACCCAAAACAACTCAAATCCTTGCTCTGTGCCAGGAATCCCAGAGCCTGACAGACTGTAAATGAGCCCTCTGGTTTTCCAAGCACATCTGTTGCCTTTGTCATGTTAAAACTGATTCCAACTCACTTGCATGCTTGTAAATTAACTAAAATGATAGTCCTAAGGACAACAATTTAGCAGAGCTGAACAACCAGATATCACCAGTATGGTGTAACTGTGTTGTGTTCATCAGGGCTTTTATATCTTTCATAACTTGGATGTGTTGATCTAGAACAAACCACACATTGCAGTCATTTAATTGATACAGTTGTACCATGCCTTGGCTCCTCAACATTTTTTCTACTAACCTTCCAAAGAACAGGAAATAAAATAAGATTGAAGAAATTCTAGGTGCAACTAAATTGCCTGGCTTTTTGTATTTCCTTTTTTTTTTTTAACTTGTGTATTTGGGGATTTTTTTGATGTTCTTGTTTTCTTTTGGTTTGGTTTTTAATCCCTCTTAGTATATATCTATCACAATGAATTTGATTAGTTCAAATACGATTTTGATTTACTTTGGGTTTTTTTAGAATAACTCTTTTAGTGTGTGTTAATATAAGCTTTTTCTGAGCATATTAAAAAAGGTTTGCTTAGGAATGAAACTGAAATATATCTAATAATTGTATGTTGTGTATGTCCGTGAACTTGGATAAACATTTGTATAAACTTCCTGCTTTTGTGTTTGGCTTTGTAAATACGTTCAACTTCTAGAAAAGGCATCAATAAACTCCATATAGCCAAAGGCCTAATTTGAATTTAACATGAAAAGCAGCTGAGTGATGTTACCTTCTACTGCATGTTCCATGTAGAGTTGCTGCAATAAGTTGTGGTTTCCTAAGAGAAGAATACATATTTCATTTGGATTTTGCTAGGAAGGTGTCTAAGGGTTGTAGTAGAATAAGTTTTGTCAGTATAAAATTATATAGTTAAAAAAAATAGCTGTTGGGTATCGAGATTTCAGTGTTTTCTGTACATTGTGTTAGATTGTCGGCTCTAGAAAAATCTTAAACTGCTGATTTCCAAAACTCTGCTACTGAAGTGGCTGTCTCTTTGATCATTGTTTGAAGCTGACGTTTCTCTGCATCTGGAATACTTGTGCTATGTAACTGTTTTTTTCTAGAGATAAACATGCAGGTGGAAATTACTGGACATTTTGCCTCACATTGTTCAGAACTTTATGGGATCATGAGAGGCATTTTTATGTAAATAATACCAGAAGGCACATAGACAATGACAGTTTGGGCAAAGAATTGGTTAGCAAAGAACTCATGAAAATCTGACCCGGAAACAAAGAGAGTTTTACTTGTTCAGAGCCTAAATTAGTGTCAATGTAGCCTGATAAGAAATTGAGACATTCTAAAAACTAGTTAGATGTCTCTAATTCTTTTGCATTTTTCCACCCAAACTGACTATAATAAGATGACTTTCCTGTTCTACCCTTTTCTTTCTCTACTTCTGACATCCCAGAAAGCAAATTTTATATAATCACAGCTAAAATCTTCAGTGACTCCTGTGTATAATTTCGAACCCTCTTTAATCGTCTTTTTTGTCAACTTTTATGTTGTTCACTCTTCTGTCAAGGCTCAAAATATCATATCCTTCTCACACTCTTGTCTTTCCATATATGTACTTTACAGTTTCTGTAGTCATCTTATTTCACTAGTATTTTCTTGTCTGTCCAACATAGAAATTCACCTTTCCTACTATAAAGAAACCTCTGCTACTTTTTATTACCCAACATCCAAGATAAAAAAACATAGCATGCAATTCATCCCACCAACAACTGGCAATGTATTAAATAATAATTCTAGTTAATTCATCATATTTCAAAGAAAGGTGATGATTAAAAAGAGAGTAAATAGTTATAGGATGATTAGGAAAGTGATTTTTTTCCCCAGGGCAATTTACTCAAGATAATCAAAGGTATGGATTGTAAAAAATTAAATTTAAAAAATCCTGAATTGTAAAATCCCAGATTAAATTTTATATGGACAGTTGCTAGCATATATTAAAATAAGAAAAATCAAACACATACATGCATGAGACAAATTTCAAACACAAATAAATCTCATCAAATTCATGATACTTCAAACCATCTTAGAAAAAAAAAAAAAGAGAAAAGGAAAGCAGGAAAAACCTAAAAAAGAAGATAGGTAGACAAGGGCAAGAATTATGATTACACTTTTGAAAGCAAACAGAAACTAAGGTCCCAAAGTCCTTAGAAAGAGTAGCACACACTGTATTGTGCACAGCAGAGTAACAAGGTATATAACTTATATAATAATTGAGTAAATTGGAACATAAATGAGGTTAATTTTTAGGACAAAATGAGTAGGGCTTGTTACCCTACTGAAATTAGTAGGAACTGTTAACCTTACTGAAAGGTAAATAAGGAATGAGCTATTTACTGAAATAACAATGAGCAATTAACAAATAAAAATTCTCAGCTTCATCTTTCTTGACTGCCTTAAACTTCTTAGACCAGGAAATGTCTTTATCTTCTTCTACAACTAAGGGCTGAGTCCTACAGCACACAGACATGCTGAATAATGCATCAGTCCTTGTCATCTTGGGTCAATAAAACTGTTTTGGGGCTAGAATAATATTTACTGTGAGAATTGGACAGTTTGCAATATACATAGCTAGGGACCTTGTTTTAGTCTGAATTGTAAAGTAAAGCTTTTGTTTTAAGGTGAAGCATAAGCCTACACTGTACCCTAGAGAATTTAATATAGGGATATTAATATTTATCTAGTCCTACTAATATTGTCCTAAAAATTAAAAGTACCCTCTGGAATAAAGCTATTCCAGGCTTTACTAGAGTGCTCAGAAATTCCTTTTATCTTATTTTACTTGTCCCTGAGAAAAAGTTATGCATGGTTAAAATATTGACAAGGCAAGAGGCTCTCAAATATGCATTTCTTTTAATATCATAGGTGCCACTCATACCTGTGGTGTAATATTGATATCCTGTGTATGATTCTGTAAAGATTAGTTTTACACGAATGTAAACCTACAGCAAGATTCAGATACTGACACTGCAATAACCTGAAACCTGAGTTTAAATTGAAATAAGGAAGAAAGGCACTTTTGGAAACCACCAGAAAAGTTATAAAAAAAAAGCAAAACCCAAGCACATTTCAGTGCTTGACATGAGCTGGAACCTGCCACGGAAATATCTATGTACATAAAGGATTCTCTGCTCCCTTTCTCCACTGCCAACTCTGCTGCTGTTGACCCAATTCATTCATTTTCACCTCTTCTTTTCAAGTGCCAGCAGTGCATATAAAAAAAAATTAATTTCTGCTTAGTTCACATAGTGACAGTACATAAGTATTTGGAACCTAATTTGTGTACATTGGTCTCTATAATAACTCTTTTTTTTGTATAATAATAGTTTTTAATAGTATTTTTTTTTTCAGCTGCTGTAATATTTACAGGTTGCTCCAGTGAACCAAAGTGAAGTGGCTGCGTTGCTTTGTGGAGTAATGAGAAGCAGCACCAAAACCAGTGATGAGACTGAAGAATTTAAAATGGACTGGGGCATTTCCTCAATGTAAAATATCAAATAGACTAAGCTGTCAGTGAAAGCAGTACCTTTAAATTCTTCATGTAAACAACTTATGCACAGAAGTAATGAAGCCATGAAAAATACATTAAATAGTTGTAATTTTGCCATTCCATATCATCGTGCACCTAAGTACATCACCTGAAGCAGCAAAGGACAACATTTTGCCATTCTAATAGAAATTACTATTTTGTTTTAAAGTAAAAACTTGGTTTTGTTCCTTTGAATATCAAGTTGCTACAGAAAAAAAAATATATAAATTTCCATATCAGAAATACTGAAGGACAAAAGCTCTGCTCAAAGAAATACATTCTCAGTGAGGAATATTTTTTTATTTTGGTTTAACTGAAAAATCTGACATTCCGGGGCATGTAATTCTTACGACATTCAGCGTTAAAAATGTGATTTTTCTTCTGCCAGCCTGGCATGATTTTCTGCCTGTGCTTCTGGGCTACATTATGGTCTGCCCAAGCTCAGTTAAAAAATACATATACCTTCAAAATTCTTATTTGAGAGAGCAACTTTAATTTTACATTCTTTATTTTCAGGGTTTTTTTCTACTGTTACAATACAAATATTTACTCTTTGGAAGAAAATAACATTACCTGCATTCTTATGTACATTAAAAATTAAGGCCATGGTAAAGGGACAACCCGAAGCTGGTAGAGGTATGGGCATGATGAAAACAGTGTGAGCTACAGAAAAGGAGTTGAGAAGTTTTTAAATGTTGTTGAAGCAGTCAGTTTCTCAGTATATTTCCAGCACCAAGCAGTAAAATCATGGGTCAGACTGTGTTAACACCACAGTTTTTACCACATACTCACTTGCCAAACTCATCACTGCTGAGAGAAGACTGAAGGGTTTAAGAAATCAAGGGAAAACCTTGAAGTCCATGCTATGTTTTTACAAAGTATGAGAATCACACAGTGGAACAGGAATCTTCTTCATCGGATGCTTCGCAGTAATTGCACTTTCTCTTCTAAAGTGATATTCAAAGCAGGACAGCTCAATAACCTTCTCACATCTTCCCCTTGTAGTGGCACCATGTCTGCTCACAGTCTGTCTTACAGGAGGAGGTGGTGTGGAAAGAAGGATATGAAAAAAACTCCCCAAGAGCTGAGGAATGTGTTAGCAAAAATAATTGGTTTGTTGTTTTTTCTTTTTTCCATCAAGACACTCAGAAATTATTATCAGCTCTGATTTCAACAAACTTATCCCCAAGCCCTTAAAATAATCTACTAATACTATATAAATAATACTAAAATAATCTACTAATACTGTATTTTAATATAGCTATAAATATCTTAAAGAATGATTAGTAGGGAGAAATTATATTTCAAATATTTTTTCTCCCAGTATGTCAAAATGGACAACTAACCCAAGCAAACAATTAAGCCATAAAAAAAGCCCCACGCCTTAGAAAACAGAAGAAGGGGGGCAGAGTGACATGCTGCATCACACTTTCACAGAATCACAGAATCACTTATTTCAGTTGGAGAGCCCTCTGTTGAGTCCAACCTGTGCGTGAACCCCACCTTCACCTTGTCCCCAGCCCAGAGCACCGAGTGCCACCTTCAGCCCTTCCTTGGACACCTCCGGGGATGGGCCCTCCAAACCTCCCTGGGCAGCCCCTGCCAAGGCCTGAGCACCCTTTCCAGGAAGGAATTAGGGACTTGTGCAGAGCCACAAGGTCCCCCCTGAGCCTCCTTTGCTCCAGCCTGAGCCCCTTTCCCAGCTCCCTCAGCCGCTCCTGGGGCTCCAGCCCCTCCCCAGCTCCGTTCCCTGCCCTGGACACACTTCAGTCCCTCAATGTCCTTCTTGTCATGAGGGGCCCAGCACTGACCCCAGGACTGTAGGTGGTCCCTCTCCTCAGCAGTCCCCCAGTCCTCCTGCTTCTACCAGGAGTTTCAAAATTAATTACTTTCTGAAATTAATTAATTACATTCAGAAACAAAAGGTTATGATTTTTACAATGGGCTAAAAGTAAGATAAAAATTCATGTCTTCAGGGAAAGTGAGTTGAGCAGTGCAGAACAGACTTCTGAGGCTGCAGTCATCCATCCACTGCAATGAGGCTGCAGTCATCCATCCACTGCAAGGACAGTCACATTTACCTGTGCATGAAATAATGGGCAGGGGCATCTTAATATGTTTACTGAGATGGAGCAAGAGGTCTAGTTTCTTCAATTAGAATGTCAGGGCTCACGGCTCTAACAGAATATCTTTCCTTCTAAGGAGAAAGGGGGAAAATCTCGTCATTTTCTTGTAGTCTTTCTAGCTGTGGTGTACTCTGCAAAAATACCAAGGGCCTGAAATTGCAACATGTTAGCTGTAGCCATCAGAATAAAGAAAGCAAAATGCTGCAGTCTAGATCAATCACATCCAATGCAACAGTTAAAAAAATTAGTGTTAGCAAAAGGCTATATCCTATTCCTCAGCTCATGATTCCAACTTTAATAGCTTTGATGTCAAGAAAATGCTGTCAGCAACCATGTGTTTGCCAGGTATTGAAAGGGCAAAAGGACAGGGGGCAGCAATTCTCCTACAAGGAGAATAATTTTCGTATCATGGGGGATTCAAATGTGGAATAATCATGAAGACTGGAGTGACTGAGGGTTTTTGTTACTGCTTTGAGCTTAATGAGGTCCAACTTTGTCATTTGACTCAGAGAAGTCTGGGAAGTTACACACCAACACACAACACTTCTCAGGTAATTATAGTGTTGTAGCCTAGAGCTGAAGGTGATAAAATTCCTTCATAATTTTATTCAAACAAAAGTAATTGGAAACGTAAAAGACCTTGATTGTTAATCAGACAAATATTCAGACAAGAAACTGGTGCCTAACAGTTAAAAACAAAGAGGCAAATATTTTTCCCCCGTTGGATATCTAGATTACCTAGTGTATCTGACATTCCTCCACTTAGAACTGATGGCATTCTGTGATCGTTAAAATACCCTAAACATTTGAAGTTAATTTTGTTTTCTTAAATTCAAAATTTTAATATTTAAAACTTCCCATAAAATCCAAAGGTCAAGGGAATGCTGAATCCAAGGAAGGCTTTTTTACTTTCTGCTCAGATACTTATGATACATGGTTTCATCTGAGGGTTCCCCTTCATTTCATGCACGAAAAAATGAACAACTGCTTTCATTCATGGTGGAAAGAAAAAAATGCTTCATTTTTTTTAAGTCTCTGAACTAGTTCTGTACCATCCCAGGAAATTAACTACCCCTAAAAATCTTCATGATGGTCCTGTAAGTATTCCATCAAACATCATCTGGGCATGGTAGAAGAATCAGGGATTTGCTGAAGTACATCCTTAGTAAATTGTGTCCCTGCAAAGTTACTCAAGTGTTACTGTCAGCTAAGCTTCCCATCCTTCATCACTCTGATAATCAGCTGGCTGCTGAAGATCATATATAACACAGGTCTGCCATTTGCAGGGCTTCACTTGAAAGACTGATGCTCCTGGTGACATAAATTGTGACCAAGATTCTCAGGCGCAAGAAATACGTGCTGACATCACATTTCTGCACTTTACTGTGGCACTGACATTTATCCTGTTTATTGCCAAGTGAGAGATGAAGCGAAAATAAAGGGCTAATGAAAGATGTCATTAAACTTCCATGAAAGTTTAAGCCATGAATTTAAATGGAGCTGTGTAAGGGATGTGCAGGAAATGCAGCACTGAGCCATCCCAAAACCTCAGATGTGAGAGGGTCCTGTAGAGGTAGACCCTTGAAATCCTCTGTCAAGGATGTAAACACTAAAAGAGATTATATAAACATGCTGGACACTGAGTCCCTGCTTCAGCCTCTGGTTCAGGAACATGGACCAGTCTTTCTGGGCTCCGTAGCACCAGCCAAATTCCACAGATCAGTAAGTTACTCTTTTGTTGCTTTTTCCCCCTCCAATTTACAGAGAAAAGAGACTTTTCTCATGAGTGGAGAATATCTGATTGGGTGAGGAGGAGACATCCAAAGAAACTGACAGTGGATGAAATCTTCTGGCCTTCAGCAAGGAAACTTTATTTTTCTAATATAATTAAGATAAAAATAAATGATAACAATTTCAGTGTTTAGGTTTGTAATTTTGGAATGCAAAGGTGGCTAATCCCCAGATTTTTGTCTACAGAACACATTCTGACTTTCTGAAAATGGCATACCAATAGAACAAAAAACCCCAAACAGCAAAAGGGGACTATAAAATCTCTCTCTTTCTTCCTGCCATATTCCCCCACGCACCACAGGTTGGCTTCTGAGACTTACATTACAGACAAATAGTTTTCCTTAAACTGAAGAATGTCAGGTTTATAGCATCCTTGAAACAGTTTTTGTAATGCCTGTATCTCACATCTTATCAGAGACATCTCCTGTGGTGTAGGATATGTGCTGCCTGACTGCCTCTCCCTCAGTTACTCTCAGAAGTAATCTCCCAAGCATCGCACAAAAAAAAAAAGCTGACATGGAGGTACTTGGTTTAGCCATGCACAGCCTTTACATCTCTTTATAATACAATATAAAATGTATATTTTATATACATGAAAAAAATGACAGAATTTCTTATGTAGCCTTCTTGTGATATTTGTGAGTGGCTGTTCATGCAGACTGTAATAAATTTTGCACTTTCACACTAAGTTCATCAAATACAGGTGTGGCTGCTAGAACCACAATTTCCATTTTGAGAGAACAGCAATATGCTTTCTTTTCCATGTGTGTGTCTAAAAATCTCTGTTAAATTGTGCTTTCTTTCAGTGTGCCAAGCAGTTACACACTGAAAGATGGTTACCTGCTCAATATTTCCTTCACTCTAAACTTTTGGCTTCTCTTAACTGAATAAAATCTCTGAAAGCTTAACAGTCTCTGCTGCAGCTGTAAAGTGCACTTCTGGCTTAATAAGAGGAATGTTACAACAGATTTAATTTTTTAATCATTTAATCATTCGGGAATTGGAATTTTCTTGTTAAATGGTAGAAAGCTCTCTTCCTTAAGAAAAAAATGTTTTAAGCAAAAGTGAAGCGGTCTTAAAATGTAAGCATACATACCTATGTATATATATACACATTCATATTAATATAAAAAATATCATAGGGCAGATGGTCAGTACACAAAGGTAAAAAACAACTGTATCAGCATTTTATCAGCATTCTCATAGGTGATCTACTGGATTAGAAACTATGTACAGAAACTGTGTTCACAATTCATAGGGACAGGTGGATTTCACCTGAGAGTGCTGACAGAGCAAGGACAGTATGACCTGAAAAATACCATACAATTAAGAGAAGGCCATGATAGCTGAAGGGGACATCTTTAAGGAGAGCAAGCACAAAAAAGTCTTTAAAACATACCAGCTATGGGGTTTTTTTTTAAATCACTTCATAGTGTTTAATATGACAAATGGTAGCACTTAGTCCAGAGAAACTTATTCCAGAAACACTCTACTACTAGTCTTGAGTTTCAACAAATGGAGGTTCCGTTTTACATCTGAGGCAGAATGACTTTGTGAAGGGGATTAGAGCATCCAGGTAGGTATGGGACAGACTGACTGCTTGGGTGGATGCTCTGGTAAAAAGGACTTGGAATCTGTGTGGCCACCGGATTGAAAATAAGTGAGAAACAGGTTTCCATGTAGAATAAAGAAAACTGCACACCCAGGAGGTCAGGGGAAGTTATTCTCTACCTCTGATCTGCACTAATGCGGCCATAACTGAAACACTGTTCAGTTTTTGATACAAAGAGCAGTGAGGGATTTGTTCAGCAGTGAGTTGCCAAAATGGTTAGGGAAACAGATTTGACCTATGAGGATAAGTTAAAAGAGCTGTTAAACATCTTGTTTATTCTGAGACAATGCAGGCTAGGAATCAAAATGATCTGTCAGGCACCTGCAACTAAATATGGGAAAGATGATGAAGATACACTTTTCTGGGTAGTGCCACACGATAAAAATAGTGGCGGTAACAACATGTTGCAGCTTACGATGTTAAAAGTGGACATGAAAACCTTTAGGAATGAGGGGAGTGCACTAATAGCAGGTTTGACAAAGATTGTAGCTGAAGAAACTTTTGAAAATGCTAAGTAGGTTTAGATCAGCTGGATATTCTCCTTGTCCAAACTCTAGTAGCACAAAGAACTCCACTGGGTTTGCAGGACACAGAAGTGGACAAAATGGCATTGCTTTTGTTTTCAGATATTGTCCCTGTAACTATGAGTTAAATGATAGGATTTGCACTGTAGTGTGTAGTTCAGTAATTTTATCCTTTATTTCTTTTAAAGTGTGCAGATAAATAGGATAGGGCACCGAGAAGCTGTAAATGTTTTTTGTGCTCAAAGATTTCATCCTCTATACATATGTCGTTGTCATAAAAAGAGAAAATTAGTATTAGATTAACAAACTGCGATAACTTTTGTTCCCAGTTCTCACAGGTTTTTATTATTTTGCCTGAAAAGAAAGAAAAAGCAGAAGAGAGGAAGAGGAGGGAAGGAAAAAGAAAGAAAGGAAAGAAAGAAAGGAAAGAAAGAAAAGAAAAGAAAGAAAGGAAAGACAGAAAGGAAAGACAGAAAGGAAAGAAAGGAAAGAAAGGAAAGAAAGAGAAAAAGAGAGAAAAGAGAGAAAGAAAGAGAAAGAAAGAGAAAGAAAGAGAAAGAGAAAGAAACAGAAAGAGAAAGAAAGAAAGAGAGAAAAGAAAGAGAGAAAAGAAAGAAAAAGAAAGAAAGAAAAAGAAAGAAAGAAAAAGAAAAAGAAAAGAAAGAAAAGAAAGAAAGAAAGAAAGAAAGAAAGAAAGAAAGAAAGAAAGAAAGAAAGAAAGAAAGAAAGAAAGAAAGAAAGAAAGAAAGAAAGAAAGAAAGGAAGGAAGAAAGGAAGAAAGGAAGGAAGAAAGAAAGAAAGAAAAAGAAAGAAAGAAAGAAACTAAAGAAAATAACAGGAAAGAAAGAAAAGAGTGATAGAAAAGAAAGGAAGAATGGAAGAGAGAGAAAAGAAAGAGAAAGAATAAGAAAAAGGAGAGAAAGGAAAGAGAGGAAAGAAAGGAAGAGAGAAAAAAGAAAAAGAAAGGAAAAATGAAGAAAAGAGAGAAAGAAAGAAAGGAAAGAAGGGAAGAATGGAAGAGAGAAAAAAAAAAGAAAGGAAAAATGAAGAAAAGAGAAAAAGAAAGAAAGGAAAGAAGGGAAGAATGGAAGAGAGAAAAAGAAGAAAGTGAAGGGGAGAAAGAATGAAAAGAAAAAAAGAAAAAGGAAACAAAAAAAATAGGGAAGAAAGGAAAGAAAGAAAGGAAGAAAGGAGCAGGGAAAAAGAAGAACGAGAGAAAGAAAGAAAAAGAAAAAAGAGAATAAAAGAAAAAAGGAAGAGAGAAAGAAAACAAAAAGAAAGAACAAAAGAGACAATGAAAGAGAATGAACATAGAAACAGAAAGAAAGAAAAAAAATAGAAAAGAAAGAAAATAAGAAAAAGTGAAAGAACAAAAGCGAAGAAAAGAGAATGAACATAGAGAAAGTAGAAGACAAAGAGAGAAAGAAAGAAAGGAACTAAAGAAAAAGGAAAGAAAAGAGTGGTAGAAAAGAAAAGAAAGAAGGGAAAGACAGGAAAAATGGAAGAGAGAGAGAAGAAAGAGAAAGAAAGGAAAGAAAGAAAAAGGAGAGGAAGGAAAGAATTATAAGAAAGGAAGAAAGGATGAGAGTAAAAGAGAAGAAAGAAGGAAAAGGAGAATAAGAGAAAAAAATGAAGAAAAGAGGAAAGAAAGAAAGAAGGAAGAAAGCACAAATGGAGAGAGCAAAAGAGACAATGAAAGAGAATGAACATAGAAAGAAAACTAAAGAAAAGAAAGAAAGCAAAAGATAGGAAAGAAAGGAAAGAAATAAAGAAGAGAAAACAGGTATCAGGTGGGGGGAGAGAAGGAGTGCCAGAGGCAGATTAGGCTGAAAACTTCACCCCTCCGTGCATGCCAGCGCTCCCGTTGACGCTCTCCATCAGGTCTCCTTGGTGCTGAGGGTGCCACGGAAACATTGAGTTCAGCGCATGGGCAGACCCCTGGGCTGGGGGAATGGCCAGGTACCTCCCCTGGCGGGGGAGAAGTTTGGCACAATCTCTTGCAACAGCCTCTGCATCTGTTGCATCACTTTGCTTCCTGTGCAGTGCTGTGCTGCAAGGCCTCAGCAGTGAGCCTGGGGAGCGCTTTGGGGCTCTCGGAGGGATAATGCCTCCTCCCTTCTTGTTCTTCTCCTTCTTCTTCTTCTCCTTCTTGTTCTCCTTCTTCTTGTTCTTCTTCTTGTTTTTTTTTTCTTCTTCTTGTTCATATTCTTGGTCTTTTTCCTGGTCTTGGTCTTTTATTTCTTCTTGTTCTTGTCCTTCTTTCTTTTTCTTACTCTTATGTTTTTCCTTATTTCTACTCTTATTCTGATTCTTACTCTTTTTCTTACTTTTATTCTTATTTCTATTTTTATTTATTCTTATTCTTATTTTCTTATTCTTAGTTTTGTTCCTATTGTTACTCCTATTCTTATTCTGTTTTAGTACTATTACTTCTTCATCAACTTCATTTTCTTCTTATCCTTCTTCTTCTTCTTCTTCTTCTTCTTCTTCTTCTTCTCTATTTTATTCCTATTTATCTAATATTATAATATTAGATAATACAATATAATTATTCCTACTCTTATTCTTTTTGTGGTTTTTGGAGGAGTTTTGTGGTTTTTTTGGTGTGGGATTTTTGTTTTTTTCCCTTACTACTTCTATTTCTTAAGCCTGACTTTCTTTTGTTTTGCAAGAATGGTGTGTGTCGAGTCCGGCAGCGTGCGGTCGTGTCCTGGGAGCAACAGCTCCTGTGTGTGCCCATTCGTCGTGGATGAAATGGCAAAGGATGAGCATGGAATCCTTTCCGGATGAGAGGAAGTGGCCTGAGATCCCAGCAGGGGAGGTGCAGCTTCAATACGAGGAACACTTCTTCCCTGGCGGGGTGGCCAGGCCTTGGAAGGAGTTCCAGCCGGGAGGGGGGTGCTGGAGTCAGTGTCTCTGGAAGTGGGCAAGAGTCGTGTGCATGTGGCCCTTGGGGGCACGGTTTAGGGGTGCCGGTGGTGGTGCCAGGCTGGCAGTGGGAGCGGATGACGTTGCAGGTCCCTTCCCAGCTGGACGATGGGCCGGGATGCAGCGCCGAGCCCCCCGGCACCAAGTGTCCCCCATGGCAG
>NW_008238966.1:716811-724079 GCF_000691975.1 Corvus brachyrhynchos
CCCCCCGCCACTGCCCGCTGAGGTCCTGATCTTCCGGCCAGCCGGGCAACGGGCTGGGGGGCTGGGAGTTGGGGTAGGCCTTGTCCTCCTCCATCTGTGGCACAAGCCTGGAGCACAGACAGCTCCCGGGACACAGCGGCTCCTGGGCCTGGCCACCGCAGGGCCCTGCAAGGTCCCGTGTATGGCCTCAGCCGGGCGCGGCGCTCCCGTCTCACAAAGGCCTCTGGGCACCACGGTGTCCCGCATCGCCGAGGGCCCTGACACGAGGCGCCCGTGTCACAAAGGGCCACCCGCGGCACCCCTTGCACAGCCCAAGGACTGCACGTGGCACGGGGCAGCCCCCGGCCTCGTGGGCTTCCAGCCCCTTGTTCCGAGCCGGGTATTAAAATGGTCAGGAGTGCCTGGGCCCGAATGAAGTGCAAACGAGAGCATATGCCAAAGTCATTTGTGTGGCTTTTACTGAACAGTTAATGTGAGACATGGGGGGAGAGAGAGAGAGAGAGAAAGAACAAAAAAAGAAAGAGCAAATAGAAGAAAGGGAGAGAGAATGAAAGCGATAAAGAACGAGAAAAATAAAACAAGAAAAAACAAAAGAAAGAGACATAGAATGATGCTACCAGGTTTATGATGATTTCTTAAGTGACAAGATTAAAGAAAAGTGTGAAATTTCATTTGAATGAATTGCTGGTATTAATTTAGAGGGGAACTGGTAAATCTGAAATTTTTCAACTCTAATGTGTCTCTGTAAAAAGTAAATTTTTTCCCACATAATAGGTCTCTAGAATAAAGAGCCTCAAAAATAACAGGAAAGCTGTTATGCTTGTTTGGCTTGCTAGTGAAGAGGAAAAGTATATAGAACTGTCAAATTTGGTAATATTTAGTTTTTTTTTTTAAATGTATTGTCTGTGAAGAAATTGAATTAATCCAGATGTATTTTAAATGAGCTCATGAAGAAGTCCATGAACATTAATTTGCTTAACATTTTCATGATGTCCGCCAATTTAAACCCCAAATCTCATGGATCACATATCTCTCAAATTCAGATCTTTGGCTTGCTTATAAGCTGGCTTGGCCAAGGAATAATATCTTATCAGTGATGACCTCAATATGTTCCTGTCCTTTAAAACAAAATTGATATATGACATTGATGAAACTGAGAATGATTTTCTGTTGCAACTATCATCATCATGCCATACAACACCTGGTTATTTTCCTGCTTTATGAATTTTATGCCTCCTTTGACACTCCTGTGAGGAACGAGACAACTCTTAGAAAAATTAAAATAATTTATTAAAACAGAAAAATTGAAAAATTATAAAAATCAGGAAAATATCAAAATTTGGGATCCTAGTGGCTCAAGAGGTATTTCCGGGAACGCAGGGATTAGAGATCTTTGGGCTTAGACAGCACTGGACCTCCGGTGCAAAACTTGCAGTGCTGGGCTAACTTTTAGCTAACCCAAAACTCAGAGAAAAATTATTGAAGGCTCCTAAATAGGAGTAACGCTTAAGTGCCCACCACTAGCACCCACTACAGCTAAATCTGCAGTGGTCTGCCCCTGCTCTGAGGCTGACTCACTATTTTATAGTACCCTTGCTCCACCCCAGTCCGCCCACGGACCGCCCATGGCACACCCCTTTGGTCCTAAGTGATTGGTGCTTCCCTTTTGACAGATTATCTCTGTCTACCAATAGCTCGTCGTTGTCAGGGGGGTAGTAGCAGCTGGAGTAAGAGTGGTAACATGTCCTTATTAAGATTCAGGTTGCCATGGAGCTTACTTACAGACCAACGGCTAAAGGTCTAAAACTGGCTGTTGGCTGTTAGAAACTGGGGTTTGGAGCTGGTTCTGAGCAAAGTAGAAACCCTTAAAATAAATATTAAAATACATCCAACACATCTTAAAACATTTGCAAAAGTATACAGAGAACATGAGAAAAACAGCTTTTTTAAGGTTGGAAAGGGAATTTTAACTGGGACACTTTTAACTAGGGGATTTTAACTGGAACTGGTGCAGATAAACGGCTAAAGGTCTAAACCTGGCTGTTGGCTGGTAGAAACTGGGGTTTGGAGCTGGTTCTGAGCAAAGTAGAAACCCTTAAAATAAAATATTAAAATACATCCAACACATCTTAAAACATTTGCAAAAGTATACAGAGAACATGAGAAAAACAGCTTTTTTAAGGTTGGAAAGGGAATTTTAACTGGGACACTTTTAACTAGGGGATTTTAACTGGAACTGGTGCAGATAAACTGCTTTGAACAAGTGAAAGCACTAATAGCAGAACTTGATATTTGTACCTGGACTGATGGGTGAACATTAACACTCAATTAAAGTTGTGTAACCCAAAATTAACTAATCAAAACACTTAACATGCAAAGACCAAGCTAATTAGGGAGTTCATGTATGACAACTCCCAATTTATCAGTTATTTCCCTTCAAGTGAATCATATGAATTTAAAATGGTGAAATATTAAAGCAGCATATGCATGTCATTTTACCCTCACACAGTCAATATTATAATCTATTTTGTTCACAAAAGTTTTACAGAACTTTTCCCTGTAGTCCTGAGATGCACAATTGTATCCATGCACAAACTTTGTTTTGTGCACTTAACAGTATTTAATAGCCACATTTGCTTTGTACATTTAGTCAACCACCTCTATTTACAATTGATGCTCCTGTAACAATTACTTGTACTGACAAAATCAGAATGATCCATGGGAAGGAAAACCATTTTTTAAATTCTTCTACAGAGGTGATCTTACGGATTCCCAAATAAAAAACTTTTTCCTAGAAAAGTGTCATTACCACCCAAACCAATTAGAAATGGTGGATTGTTCAACATTCTCTTTTTCAGAGTTAACTCTTTTTCAGAGTATCATTAATTTATTGGTAATACTGTGATCACAGTGAAAACTAAATTTTTTGCACAGTGTTATGTTTGTGTATTTATTCTTGTGCTTGAAAGTAAAGATACGTCTTCTTGTTTCCTGTTACATACAAGATAATAAAATGCTCTAGAACGTGAAGCTGATTTTTCTTTCTTTTGGTAAAATTCAGAGGTCTAAGCAATTTAGATGAGGTCCTATCTTGGAGAAAACCCACTGACTTTGAGACACTAAGAAACACCCCATAAAGATTCTACTAAATCAGAAATATTTGGGTAAGGTCATGAATTGTATTGATGTTGAAGTACTCCCAAAGTATGATTAATCTGCATGTTCTTTCTAGAAATGAATCACCAGGATAACAAGTAAATTTGCTACCATAGATGACGTCTGTCATTGAAGAGAACAAGAAATTTTGCATGAAAGATGGTCATTAAAAGCAAAACTTTTGTGGTGCTGTGGTAATGACACAAGGCAGACTTTCAACACAGCTTGCTCCATTTTAATATGGAAATCCTAAGATTCAGGTTGTCATGGACCCAGAGATCACACAGCTTCCAGGATTTGTAAGGTAGAGTTCAGGTTGTGGAGGCAGAACAGGACCTCAGATTTGGCAGGTTTTTCCAGGTAAACACTTATATACAATTGTCAGATGGGCAAGCTATGTTTTGAATAAAATGGCAGTTTGGGGGGCTTTGTGGGTTTCGTTTTCTTTTAATAGAAGCCTTTTGTGCCACTGAGTGAGCAACTGCACAATTAATTTAATATTTATTTGATTAGGATTTATACATATATATATAAATGGTAAAAATATAGGACTTCTCCTGTGAGTCACAGTTCTGTAAGATGCAAACATTTCCTTGGTTCCTAAGATTTCACATAAGAACTCTTAATATCTTTTATTTCTCTGCCGGTCATATCTCTAACTTTTTGCCTCACCCATTTCTACTTATACATCATTCAGGGAGAGATCCTCAAAACCTGCTCAACTTGCATGTATCTTACACTCAAATATTAATGTGCATCAGTTCACAAAATGAAAAGGCTTTTCAAGCAGAAATTGCCTATTATTTAGACTCTCACACTGCTTTTGTTAATCAGGTGTGTTTTGCAGAGGCATGACATGATTGCTTCACAGAATGACTGCTTTGGGTGGTTTTAATTTCTTGCATTTGCTATACTTTATTTTTTTTTTTTTTTTAAATTCTAATGGAGCAATAACATAATTGGTGTATTGGAAAATAATATTCTACTTTTTTTGACCTGCCCTGATCACTATAAAATTGCAAGTCTCAGACAAAATCTTCTTCTTTTTACTGGGGTACAGTGAATGAGTACTGAAGACAATAAAAAGTGAGAAGTCACCCATTCCAATAATAAAGCTCTAGATTATCTCAGGAGAAAAAGAAAAAAACCCAGCAGAATTTGAAAAGATCTTTCTGTGCGCTCTTCTTTCTATAGTGATTTCATGGCTATGTGAAAATAACAGACTTGAATGTAACACTCTCTAAATTTTTCAAAAAGAAAGATGAACTTGGTGATTTTCATGATGACATCTGATGATTTCGTACCCTTTAGTATTTTAGGGTAGATCAGCATCAATCTTTTTAACATATCTGCTTTCTGTGCTCTAGATTATATCAGGGGGTAATCTCAGAACAGATAACTTAAGTCCTTTCTGACTGAAATTGTGCTTTTCCAGTCACTTATGGGCATTCAGTCCACAGGAGCAGTAAGAGCTGAAATAAACCTTCTCATCACAAATGCAGGTGTCAGCACCAACCATTTCTATCCACAGATCTTCTCCTATTGCACAACTATTTGGTAAAATAAACCTCTTTTTGCTAGTGAAGTTGAATTTCCTCCAAGTATAGCAATGTGTGTGCATATCTGTCTACAAGAGAATGAGAAGGAAAGGTTTCAGCTTTAAATTCACCACTTTTGCAGGATGTAAAAAAACCAGCATTCTCCCTGCTGAAAGGTTTCAAAGTTTTCAGTTTTAAATATTTACATGGGCAACAAACCTTCATCAGATGTATAGATTGTTGATCTACAAGTCAATAAAAATTTGAAAGATGGCTACATTGTACTTAGTACTGGTCTTGTTTTAAGAAAGTTTTCTGAAAAGAGCCCGTTCTATGCTGCAGTTCATTGCTGTGAAACTGAAAAAAAAAATCATCAAATTCTAATGTAGTGGGAGAGAGAAAAAAAAGTAATAATTTTGTCTGGGATGCTCATTACTTCTATTATCATGATGGCTTTTTGGATAGAAATTTTCACAGAGATGGCCTCGTATATTGGTTCTTTAACCATATATTTGAAGCCGGTTAGCCTTGTTTACTACTCACCTGAGGAGCAAAAGACAGTTTTAATATATTTCTAAAAAAATATACATGTTTGTATCATAAAGAATGATCTGCAAAGGAGAATGGACTTTCCCAGGGGAACATTGTGAGCAGCTTCCAAGTCATTTCAAAGGCATATTGGGAAGCTCCTGGTAACAGATCTGTTTATTCATATAAATCGTCATTGACATCTTTTTTCCAAAGCATGAGAACAAGTTGGTTGGGTGACACCTTATGCACACTTCAAGATTCAAACATTCAAGTGTCGAACAGCTGGAAGTTAATGTTCCCATAGTACCTATTTCCTGAAATACAAGAGAGAAAAAAAGCTTTTGATTTATTTTTCCCATTCGGGGCTTACTGCTTTGGATTTCTTCCCATGTATTGGTACAGCTGAGCATTAAACCCAACAGATTTGAGCACAGAGAGGCACAAAGCACCATTTTCTGTCTGTTTCCTACACTGTCCCACATGTGTTTTACGTGTTTTCTCATCCACGTGTGTATGTGCAGATGAATTGGAATCACTGCGTGTGTAGGGAATGCTCTGCTGTTAGGTTTTGCTTTAAAAATCAAAAACATTCCATTGTTTTAAGTCTTAAAAAAAATTAAGAATTCACAAAGCATCCTGGAGAGTAAGACAGTTGTGAGTGCTGACCTGCAGCTGCGCTTTTCAGCAGAGGGACACAATGATGGTGGTTCCCAAGGCATAAATATCAACCTAGGAGAATGAGGTGTTTTAGAAAAAAATGGAGCAAAATTAAGTTATTCCCTCCAAAGCAGTAAAGGACGTGACTAATATGCCTTAAAATAATGTGTTTATAAAGTAGTAAGAGATTCCACATTAATTAAAAAGATGAACATGTTCTCACGAAAATTACCATTTAGACTTGGAGCAGTTGTAATTTCAGTTGAACAGATGAAGTCTCTGCCCACTTAAATGCTGAAGCAGAAATAAAGATTCATTTCAAGACCTAATGAAATCTGGAAAACATACAGGAAGATGTTCCTTCAAATCACATCCTCGATTTTCTCATATATTTTATGCCAAACACTTGACATTACTTCTTCTTGTTTTTTAAATTTAAATTACAATTAAATTAAATTAAATTAAAATTAAATTTAAAAACTGAATATAAAGAAATTAAGCTTTTAAATTTTTAAGGTTCTGTTTACTGTACTTCTGTTTGATATTACGTATTGGCCACATTTTCCTGGGCACCAGAAGAAGAAATAGTATGACAGAAGTATCATCAGAGCAGGCAACAGATTTATTAAATTATATCAGGCAATAATCCAGTAATAGTTTATCCATATAGATGAAATTTTATAACAGTTTTTATCTCATAAAGGCCTGTTCTCAATTATCACTGCCCCATCCGTTCTCCTCCCTCCAATCTGTTAATGTAAACAGGTTTTGAATATCACAGATTTTCTCTTCTGAATGTGATGAGACCAAAAAAAGAGGCAAAAACTCTTTTCCCTAATAAATAATAAGGTATTTATGATTAACCCTGCAGTACTTTCTGAATTTTCCTGTTCCTGTGCTGTTTGAAAGTTCACTCTGGTGAGGAAACAGAGTGCCAAAACAAATAAATAATAGTCTCTGAATAAATACAGAAAATAAAAACTAGTTGTCTTGAGAAAATATTAATGTAACTGTTCTATTAATTTACTTAATGTAGAAGTTAAAAATATACAAGTAAATTATAAAAAAATACTTCAATATAATCTATTAGTACACTCCCAGTGTTGAAAATCCACGTGGTGTGAAGATCACAACAAAATTCCCACGGTTAAAAATAAGTAAAAATAATAAAAATATTATCAAAGACTTAAGAGAAGCAACATATTGTCCCGTTCCTCTATAAAAGGGGGAGCCGGGAAGGATTCTTTTGACAGATTTTTCTGACGAAATATCAAGCACTAACACGGCAATGTTATAGCTGAAAACCGTTTATTGAAATAAAATTAAAAAAAAAAAAAAACAAAAAAACAAAAAAACAACCAAGGATGAACAAACAAAAAAACCTAA
>NW_008238966.1:724854-727484 GCF_000691975.1 Corvus brachyrhynchos
CAGCGTGGGGGGACAGCGTGTGGGGACAGGGGACAGCGTGTGGGGGACAGGGTGTGGGGACAGCGTGTGGGGACAGCGTGTGGGGGAGGAGGTGCTCGCAGTCCAACCATGGAGGCTTTCTCTGGGGACAGGGCAACAGAGTTTTTTATTAGGAATTTTCTTCTCCTCATTTGTGATGTATTTTGAGGCATATGTATTGGTCCCTCTCACATATCACAAAAATATAAAGCGCCACGTAATTTCTAATAAGAAGTAGTTTTAGAAGCTATTATAATATGTTTAGTTTGCAAATAACAACTAACAGAGAGAAGGTTCACAAAATGCAGCTTTTAACATATTAAAGGAAATTCAGCCCGGGAGGTACAATGATAAACATATTGTTTCTTCAGGATGCACAATATGATTTCTGAAACAAAAATAAGCGGATAAAAGCCAAAATAATACAGAAACTAAACAATATAAACTTAAGCAGCTGCACATGACTTAAAAGAGGACAAGGAATTTACTCTTAACTTATAAAATTGACCAAAAAATGTCTCAAGCATTTGAGTGGATAGAAGATTTATCTGTCATCTTGTCAGCCATTCACAAATATGAATCTGTTACTAGAGATTAGCATCATCTATTAATTGTTTATTGGTGCTCCATTTCAGGAAAACTGAAACATAAATACATAATTACCTTAATAAGACATAATAAGATGCAAGAAATAATTGCCTTAAGGTTTGTTTTGCTAGTGTTTTCTGGAGTAAAATAACACATATAAGGGATGCCAATATGATGCCTTTCTTTTTTTCTTAACAAAAATGAAGAGCTGTAAAGTTATGAATCTCTGTACTTTCATTTTATTCCATCACACTACAACCAAATCAAATGAACAAAATCTCTGGAAGGAGAGTCAACTCTGTACTAATTTCAAGTGGGAATAGAATTTCATACAAAGCATGAATTATTTTTTCAAGTTGAACTGAGCTTACTCCAAGCCATTTCCTGACTAATTTATTTATCCAGAGTTCACAACATCTGAACTCCCCTGAAGAATTGCTCCCATGAAGCCTTATATCTTGCCTGCACTTCAAAATGCCGGCTTCATCATGAATTACCAATATCTGCTCAGATGATGTGGATTTTTTTTTTTCCCTTGGAGTGTGACAACATCTCCATTTGAAGCACATCAGCACCGAATTAAAAGCAGATTCTGCCAATAGCTATATGAGAATCCCCTCCAAACGTGATTATAAATGATTCTTAAATGCTGACTTTACTAATAGTAATCAGCTTATACAAGTGGTCCCTTCCTGCATCCTCTCAGGATCTTTCAAGGTCAAAATATGTCAAGGCTGTGCATTAGAGATACTCTCACAGCAAACAAGCAACAGAAATGCTCATTAGTGGGCTTCAAAATCAAATTATGAGAAAAGAACCCTTTGAACCAATTGAAGCCAGCACATTGTCAGAGTGATGCTGGTAAGAGGCACAAAAGAGCAGCTGTTTGGTAGTACCACAGAGATTTACCAGCACGTTTTTGGGTTTTTTCTCAGCATTTTGTTTTCCTGCAACACAGATATTCCCCTACCTCAAAAAGCGCTTTGAATTCTTCATGAGCAGTTGGCCTGATGCAAATGTTGTTTCTAGAAGCACAAACAGCATGACACCACGCTATTTAAGAAAACCTCCGACAAACCAACCCCACAAATTTATACATACTGGTAGCACAAAAGTCCAGACAGTTCACTGAGAAGTAACTAATTCCTTAAAATACTTCAGCTCTTATTTTGGAGGAAGACTGAAAAAGAAGATAAAATTATAAATATTGACGGAGGGTACATCAGGCTCAGTCCACTGTCTGTCTTTTAATCTGCAGTTTCCAGACACACATAAAAATAACTTTGTGAATTTCTGCAGTTCTAGCTAGACACATCCAGATGTTCTCTGTATTTCTGCAACAGTTCTTATCATTTTGTTTCTTCCCTTAAATGTTGATGACCTGATACTCTCACAGATCTGCCTACTGCAAAGCCAAAATCTCTTTCTTGAATAGAGATATTTAGTTTACATGCATAGTTTTGTCCAAAACATTACGGTTGTTTTCCCACCGTAGGTTCCTCTTCAGATCTCTGCAGCTACCTTCTCCCCAGTCTGAAAGTTAGTCATGTTTCCTTTCAACTTCATAAAAAACTTCATTTCTCCTCTTGAAAGCTGGAATTCTGTCTGTGTCTATGACCTGTGTGATCTCCTGTGTACACTGGCCCATTTGAAGAAGTTCAGCACATCTGCGAGGAATTTCTTTTTTACAAGGCAGATCTATTTTCCTCTAATGTCATTTATTAATGTGCCTATTATTTAATTATTTTGAATAAATTCTATCACTCTGGCCCATTGTCATTTGAGTTACAGAAGCCCTGGGGGTGCTGTGGGGGAGAGCTGGGACCCCAAACCCCCTGAGCTGGAACCCCAAACCCTCTGAGCTGGGCTGGGCCCCAGCGTGGGCAGCAGGGCAGGGGGGATTCTGCCCCTCTGCCCCCTCAGCTGAGAGCCCAGCTGCAGAGCTGCCCCAGCCCTGGGGCCCAGCACAGGAAGGGCCTGGAGCTGCTGCAGCCAGGCCAGAGGAGGCTCCAGGCTGAGCCGAG
>NW_008238966.1:727695-732116 GCF_000691975.1 Corvus brachyrhynchos
GGGGTGGAACTAGGTAAGATTCAAAGCCTCTTCCAACCCAAATCTTTCTGGGATTCTGGGGTTCTATGATCAAAACCACCTGGTCATGAAGGAAAAGCTACTTTTCATGCAGAAACAGTGAAATAAGAGCCTAGACATTAATTTACCACACAACACAGAGCACAATGCATCAGTGTGATGGGCTTAGGCACCTCTGTCACAGGAATGTGTAGGTTGTATGCCGCTTGTGAAAACACATCACATAATTTGTCCTTGCTTCTTTATTCTTCATTAGATAGCAGATTTTAGACATATACTACTAGTAAAAATTTCTTACAATTCTTTGTGTGTAGAGTGAAGAAAAAGTTCATTTTTCTCATTAGTCTTGAAATAGGTTGCTGTGGCCATCAAGGCGCCATAAAACATCCCAACCCAAAACTTCGGGTATCAGCAGTGATTATTTCAAAGTCTGATATTTCTTCTTGGATTACTCACAAAAAGGAGTGAAATCTAAGCCATAGGTCCTTATTAAAATGGGACTTTTATTTTGGGTACTTATTTAGTGAGGATAATATTTAACACTGCGTTATAGGCTATAAAAACTCTTTCTGAACAATAAAGAAACAGTAAACGTTCACTTAAAATAAGCCATTGCCAGAGCACTGATGATGAGACATTTACTTTTTACAAGCAGAATATGGCACCAACAAATAATATATTTATGTGAAACTGAAAAATTAAGGAGCACGACAGGAGAAATATGCTAATAGCAATGGGATACACTCAGAGACATCATACTTCTTGCTTCAAAAACCATTTTTCAGAATAAAATTCAAAGTAATTTGGGCTGAAAAAGGACATTTGAGAGCAGAAAGAAAAAAATTGCATACAAAAAAGAAAACTATCCATTTATTAACAGTTAAGCTAAGCTACAACTCAGCGTATTTCATCAACTCTCAAGTTTAAAATGTCAAAACTATCAACATCAAATATGAATGAATACCATTAGGTAGTTTTATAAGCTTGTTAAAAATTAAACCAAAAATATGTGGAAAAAATGCCTATTATTTCCTTTTACCTGTGAAATGAGAAAGGTGACTAAATTTTGTGGGGGAATATTTTGTATCTCTGACTTTGGAAAGTGACCAACTGTAACTCATTTCAACAGAGATGGATATGCCAAGACTAAAATATTCCGGAAAACAAGAGCCTTGGAAAATTGATCTTGAGGTAAGAAAGAAACTGGCCCTATCTAAGAGACTGAAAGTACAAGAAGTGTAAATCAGTCTTATATGTCCAAAAGTATTTTGTTTTCTTTTTGAAAGAATTAAAACAATTTGGGTGTCGATGAAGTATATTCACAAGGGATTTCCCTTTTCCCAAGGGAATTAGCTTAGTTCTTCATGATGTGTTTCTCTGACTTTTCATTTAACTGAACAACAACAAAAAAAGTTGTTCATTAAACGGTTTAAGAGTTGGTTGGGTAGTAACTGATGTTACCAGGGGAGTCACATCAAGTGTCTCTGAGCAAAACCAGTTCTACACATTTCTGTAAAAATTGGTTGATGGTCCCATACCAATACAACCAAAATCAAACCAAACCAGAAAAAACAATAATAAAACCAAAAACCAAACCCCCAAACAAACAAACAAAAACAAAACCCCAAACCAGCAAACCAACAAACAAAAAGCCAAAAAAACCCAAACCAAAACCAAATGAAAAACCAAACAAAAACATCCAAAAATGAAAACAAAAGAAAAAAAAAACAAACCCAAAACCCCACAAAGACAAAAACAAACCAAAAAACTAACCAACCAATCAAAAAACCCGCAACCAAAAAAACCCCAGCCCCAAACCAACACCCTCCAAAACCACACCAAACCACACCAAACTAAACCAAACCATACCAAACACCCCACAACCCATAGTAATACAGAAGGAGAATGGTTGCATGGCCAATTTAAAGGATCATAATTTTTTCCTGAAATATGACAGATCAGTTAGAGGGGCCAGAACAGAAGGGTTGATTTGTCTGGTTTTTTTGGAGGGCTACCACTGTACCAGGATGGTGTTAAGACATTCAAAGGGAACAGAAATGTTAGATTTATTCTGTACAAGTTTTCACCAAGAAAAAACCACAACAAAAGCAAGTTGTGTACTTATATTATAAAGACAGATTGTTCATAACCCCTGAATGTATAAAAAGAGAATATTTTATAAATACGGGGAAATTAAATATTTACCTTACAATGCTTAAATCACCTTACAGTCTCCCTTACACCTTATTTTTAATTTTTCCTCTTCAACATAAAATATTATGAGCTACAGAGCTGCTTATAAAACACACCGCTACAAGACCTTGTTATTCAGTGTTATATTGACACCTCCTGCTTTCTCTCCCTGGAATATTCAGATTTTTAAGACCATGTTTCTTATTCTAAGGCAGATATTTTAGGCTCAAGAAATGGAAAGTGTTGCAGTGACCGCTACTGACCACTGTCCAGGCTAGCTCCAGTGGTGTGCAGCAGGAGTGGGGAGCAGCAGGGAAGGTGGACCCAGGTATCTGATGGTGTTTTCTACAGCTCTGCTTTTGCACTCAGTCATCTGATTCCTAGAAGTTGTCTGATTACAGATCCCAACCCAGAAAAAGAAACCAAAAAACTTTAGCAGGGGAACAGAAATTCAAGAATGAGAGGTACAACAGTTCAGGATTTTTTTCTGTTTGACAGCATACCTAACTTGTGAATGTATTTCCAGCAGAGTTTACTAAGATTTAAATGGATTTTTAGAATAAAAATTATTTTCTTATAACAGCAATCACAAACTAATGTTTGAGTAAATAAAGAGAGTTTGGAAGTACTTTTATCAACACCATTCTGAATTTCATTTTAATCGACATTGTCTTTGACGAATAAAGATATTTCTATTAAGAAAATTAAAGATTTTGGTACTCATCATCATCATCATCATCATCATCATCATCATCATCTCCAAAGGTTTTAATTTGAAATTCCCTTTCTCTGTCATTTTAAAGATGAAATTTACTCCATGGAATACAAACAGGAATCTAGGAAGCATACCTTTCTTTTTTTGTATTACCTTGTTAATATTTCAGTTCATGTAAGTACCTTTTTCAGCTATTCTCAGACATTTACCTAAAAATATTGCAGGAATTACTTTAGGAAGTTGGATTGTTACTGAAGCTGTATGAAAGACCCACCATATAGGCTGTGAAATAAAATTCAGTCTGCATTGTCTCCTGTCCCCATAACAAGATAAGTCTTATCATATAATTTATTTTCTGCTCAGGTTGAAGATTATACATTTTATTCAAGCAAAAATGAAAAAACTAAACCTACTTACTCTGAAAAAAAAATGTAGTAAAAATTATGAATTAAATTATCTCTTTCTGTAATAGCATAAATATTAGTTGAAAATAAAAAACACTTTTATTAAAAAGATCATCCCTATCTCAGACTCTGGCTTTTCCAAAAGTCTTTATTTTTCAACTAAAACATCAATAAAATCTAAGTAGAATAGCTTAAATACACCAATTCAGCATCTTCCTGATTTTATCTTTTCATCCAACATAAACTCTAGTGTCAAAGTTAACCTAAAATGGAATTTCAAACAGTTTTAAGAAAGTTATACTCATCCATACAGATCTTCTTAATTTTTATTGTCTTATGTCTGGGAATGTGTTATGCAAAAATGTGTTTTTAAAACCAAAATAAAGAAGCATACTATAGACAGAGGGGGGAAAAAAGAGAAAACAGAGAAATAATTAGAAACAAGGAACCTACAACATATTTTATTTTCAAAACAAATAGAAACCACAGGCAGAAGGCTGTATTTGATTAAATTTCTATAGAGAACAAGACATTTTATTATGCTGTGCATTGTACGAGTCGTTTCAATAATGAAATGCAATTTAGTTTTATTACCAATGGGCTGTACAGTCTCCTAAAGAATGGACATGATGAAAATAATACATATTGTTTATCATGGTGAGTTTACAAGACGTGAAAGAAATTTCAAGCAGTGGTCATCATTGCTCAGACACAAAAAACACAGCTGGAAATTAAAAGAGCCACAGAAAAGATGAGGAGAACAAAGAGTTTCTGGTTTTCATTATGCACATTTAAGGAAAGTACTGCAATAGCTGCGTCCTTTGTGTTTTGGGAAGTATTTGGAAGACAGTTTTGGATTTAGGCTGCCTCACTTTTACTATTAAATTGTCCAGGTTGTCAAAACTACTATGTTGGTCACCTTACAATTCTGAACTATTTACATAAGACTGAAGTAAATGAATAATGAAAAAGAAAACCTAAAAAAGCCTCCAAACAAAGAAAGCATCTGAATTTGAGAGGAAAACAGATGCTGCTTTCTTTTAAATGACATTTTGACCGAAACAATCAGTACCTTGGGAAGGAAGGAAGGT
>NW_008238966.1:732184-732843 GCF_000691975.1 Corvus brachyrhynchos
GAATTCTGAAATTCAACAATAGTTATTCTTAAGGTGCCTTATCCAATTCATTTCACATTCCCTTGGGAATGTGAATGCTATTTATTGGCATGATGTGTAATCAAGGAATGGTATGAAGTTTTATTTTTCTGTCATTCTTAATTGTCTTTCCCTGCACCTAGAAAATAAACCTCCCTGAGTCCCATCTTTGCTAAAGATACAGTTAGCACTGGAAAAAATGTGGAATGACACGGGGTAAAACACAAAGTGAGTGTTGAACAGCAAATCCCAGCGGTGCTCTTCACTCCTCCTGTTGTTAACGAAGCTGGGAGATTTACCTGTGGGTGGAACTGGGTAGAAACTTCTGGTTTCTGCATCCACACAGCCAAGATGAGTTTGGAATAAGGCTTTTTACATTCCTGGGCAGCATATCTGCCCAAATTGTTTTAGAGAAGCTATCTTCAGATAACACCAAAAAAAAAAAAACAAAACAAAAAACCCCAAGAATTTGAAAGTGAGTCCTGTGAGGAGCAGCTGAGGGAGCTGGGAAAGGGGCTCAGGCTGGAGCAAAGGAGGCTCCGGGGGGACCTTGTGGCTCTGCACAAGTCCCTGACAGGAGGGGGCAGCCGGGGGGGTCGGGCTCTGCTGCCAGGGAACAGGGACAGGAGGAGGGGGAGGGT
>NW_008238966.1:732933-738419 GCF_000691975.1 Corvus brachyrhynchos
CCTTGGGAGGGGCTGCCCAGGGAGGTTTGGAGTGCCCATCCCTGGAGGTGTCCAAGGAAGGGCTGGAGGTGGCACTCGGTGCTCTGGGCTGGGGACAAGGTGGGGTTCAGTCACAGGTTGGTTTTGGAGGTCTTTTCCAATCTAAATGATTCTGTGATTCTAATGTTAGGAATATATTGATGGTCAGCCACTCTGGAGAAAAGAAGGAAAGGTGATGGGGAAAGTGGAAATTGGTATTTCCTAACAGCTTTCCAATTCCTTCCAGTTGAACCTAGTACTTTGCACCTGCATTAAGGCTTATCCCACTGTGATAATACTTCTTTTTGCTAGTACTGATAAGAATATCATATTAAAAGAAATGCAGTCAGTTGACTTAGAGATCCTGCACAGAGGAAACGACAGCAGCTGTCCAGGATCTTCATGCTAAGCAGCCAACACCACTCACAAAACAATTTTGCTCATGGATACACTGCCATTACCTGTGGTTGCTTTATAAAGCATTGTGATAACTTCTTTGACAGTGAGAGCAAATTGTTTTGCCGCCTCTGTGGACCCTGATCTAAAATGTCATTCTGCACCCAAATGGCTAATTGAAAAGTATTTCTGGTTTAAACACTTTTCAGATGAAAAGTTGTCATAACAGACCATGCACAACATGATTTTAAATAATTCATGTTTTTATGTCATTATTTAATGCCTGCTGTAAGCAAGAATTTAATACACCCAGACATGAGAGATATGTATAAAATCTACTTTTAAAAAATTCTTTCCTTTTGTGTCTGTTTCTGTGTGTTTGTGTGTTGGAGTGGCAGAAGGAGCCAGAAAGATTTACAGACTTTATTTTCTGATAAGTTTCAGAAAGGAAAAGGTCAGAATTTTCAGCCACCTGGAATCTAACAAGCAATAAAATGTGCAGATTAATCTCTCTTAAAAGTAATACAATTCAATATTATTTTCATTAGTATCTCTTACTATTACCTTATTTTTTTAAATTCCTTTTTCTCCCACCACCACTACATTTAATAGTTTTAGCCTCACTATGTTCAATAGTTTTAATTTAAACATAGTCTTGGATCTGGAAAGGTAAACAGAATTTCTTATCTACTTGTTGCTCTGTTTTCATCCCTTTTGTTTCCATTAAGTAAAGTCAGTCTGGAAACATCAGACTTTAACTTTGCCTTAAGAAAATTCTGAGGAAAAGAAGAGGAAAATGGAATTTTTCACAACATGAAGATGGCAAAGGGCAGATAGAACAAAAAAATCCCCCAAAACAGGAAAAAAACCCAACCCAACACAACACAAACAACTTAAAAAAACCCCAACAACAACAACAACAAACCCCAGATAAAATTAAATTATTGCTATATAATAGGTGAAAAAAATTCAATTAATATGTAAGTTCTATCAAAAATTTATACTAATTATAGCAGAATTCTATAGGATTTCATCCAATTGAACTCTTTCTATCACCAATACAGGCAGATGGAAGAGTGAGATCAAATTCCAATTTCCCATGAAAGCTTTCTCCAAAAAACTACAGCACTGCTATAAGAGCAGAAAATAAATACCAAGACAAATTAGCATGCAAGTCTGCCTACAGCTGTACAACTTAACTTCTTGGTGGAAAATTTAAATCAGATTTAGACAGGCAGTCTTTGTTTATTTGTTCAAATAAACCCAGAATTATTCAGAAAGCAATACAGAAAATGAAAACACGATGAAACAGAAAAACTGAAAGGATCAAGCACAACATACAGGGGAAAAAACCCAACAAACAATGACAATCAAAACTAAAGTAAGCAAAACTGGGAAGAGATTATTTGGAAATTATTAAGGAAATAACAAATAATAAGTATTTTTGACATTTACAGAAATTTAAGAGTCATTTACTCAGACACTCTCTCATTTATTTACAATTCATATAGGGAACATCTACACTGCAAATTACTTACGGTTGATTTTACTACATTAGGCAATCTATTCCACAACATTTGTTGCAGTGGAAGCATGTGGGTGTTACTACAAGGCTGATCAGGTGCATTTTACCTCACAACTGTTTCAGCACTGTTAAAAATAAGCTTGAATCATGGAGTTTCCAGAGGTGGAAGGGGCTCACAAGGATCATCAAGTCCAACTCCTGCCCCTGCACAGGACAAAACATAAAAGAAGACTAATTTCTTCTCTCTCGGAATTCATACTCACGTCTCACCTGCATTTTTTTAAATGCGAAAATACATTATTATGAAAGTTATTTTTGCTCCCCATTGTGCTAAGTTTGTCTGCTGACCAGTGTGTACATATATATTTTATTATACAGATAATCTATATATTAGATGTGTCCCATAAAGTTGATCCATTGGTTTTTCAGTAAATTGCAGACCTGGCCATGAATTAAGGAATAAGTAATATGAAATAGTATTCTGCTTCTCAGCCTGGATTAAATGCCAGCTGCTTTGATCAAACATGTAAAAAAAAAATCTATTACTTCCTAATGAACATAATGTTCTACAATCAACTTGATTGGTATTACGCAGGGAATTACAATTTTACTCATTGTTGTTGGGAATGATATATTCCACTGCAGCGTCAACCAGGCCACAGAGATAAGAGGCTTTAAGAGTTTAATTAGAAAGGTTTTTAGTCTTAAAGATATTCAAAGAAGATTACTACTCGTGGGCTTGAAAGCTACATGGGATCTCTGATGACAACTCCTGCTTTGAGGCAAATACTTGTTTTCTAATTAAAACCCACAGTACTAAAAATGCTTTGAAGAGATCTGTGCAGACATTCTTATTCTCCAGTTGCAGTGACAATCAAAATATTGACACTAATCTGGATCTCTGCTCTCAGAGGTACTGAGGGAAACAACTGAGATTTGTAGCTTTTGCCCGTGGAAATTTCCCCCAGAGCTGGAGCTGTCTGTCAGTCGCAGCCATCGCCATCATCCTTCCATGGTCGTTACACACATGAGCCACCACTAAAAGAAAAACACTTGCATCAGATGATTCTGATAAAAATTCTTGATAAAAACTCTGCTGTTTCCTCTACTTGTATTGAAGATGGCAGATTGGAGTGATCTGAATCTATGACGGGAGCCATTGTGAAACTGTAAAAACGTGATGTTAGTAATTAATGAAATAATTTTGTCACTTATGAGCTTTTAAAAAAAAACATTGAAAGGACACAAAGATTTTGTGAACTACAACAGAGAAGTCTTAGGACAAATGGACTGTGGTTTGTAATATAAGAAGGTTAGAATCACAGAATGGTTTGGGTTTGGAGAGACCTTAAAGCCCATCCAGTGCCACCCCTGCCATGGGCAGGGACACCTCCCACTGTCCCAGGCTGCTCCCAGCCCCAATGTCCAGCCTGGCCTTGGACACTCCAGGGATCCAGAGGCAGCCCCAGCTGCTCTGGGCACCCTGTGCCAGGGCCTGCCCACCCTGCCAGGGAACAATTCCTTCCCAATCTCCCATCCAGCCCTGCTCCCTGGCACTGGGAAGCCATTCCCTGTGTCCTGTCCCTCCAGCCCTTGGCAATTGTCTCTCTCCAGGTTTCCTGCAGCTCCTTCAGGCCCTGCAAGGCCCCAGTGAGGTCACCCCAGAGCTTCTCCTCTGCAGGCTGAACAAGCTCAGCTCTGGCAGCCTTTCCTCCCACCCCAGCTGCTCCATCCCTCTGACCATCTTTGTGGTCCTCCTTTGGATCCTAATCACGGTTCACAGCTGGAACAACAATTACACCAAAGAGTTGTAAGTACTGAAGAGTGAATATAAACTTTCTGAGACAGACGTAGTGAGATAAATCCGAGGAGCATAAGGGGGAGAGAATAAGAGTGACCCAGTCGAACGCTTCTGAAGATTAGTTTTCTAAATGTATTTTGTACTTCTGTGTGAGAGAACAGAGCAGTACAGCTTCACATTCTAATTTTAGAGCATTCTCATATAGAGAGAGCCTGTGGCAGGGACACCTTGTTCATACCAGACATGAAATAGAAGCCTTTAACACGTCTGCCTGGCACTGTGGGTGCTGCAAGAGCTGGAATAGCCTTGGCAGATAAACAGTCATAATTAGATGTCAAACAGGAGTCCCATTTGAATAAATAAAACTTTTTTATGCCACCGAGTGCTCCAAATATTGTACCGTAGTATATAAATAGTGTGTGCCAAAAATGCCTGCTCTGAAAGGAGACAGGATGATAAAGTTTTTCATTATGAAAAAAGGTATGTTTTGCCTGCAGAAACTGTTAACTTTGTTTCTGGGAAGTCTAGACAGCCATGGAAGAAGCAACAGCTCACAAGGAACATATGTGTATTTTACTTAGGGCAGCTGACACCAGCATGGTTAAAAAATAACACTTCCAAACAAGACCTGTTTCTGTGAAAAAAAACCATCAAAACCAAAGAACTTAATCCTAGCCAAAGACAGAAGAATAAATTTTCTTTTAAAATCAGTGTGTATTCATGTGAAGACTTAATGTGTTTGAAGGCACAGAATTCAGTTAAAAGGACGAGGAGAAACCAGCATAACCCCTCAAAATGATTTTAAAATGAGCTTAATGTAATAGCAAAGCAGGATGAGAGAAGCCTTTTAGCTAGAGCTGGTGCCACAGGGATACCCACCCATGGGATTACACTGAGCCCAAATGAAAAAATAATCTGCCTGGCAGAAATGGACCATTTATGCCTATTATCTCTGATGAGAGCACCAGATACATGTACACATTCGTTTTATTCTGCTGCTTTTTAATCCAAATTTCTGATTTTACCCTGCAGTGAAGGAGAAGTTTCACACAGCAAGGACACAAAGCTTATTTAAAATCTGCCAAATAGTCGTAGCATCTGAAATACTGTTTATCCAAAGCACAACAACTTAGCATCAAGTGGAGGAGAAATTTCAATTTGCACAAGACTGGGCCTGGGTCTTGCAATGTTTTTAGTTCAGGAGTGGCACCTTAGAGGAGCTGGAGCACAAGACTGGTCCACAAGCAGTATTTGAGTGACCGTAATTGATGCTGCACTCCTGCTGATCCTTCACCTCCAAGTATGTGTCACCCCCTAGTTCCCTTACAAACCAGAAGCACATAATTATTCTTACTAGTTAAAGCACTGGAGTGTTAACATAAATTAATAAAGTTAGGGAGGAGTTTCTTAGTGAATAATGTTTTGTTTTGTGTACAATATGATGGGAAAGCTGCAGTGAACATGAAAGCAATGGCATCACTAAACTTCAGAATAACAGGCAGGGTCCCCTGGAGCAGTGGCACAGGAACGTGTCCAGCTGGCCTTGGGATGTCTCCAGAGAGGGACACTCCAGGCCCTCCCTGGGCAGCTGTTCCAGGCCTCTGCCCCTCCATGGACAGAAGCTCTTCCTCCTGCTGGGCTGGAACTCGGTGTGGTTTATTTTATGGCCACTGCTCCCCATCCTGTCCCTGGCAGCACGGAACAGAGCCTGGCACCATCCTCTGGCACCCTCGGAGGGGGTTGTAT
>NW_008238966.1:738430-755389 GCF_000691975.1 Corvus brachyrhynchos
CCTGCTCCGCCCTGGCCAGCCCCAGCTCCCGCAGTCTCTGCTCATCCCAGAGCTGCTCCAGAGCCCAAATCCTCTCTGCGGCCTCGCCCGGACCCTGTCCAGCAGCTGCTGGTCTCTCCTGTCCTGAGGAGCCCAGGACTGGCCCCAGCACTGCAGAGGTGCCTCAGCTGGGCAGGGCAGAGGGGCAGGATCCCCTCCCTCACCTGCTGCCCACACTCCACCCAATGCACCTCAGGATACCAGGATATAAAGAGAGACAGAGATTAGATATAGATATAGAGAGATAGAGATGACAGAGATGATAGAGATACAGAGATATAGATAGAGATAGATTTTGATATGTCTTGGCTTGCACAGTAGTAAGCTGCTAAATCTCAGGCTCTTCCTAAGTCTGGCATAATTTTGAAGCCAAATTATCGTTAATGTACTTGTAATTATGCCATGTGTAAAACAGATTCCAAGTCTCTTCTTAATTAATAATTAACTTGGTGTTTTCATTTGCCTGGGACAAAGTTTATGAAATCAACAAGGAGGATGCAGATCCCAGAGAGCATCACCAGGCCTGCCAGCTTCCCCAGCACTGGCAAAGCCCCTTGTCCTCTTGTCCAAGTGAGTCAGCTATGAATGGTTGTTGTTGTTCACAGCACCACCATATTAATTCAAAAGGCACAAGAGTGGTCACACAATCACATTTTCTTTTACTGTGGTGTCATCTCCATGCAGTAAACTGCATCAGTTTACTCTGTCATGGATGATAGTAATTGTCTTGTTAAGTCCTAGCTACTATGAAATGGAAGTTTCTGTATCTAAAACCCTGTCACACACATAAATCTCCAGACCATACCTACCATTGCTTTGTTCTGTCCCTCTTTCCCATCTTTCATTACCATGTCCAGATGCCTTTTGGATGTTTCCAGGGATTGAAAATTCACAGCCTTTCTGTTGCAGTTCTTGGTCACTCTGAAAGTGCAAAAGCGTTTTATTTAGTTGTTTATTAATTGAAATAATCTTTGTGTTTTAACATAGCCATTTTTATTTCTGCGTAAGTTCATACAGTGTTTGACTATTGAGCAGCGAATATTTGGTGTCCTTACTGCCATTCAAAAATAATAATATAAAAGGATAAAAGAGAAGAGGAAAGACAGAGAGGAAACAGGAGAGGGAGAGGAAAGAAAGAGAGGAAAAGACTGTTAGAAACATTCTCTGAAATTATTAAAGACCCAGAAGAAAAAGAGGATTTTCTACTAGTTTGAGCTTCTTTCAAATACCTGAGAACTGGGGAAGACCACGAAAGGCATGTTTGAGTAACTCTAAACAAACATATCCCCACAGATTTGTTTCTCTCTGTAAAAACATGTAGCTGCAAAAGATTTATTCCCAGCCTTTATTCCCCAAGGATGCTGGGCTCTGATCCTCCCTGCTTCCCCTGATTTGCCAAACTGGTCACATTTGGCTGACTGCCTGCCAAGTTACAATTTAACCCAGTGTCCTAAGGCAGCCCTGCACTGAATAAAGAGAAATTCTTGTTAGTGTTCTGTTTCTGGTTAGTTTAGTACAGAAATGAAGGAAAAGTGGAAATGTGGCAGTGGAAAGGAGAAAGTTAGAGGGACAATAAAAAAAAAATAAAGACAGTTTGCTTCAAGTGTGTGGCAAAGATGAGAGAAATCCATCACAGATTAAGTTAGTCTCTGAAATTATCATTATTTCGTAAAAGATAAATATTTAATTACCAGTGGGATAAGCAATACATGAGGTTATAGAAAATTCATAAATTATGTTAAAAATTTACATCAATATGTTTGAAATGAGGAGATGGAGTTAATTTCAGAGGCCAAGTTTTGTGTGTGTGGTACAATTCTGTACATTTTGCATTACCTTTTTTCAAATTATTTTTTATCTTAGACCCTCAAATTTTAGTGTCAACCTTAAAAGTTATAACAATGAAAATTAAAAACTGAAATTAATAGAGCAATACTCAAAAATTTCTTTGGTCTTATTAAGTGATGGTATGATTAAGTGAAACAGTGTTTGTTTAAATAAAAATAAAAGAAGTATTTATATGTGAATTTCTATACTTTAGAAACATTTATATTGCCCTTTGGTGACAGAACCATTATAAACATTGTATAGGGAACTTTCAGCCTGACAAGATCTGCAGGCAAAACTGTTATTTCCGTTGTTGGATTCTTTTTTTTGAAATTCTGAAACCCATTCAAAGCGACAAAAACGTCTGATATTCCAGTTTACATGTTTTATAACAGAGGTGTATGTTATACTTAACCACTGTATCATAGCAAATAGATTATTAGCTGGAGTGACTTAGAATGGTTATTTGGGTTTTAAATTTTGAAAATTGCTATTTCTACATATTCTGAAATGCCGTGCCAGACACTGAAATGCCTTTTATTTATTTTTCCTTTTTTTCTTCAGTTGATTTAAAAATAGGGAAGATGAAAGAAATTAAAACCAAAGTGCCTAATTAATAAACAAGTTATTTATTAACTAGATATTTAAATTAGAAGTTAATAAATTATGGTTAAGTTCTAAGAGCAGGAAGTGACAGGAGTTAATCTGAATCAAAATGAAAGAAGGTTATTTGGTATTTTCATATGGTTTGTAAAAAATCATTTGGGCAAATTAATTTCTTGTGTTGCTGGAGGAAGATTTTCCTGAAGTTTTTTCTGTGCTCAAAGAAGAGGGCAGTTTTGTTAAGGGAGATGGTAGAAATTAGCAAAATCACAAATGATTTCAGGCATGTTTGAAGGGGGAGAGAGAGATCAGGCAAGAGAGATCGTGAGAAATGTAGTTAAACTCTCAGGTGCAATATGTGTCTTGTTGAAAAGGCACAAGTTTAAATGAGGATATAAAAGGATACTTCCCTCTGATTCAGTCAATTTCAGAAGAAGGAGGAAAAGGAAAATAAAAGAGGAAGAAAAAAAGATTAGGAGGGATGGAGATTCATTTCCTAAAACTGTCAGGGTTCTTGTGCCAGTGGTTCTCTTGATGCTAAGAGGATCATTTGTGTTATGCATTACCATGAATCCAATGTGATTATAAGGAATTAACTCAGAAAAAAGAGAGTGCTAGATTGTACCAAATTAGTGTTTTCTCCAATCCAAGAGGAAAAGTGTTTAAGGAAAAGGAATCTAGAGTCCCAATATACAATTAGCATTAATTAACACTGTGCAGTGCTTACATGGCTGATACAAGTTTATGAGACCAGTCTAAATATTTCCACTGCATTACTTTCCAGGGAAGTATGTTTCCTGAAGTATGATTTTTCCAAATTTCTGTCATGCTTAAAAGATCCCTGCAGTTTAAAATGTTTCAGTTTGTGGCAACCTGGTTATTCTCCAACAGAAGGCCTAGGGGTTTTACATGTCCTGCTTCAGAAAATATGAAACAAGTCCAGACATTAGCCAATGTAGTCTAATTATGAGGAAATATATTGAACCATAAGTGGTCTTTTCTGTGACTTTTTGATATTTTCACTATAAAAGAAATATTAGTCTAGGTGCAAAATGAGACATATTTTATGTATGGAGGATCCCAATAACTACCCTATTTTTCTAGACTTTCGAGAGGGAGTACCTTTTGTATAATCAAAGGCTTTTTGTCCACCAGGATCACATCCAAATGAATATTAATTAAAATGTTCACATTTACTAGGAACCAGGCAATGTTTAGTGAAAATATTCAATTTAAAAAACCTCAAGACAGCAAATAAGCAAGATAGACAACATTGTCCACGCTGTAAAAAATAAACTAATGCAGTATGTCACAATGCCAAAAAAATTTGGGAAATGTTCTAGATTTTAGGTGGAGTGTTGCTAATGGAATCCGACTGCTACAGAGAAAGTGAAGTTCAAAAATCATCCTGTGTATACAATAGATACTCACAAGCATAAATTATGCATTTGTTTATATATAATTCAAATTTCAGTTAGACTGTATGATTCATCTCTGTAAATGATATATATATTTCATATAGCACAGCACCAGAGTGCTACCTTCCAGAAATACAGTCTCACAAACAGCAGCAAGTGCACAGTCAAAAGACCAAGAAAAATCTATTACCATTAGATTCAGTATAATTAAGCTTTGGCACAGCTGCCTGACAATATGCATGCCATAAAATAAAGGAGTGGGAAAAACAGCAGTGTGATACTTCAGTGCAAAACCACCAAACACATGCTATAAAGGCACATTTTAGGAGAACTTTGGTGGTGTTTTCAGCTCTTCAGGCTCCACTGCAAAATGTTTTGGGTTCCCAGTGTAAGAAAGAAGTAAATAAATTGGTGTGCATTCAGCAAGATTCTTGGGGAATCAAGCACTTGCCATGTGAGAGGAGAAGCTGAAGGAAGTAGATTTTATTTTGAAGTGGAGGGAGAAAAGATGTGAGGGGACCTAACATCATCTTCCTAATGCCTATGAGAACATTCCTGAGAAAGCAGAGGCTGTCTACTGACATGATTTCTGATTGGAAACACAGAAAAGAGGGAAAAACAAAAATATAAGGACAATCAATGTTGTTGCTTCATGACTCTGTTAGTCAAAGCCTGGGGGAAATAGGTGTGAATTTTGTGTTGACCCTGCTTTGATGAGGTTTTGGGATAAACAACCTCCTGAGGTCCATTCCATCCATGATTCATAATACTGAGAAAAGTGGTGAGGAAGATGAGGAGGAGTTAAAGCTATTAAGAACTGCATGATTGCCAGAGTTCAAGCACTGGCACAATTTTGTCAAAAATCCTGAGTACGAAACACTGAGAATTGTGTGTACCTGGGCTGAGTAAGGAAATGCACTCTTTTTTTATCTAGTGACTGATGATGGTATTGGTTAGAGCTCATTTTGCACATTTAAAGCAATGGTCACAAATCAAAAGTTCAGATAAAGACCAGGAGAACTTAACAGAAATATCAAGAAAAGTCAATCCTAAATCTGCTGTTTCTAAATGGCTAGAATAAAACCAGTTTACTTGGGAAGAATTAAATTTAGCTCATATCCTCCCTACTAATAAGGCTCGGAATCCATTAAAGTTTACCTTTTTGGATAACTTCACTGGATTGAGAATGGTCTTTTGTTTAGATGGAATGCAAAATCCAATAATGATTTTTTTTTTAAATTATTTTTTTACTGGATCTAAGCCAAGATACTAGAATTCTCTCTTGAGGCCCCAAAATTCTATTTCCTTGGAGACACAAATCTTAGAAATGCTGTATAATCTAGGAGGAGCAAGAGCTTTTCTTTTGCAATGCAAGCATGTCTCTAAGTTAAATCTCAGTTCATTTGCTGAACTGGACTATAAATACCAATATTTTATTTTAATTTTTTATTTGAGGCATAGATGGACTGGATTAACTCTCAGACCGTGTTTGCAATACTGATGTCCTTCTTCACTCATTAGAAAACCCTAAATAAATGACTTTTTCTCTTAATTAAGTGGTTAAACATCTGTGCAGGTGAACTCTAGTGCAGTTATCTCAAAATGAGATCCTGCACTTCTCTTTGTGTGTTGTACAATATTTTTCTGATAGCTTTGAGTCCTGCTTTACAAATCCAAGATCCTTGTACACAGCATTATATACAATATGGTCTGCAATTAGGCAGCATATGGCATCAAAGAAAAATTATATATTTTCCTTCAGCTAACAGCAAGTTAAAAAAAAAAATGAAAGAACAAACTGGTAGAGCATGGTTGTTTTCTAGCAGTTTAAGAATTCAGGGAAAATGACTGAGAGGTATCAATAAACCCAGGGTACTGTAACATCTTGTCGCTTCCAAATTTGAGATTGTGTATTTTTGCCTAGAACTGATTGTTTCAATTAAACAGTGTTCCCATTCTTGCATAATTATCTCCATGTAAGTTGTCATTTTACTTTCAAACAGCAGACTGGAGACTACTTAGTTCCTAACTAGAAAGAACAGTTGTGTTTTTAAGTAAACAAAGATATCGAGGACTGAAAACATTCTTACGCTGCCTGCCAAAAACATTATAAATGTACTGGGATTTTTAGCAGCAACTCTATTGCAATCACTGATTAAGTGTGCTATCAAATATCACAGACTTACATATTTTAGGCAAATTCTGAGGATTTCTGATGCTGACAACTGTAAAAGAGATAAATGAAGAAAGATTATACATTGTAATTACACCATTTCACTGTGTTAATGGCATACTAAAGGAATCACTTGCATTTTCTGAATATGTAATTCCCACTAAAACTAAATTAACTGCTCTTACACTGGTCTTCACAGATATTTAGGATTTATATGTCAATCAATGAAATGAACACAGTACATCACTCTTTTTCTTTCCATATGAGAAATTGCAGGCCACACAAGATGCTTTCTGCATAATTCTTTTCATTTTCCTACTGCCATATGGCCAAGGAATCCACAGTTATTTTGCAAGCTACTATCCTCTCCTTGAAGATGAAAAAAAACCAAAATATAAGAGGAGAAAGCAGGTATACAGTGAAGCACAAAATCAGAAATGAATAATGCACTTTTTGTGCTCAGTGCTTCCAGTGCAGGGACAAATTCAAACACACCTCCAAGAAAGGCAAATTTCTGAGGTTAGGCAGAGAAAAAGTCAATATTGTATCCAAATATTGATACACATATAGTGACTCTCAGCTTTCCAGAACCCACAAGACTTTGTTTTGGGGTCAGGCTTCAGAGACATTTATTGTCTCAGGGTGAGGGCACCAGACATATGGGTATTGCAGCACATCTGTCTGGACAGTATTTTATTAGAGTCAAAATAAAACCAACAGAAAATGCCTAATTTTGTCATAGAAGTATGACTCACTCTGTTTAAGATTACATGTTTTCTTGCTAAATAGCCACGTTTTAAAAGGATGGAGGGTAAAGCAAGAAAACCAAGTGAAACATTATTCATCTACCACAGTTATGAGAAATTATCTGTTTTTTGACAACCTACGTAAGTTGTTAAAAAGTGTTTAACACTTACATAAGTCTTTGAGACGTAATAGGAAAATAAAACATTGACACCTAAAATTATAAGACTGCGTTCATTTCATCTATTTAAAAATGCCTTGCTAAGTCAGCCTGGCCTCAAAATGTTCAGGAATGCAGAAGTATATTTACCACCACTTGATAAATAAGGGAATGTAAATAGACTTTGCAGTTGCCAAAGGAGAAATTTTGTTAAAATTAGGATCGAAACCCTTCATTTTTGAAGCAGCCCCTGGTGTTGGCTTCAGGCTAATTGGCTGGGTGTTAATCACCTCTGCAAAGCCGTGACTTGCAGTGTTCTTGAGACAGAGAATCAGCAGATCCATGACAATCTCTCCTTCTCCATGGCAATTAGCACGTTCCCCTCTGCACCCAGGGGCCGTGTCAGGACCGGAATATGAAGTAACACATTTATTTCTGCGGAGTGTTCCCTTACAAAATTACCGAGATGACATCCAGCAGGAAACGAGCAGTCATCTGGCCATTACCATGTCAAATTGCTCACAGAACAGGAGCAAATTTCTTCAAACAAATGGCTACACCAGGGAGGAGGCTCCAGCCTTTTTAGCCCTCCTGGTAAATCTACACCTGACACTGCAGACAGCTGGCAGGGTTTCACTGCACACCTTCTGAGCCTCCCAGGAGGGAAGGATAACATTGCTGGCAGGTTGCTCCTGACAGAACCACATTGAGTAGGAAGATCAAGCGGCTTTAAAGCCAAAATGCAATTTTCTGGCTGATCCTCCACGTTGGAATAACATTTTGGCTGCACCCTGAGTCCTTTTCTGAGGCAGTAAATATCTCCCCAGGGAGAAAGCATGCATCAAACAGAGCTAATAATCATGTTTTTACTGTCTTGGGGACCATTTCATGGGTAGGGAGAGCTTAGTTTAGTAAAACCCTGGTCCCAGTAAAGCTCTTAGGTTTCTGCTTAACCCCAACCACATGAACATTTATTTTAAAATCTCAGAACAACTTGTACTTAAAATTAACATACTTAAGATGTTCAGTCAGTCGTATCTCAAGAAGAGAAAAATAGGTGTTATCATTATATTAGTCTAAATGAAACAAGTTTCCGAGTTTGAATTGTTATGCAATGAATGCCACGACAAAGTGAAGTGCTGGATGCAGTCAGAAAAAAACCAAATTTTCCGAATTCTTTGCTGAGATTCCTGTTTAGGAAACGAAATCTGGAATCCTACAAGCACTTGCACAGGCTGAGTCTGGGCATGCATGCACATTTGCATGTAGGTTATAGCAGATATGTATGCAAGTTGGGAATTTGGGCTTCTCTTAATTTTGATTTTCGTGACAGAATATTGTGGTTTGTATTCTGTGTAAAGAGCTCAGGTTCATACAAAGAGGTACAGATCTGCTTGTATGAATTTTTGATATGAAAAATTAGATTTAAACATCTTGTTAGCCAACAGACTGACTCTCCTTTAGCATCATAAGCTAGGGTAGGACATTCACAGTCGTATTTTCAGAATTCTTTGAAAGTATTGTGCCAACTGTGGATCATCTTTCATGCCAAGCTTTAGAGTGCTTATAGGGATAATCAGTGTGATTTTTGTACATGTATGTCTCCACTGCATTTCCCTCTTTTTATATTCAACAGGGTCCCTGTACCCATGACTAAACAAAGTTAGAAACTTAGAGCTGTAATTTTATAGTCCTACACTGTTGCTGAAACAATGTGTTCTAATCTAGGAAGCATATCCGTTTTCATAAGAGATAATACATATCTCCAAGGGTTTTTCTAATTACATTAAGCCCATTTAAACCTCTGATTACTGTAGTGAAAATGTGTATTCTTTAATGGATCAGACAGAGCAGCTTTCAGAAGAAGATGAAGGTACTTAATTTAGTTTGCAGTTTCATTAATGCAGACTTCAAAATAATTTAGAGACATAATCAACAGTGGCAATTCCCCTATGGTTTTATTCGATATGTCTTAACCTCTTTTTTTTGTTTGTTTTGCTTTTGTTTGTTTGTTTTAATTATCATTATTTATTGCTTGTTCAAAGGTAAAAAAAGGGCATTATTTTGAAACATCATATTGCATTCTTCTGATACACAATGTTTGTAATGTAGCATATATTTGGAATCTGGAATGTGTTCTATTTGCTAAACTAGTGGCAAGTTACAGATAAAATTATGAAATCTGTCATACATCTCTGCCTTACATTGCTTTAGGAAAATAATTGCTTGCAAGCCTCCTTCTTCTCATGTAGGTGTTCTGCCTAATTACTTGAGATCTGTTGGTATTTATCCTGGGCTCCTCTTAGATCTTTTACAGCCCTGAAAACATCCAGCAGATATAAAGACCCTGAGACAGCTCCTGCCTGTGCTGAATCCTGCAGTGAAGAGAACTTTATACCTAAACTGAGAGGTAGCTGGGATTTATTCCTCTAAAAAAGGCAATAATCCTGTAGTTAGTGAAGATTTCACGTTCATAAATTCTTCACAACAGAATTCCTGCCCATAAAACCCTGTAAAAGGAGAGGGAAAACACTCAGATTTATGTTCTGATTCCACACAAAAGTTTGAGAATTGAATTCATTGTCAGGACTGCAGAAGTTCTGAGGAGAGGGGAACAACCACGAGTCTTGAAAAGCGGTTGGGTACACTCTTACCCCCAAACTCATCACAAATCATACATAAAAGCAGGTTTAACCTCAGAGATGTGCAGGTAAATGAAGTGTGAACAGTGAATTCAGGGCAGGAAAACAATCATTTTTCCAAAGTAAAGAAGATGGGACACTTTGCTCCCTTACAGTCTGGATAGGCAATGGGATCCCAAGTACAGTGTTTTGGGATTCAATATTTTACTTGCATTTATCAATTTGGTTCTTATTTCAGAAATAATTTGCATTGGAAGGGACCTTAAGGCTCATCTCATCTCACTCTGTGCCATGGGCAGGGACACCTCCCACTGTCCCAGGCTGCTCCCAGCCCCAATGTCCAGCCTGGCTTTGGACCCCCGAGGGATCCGGGGGCAGCCCCAGCTGCTCTGGGCACCCTGTGCCAGGGCCTGCCCACCCTGCCAGGGAACAATTCCTGCCCAATCTCCCATCCAGCCCTGCCCCCTGGCACTGGGAAGCCATTCCCTGTGTCCTGTCCCTCCAGCCCTTGGCAATTGTCTCTCTCCAGGTTTCCTGCAGCTCCTTCAGGCCCTGCAAGGCCCCAGTGAGGTCACCCCAGAGCTTCTCCTCTGCAGGCTGAACAAGCCCAGCTCTGGCAGCCTTTCCTCCCAGCAGAGCTGCTCCATCCCTCTGCTCATCCTGGTGCCTGCCCTGGCCTGGCTGCAGCAGCTCCAGCTCCTTCCTGAGCTGGGCCCAGGGCTGGGGCAGCTCTGCAGGTGGGGGCTCACAATTCAGCTGCCCTTGGACTTAGACATGGCACACAGAAAGACAAAGTCAAACTTTTTTTTTTTTTTTTTTGGTTCAAGGGATTTGAAAGCCAAGACCCATTTTTACACAGACATGTAAGACACAGAGAAAATCAGTTTTGATCTAATATGTAAAAATTACATTATAACTGCAGTAACCTGCCATATTTTTCTAGCATATTTTTCTAGAGAAGAAATCTGAAACAGTGTTCTACTTTGAATAATCATATTTATGTGGAGTTGAGAAGCACAGGCACAGACTTGACATCCCTCAGAGATGTTGACTTCAGCAGAGCAGCTGTTACCTCAGTAGCTGCTGGTGATGAAGACTCATGATTTTTTTCCCTGCTGTGCTGACTTCATTTTGAAAACATAAGACTTTGAACATGTTGGAAATCCTTGTAGAAGGACACCAGCACAGAAATGTTTATGCTGAGGAAAGGCTGTGGAAGTTCAGTTGGTTTAGCCTCAAAAAGAAAAGGTTAAGGATGATTTAGATTCAGTTTTCATTGCCATAAAGGCAGTAACCTGATGCAGAAGACAAAATAAGGCTCAGAGCAGCACAGAGGAAAGACGAGAGGCACACATGTTGCATGAAGCGAGATTTCCACTGGACCTGTGTATTAAGGAGAAGCCTTTTCAAGGTCAGGATTATTAAGTACTGGAACTGCTCCCGGAGAGCAAAATATCTGTCCTGGAATTATTTCCTTTTTTTTTCTCCTTGACCAGTCAGGGCCCTGAGGATACTAATCCAAGTCTAAAGTAATCCCTGCCTTGAATAACACAACCTCATGTGTTCTTTGTAGTCTACACAATTTTGTGATCAATCCTGAAAAATCCCCTGAACTCTTCATTTAGAGAACTCAGACCCTCCAAAACCCATGACTTTTTATTCCCAGCCCTTTTTGTACAGGTTTGTTAAACATAAAAATGAAAGCAAGCCTGCTAGAAAATTATCTTTGATCTATGGGACATCAGAATCTATTCCTTCCTGTAGGTTAAGCTGTAAAACAGAAACCTGTCTTAGTATGTCCAATGTTTGGTGTCTTCCCCACAACACCAGAGATTAAAGAGGGGCATAAAAATATTTTGTTTATGTCCAACAAGGCTTTAGTGAAAATGTGAGCTTATTAATTAATAATGATATACTGTATAATTAAATTACAATAAATATATAATATAGAATGTTTTATAATATATAGCATGTAATATAAAATATATTTTACCTAATAATATACACCTGACACACAACACCACAACACTGCAATGGATGTTTCTTTTAAGGCAAAGTTGGAGGGACAATGAGAGTTACACCAAAAAATGTGTTCTCAGCTGGATTTTTTTTTCTTGCGTTTAAAATAGACTTAAAGGAACAAAAAGTATTTATTATTAACCCATGTCCCTTTATGTATATTACTTAATGTGTGTTTGTATAAACACACATGCACTGCCAAAGGGTGAGAGTGTCAACAACTGGCATTAATTTTGTGCAGAATCAGAAAAAGTTACTCCAGTCCCATTGACAGAGAGTGTCAGTCCTTGAGGTTTCCCTTGAAGGTCAAACTGTGGAGCCAATGATTTATATATTTTGTACAGTGAGGTAAAAAAAGTTCTATTTCATGCAGTCTGTTGTCAGTCTTATATGAAATACATCCATCCATGTGGGTGGCAGATACTGCCTCTGGCAAAATAGAAAAAAACAGAATAGAGCCAACAGATTTTTTTTTTGTTGTTGTTGTTGAGATGAATCTATGAGAGAAAGAAAAAATAATGCTAATTTTGAAACATTATGTATTCAATTCTAGTAGTCATGATAAAAAAAAGAAAAAAACTCTTTAGTATTTCCTGTACAAGGTCTGTATAATTAGAATATCTTCAAATTTTCATGTTATTCTGGATCCTACAGAGAAATTTTGGTGTGTCAAAGTCAGTCTGAAGCTCTCATGATTTCTCAAGGCATTCACTAGTATATGCTAAGCTGGTGTAAAAATCTGGGTATAAGATTAATCTAATTAGTTAAACTCTATGTAAAAAAACAAGCTCACAAGAGGGAAATATTTTCTCAAAGACAGGTCCTTTGGGCAAGTCAAAACCAAGTAATGGTTAAAAAAAATAAACTGTCCATTTCTGAAAAGTTGGTCCACAGCACTTTGTAATACCATGAATGATTAAATAACTGGGAGTGTAAGATAAGGAGTTTTGTAAAAGACAGATTTTCTCTGTATAGTCCATCTTGCTACAATTTCAAAGTCAGAAATTTGTCATTTCTAATTATAGCCTTCTTTTCAACTTCTTGAATCCCTCCAGTTTCCTTTAGGCTATTTGGATATTTTTAGGACAAAGCTGTGTTGAGTAATATAAGCCTATTATATGAAATTCCCATTTTCTATTTTAATTTCTAATAAGTTTTTATTTTAAAAATAGATACATGAACAATAGAAATTGTAGATTAACCTGAAGAAAAACTTCCTCTTTTATAATAAATAGTCCTATTTCTTTAGGACTCAGTGGCATCAGGATTTTTACTGATTATATTATTACTGTAATCAGATTCTAATCAAGTTTCTGAAAATTATTTCAATATTTCTAACAGCAACTGCATCTCTTCTGCGATTAAAGAATCCAAATATGGACAAAGGAAATATGCACAAATCTGAAAAAACCTTGTCTATGCATAGTCACATAAATCTTGATATAAAAATATTTAAAAATGAAGAAGCAAGAATCTTAATTTGTGAAGCTACTTTTTCTTCGTGAATATTGAATTCTGTAACGTAACATCTTTTTAACCCTAAATGAGCAATGAAGTCAAAACCTTACTTTTAGCCTTTTATTTCTCCCTACAGAAAGGAACTGTGCTTGTTCAAGTGCTGTGATTTTGGAAATGGACTCATGATTCACATGATTCAGCAGCCTGAGTAACATTTTGTCAAAATAGTCCAGACGCCAAAATTATTTTGAACATTTTACTCATAAACTCAGTCACTTAGACAGGGACGAGACAATCAAGAGTTTTGATGTGTCTTTCAGTATTAAAAACCTTTTGTTTACTTACAGACATTTATCCAAAGACATCAAATTTCAGCAGGTGTCAGAAAAAGACTTGTTGCCTTTTTGCATGAGTTTTAGGTAGAGTTTAACATGCAATATTGATCCTGTGGACTGTGCAAATATTTCAATTTTTTTTGGTTCTCTTAACTTTGATTACATTAAACAAATGTTTTGCTACAAATGGACGTGCTCTTCTGTTGTGATCATTACAAGCTCACCCATCTTGAAAAGAACTTGTATTGTTTAATTACCTTAATAATGGAATTGAAGTTTTAAATCAGTGTGCATGTAGCAAGTGTGTTTTGGAAAAAAAAGAAAAAATAGAAGAATTACAGTTTAGGGAAGGATTGATTTCCCAGAGGCCAGGCAGACAATGCTGTTCTCAAGATAACAGAAAGCAGACTCTGCTTCCTAAGAGGATCCCTAAGCAGCTTAGATCAATTCTCTTTTTCTACAGAGCATGCTCTAGCTGCTGTTCTTATTCACACGAAACATTTTGTGTCACTGGCTCCATTGAGTTGGGTTACTGGAGAGGGAGATATCTATTTAAAGCTACATAACTTGGAAGCAGCCTTTCAATAAAAGGTTTGCCTATGTTTCCCAAACTAATGATCAATTTGGTTTGATAGCTACTTAATTATCAGATGTTTCTTTTTTAAATAGAAGTCTAATAACTTACTGAATTAGACCATAATTAAGTAAAAAATTATTTTCCAATGGCAATGTGTTTTCTTTCCTTCTCATTTGCCTTATTTCTGCTTTCCCCCACCTCTTTTGTGGCTTGATTTGGTATATATTCTCTTATTATTCATGTGACTTTGAACGTAGTTAACTACTAGTCTTCTGTAAAAATAAATAAATAAATTCAGAGGCTGTTAATTTAAACTTCCTTCTGCTTAATTGGGTAGCTAATGGGAAGAATTTGAATTTGCAGTACTGCAAGCACAGCTTTTGCACAGCTCTGCCAATTCAAATACATTTTGCTGGGCACTGGAATGTTGATATGGCCAAATTAATTGGAAAATGGGAGAAGTAAATTAAAAAATAATTTGTTTCTCTGTGGAAGGGCAGACAACTAAAAATGTGCCTCTCTAGCTCCCTATGGCCCAGTAAGCCTTGGTCTAATAGCAGTTGGCATAGATTAAAGTTGCCTTCATGCTCCCAGCTATCGAAAACCATGGGATTGCTTCCTACTAAGAATTGATAAAATCAGAAGCGGGGTGAGGAAAATTCCCTGTTCTTTATGGCATTGATTTTTGTTCCTAGTGCGCATTTCTCACTGGTACATAGTTTCTAAATATTAAACACTTAGTTAAAATATTAAACACTAGCAGTGGTGCCATCTGTCCAAAGAGAACTAACACTCTGTTTCATTACAGATGGGGCAAGTGTTCTAAACACAGAGGGAATCAGCTAACCCAGCTTTCATAAAATCACAAGAAGTCCTGAGGAACATGAGTCCCCAGCTAGGGAAGAAAATTATGGAGTCTGAGATAAAGTTCAGAGCAATAGGTAATTTTGTTGAGGCAGTTTAGCAAAATCGAAGTCTTGTAAAGGCCAGTCCTAACTGAAAAGAAGATTTTTTTCCTTTTTATTTCAAAGCAGAATTCAGGTGGCGAATTTTCTCACTCAATTATGGTTTGCTGAGTATTATACCAAGTGATTTCACATCTCTAATTTTCCTCCTTTCTATTTTTTCTTTAATTTTTTCTTTTCACTGCTTAGAACAAAGTTAGTTGGAAAAGCCTGACAGACGTTTCTTCCTGTGATGGCAGAACGTGCTGGAATCTGCTGGCAATGTCCAGTTTTGTGGGTTCAAGAGAGATGAAGAATGAACAGTCCAGTTACTCTGAGGACACTCTAAATGCAGTCGTAGCTTGATTAAGTCTTAAACAAATATTATGACAAGACCCTCAGTGAAGTAAAACCTAATCTGAAACTCCATCTCTCAAATAGCTATGAATGTTTCTTGCCTGAAGACAATCATCTGGGTGTTAGGTATTCAGAAAGTGATGTTGTAGTGCTGCTCACATGAAGCCAGGTAGCTGGGTGTTTTTTTTCTCCTCTCTTTTGTTTTTTTTTTCTCCAGGAAAATTGTATGCATTGTAACGTTTCTTGCTGTTAACATACAGAGATTATGTGTCAATCAGACACAGTTAAAATCACGGAGCTTATGGCACAGGAATAACTTTTCTTACCACCTGAGGAAAAAGAAAGATGCAGGAACACTTTAGGAGCCTGGAATATTTCATTATCTACCTCATTAGACTCTGTGGGACATGAGAAAAGAGATCAGAAGAGTCGTCAATTATTTCTAAGTGAATAGAAAGATGTGGTCCAACGTGGTCTCTGGAAGCCATCTCAGCACTTGAAAATGGGTATTTGGTGAACATGGAAGGGAAGATTTTCACAGAGTCACAGAATCCCAGAATGGTTTGTGTTGAAAGAGACCTTAAATCTCATCCAGTGCCACCCCCTGCCACGGGCAGGGACACCTGCCACTGTCCCAGGCTGCTCCAAGCCCCAATGTCCAGCCTGGCCTTGGACACTGCCAGGGATCCAGGGCTGCTCTGGGCACCCTGTGCCAGGGCCTGCCCGCCCTCCCAGCCAACAATTTTCCCGATTTCCCATCTAACCCTGCCCTCTGTCACTTTGAATCCTTATTGTTTTTACTGGAAAGAGATCACAACAGGGATCAAAATCTATTGTTGTTGTCTCATTATGGAAACTGTTCATTAATGGTCTTCCAAGAACTTGTACACCATGTGCAAAGCAACTGTAGAAGCTGTATAAATATTTTCAGATTGGAATTATGGTTGGTATAGGGCTCTCCTCACAGGTAAGATCAGAGCACATGCAAATAAATACGGCCTTAGAAACTCAAACCGTGTTTAGTTTCACATGTACTCAAAGACTCACTTCCCCGTTGGCTTTTCCCTTCCTCTTCCTCTTCCTCATGGACCAAAAGTAGCTAAAAATAAATGAAAGGGGCTTCTAAGAATGTTGCTGTTTAGCATTTCAGTAAATCACATCTCCAGGCATGTGATGGTGCCTAAATACAAATGTAGCTTGCTGAGCGAAGATGAACCAAAAAAAGGTATAAAATCTCCTAATGGATTTTAATATGTTTCGTCCATTTTTCTGGAATTTTGTCATATATGACCATCATCTATTGGGTGCCATAATTAGCAGTGCTACTGATTGGGAAGTTGAATTATCTGTAATGTCCCCTCTCTGTCTGATATACAGAGTAGGAATCAGTGATGAAGGGCCTGTGTTACAGAAAAATACCTCAAAAATAAGATGGAGAAATGTTTTCTCTAAGGTTCAGATAAAATAAGTGGGATTAAAAGGGCAAGCAAAAAATGCTAAAGAATGACATTGCTCAAGAATGTCTAAAGCAGTTGCTTTTGGTCTTCATTTATGGATGTTTTGGACAAGATGCAAACTCTTTTACCAGGATATTCAGGCAGTCACCTTCCCTTCCCTTCCCTTCCCTTCCCTTCCCTTCCCTTCCCTTCCCTTCCCTTCCCTT